>NW_028244354.1:132500-442872 GCF_964263255.1 Lissotriton vulgaris
CTATCTATCTATCTATCTATCGCCCTCACTCTATCTATCGTCCTCACTCTATCTATTGCCCTCACTCTATCTATCTATCTATCTATCTATCTATCTATCTATCGCCCTCACTCTATCCATTTAGATATCTATCTAGCTATCTATCTATCTATCTATCTATCTATCTATCTATCTATCTATCTATCGCCCTCACTCTATCTATCGCCCTCACTCTATCTATCGCCCTCACTCTATCTATCTGTCTATTTATCTATCGCCCTCACTCTGTCTATATATCGCACTCACTCTATCGCCATCACTCTCGCTATCTATCTATCTATTTATCTATCTATCGATCGCCCTCACTCTATCTATCGCCCTCACTCTATCTATCGCCCTCACTCCATCTATCTGTCTATCTATCTATCGCCCTCACGTTATCTCTCTATCTATCGCACTCACTCTATCTATCGCCATCACTCTCGCTATCTATGTATCTATGTATCTATCTATCTATCTATCTATCTATCTATCTATCTATCTATCTATCGATCGCCCTCACTCTGTCTATCTATCTATCGTCCTCTATCTATCTATCGCCCTCATTCTATCTATCTATCGCCCTCACTCTATCTATCTATCTATCGCCATAACTCTATCTATCTATCGCCCTCCCTCTATCTATATATCTCCCTAACTCTATCTATCCATCGCATCACCACAGCATCACTCAGCACCACCACAGCATCACTCAGGGGACCCACAACAGTGGAGTGGTGTGGCTCACTGGTTAGAGGCGGCAGATCCGTAAGCAGAGAACGGCCCGGGACCTAGGTTCAATCCCTGACGCGGCAGGGTCGTGGACCAGGGTCATACGGACTCGATAATTCTCGCCTCAGTGCCTACTCTAACCAGGGAACACACTCGGCAACTCTGGGCATTAAGCTTTCCTCATCTCTACAATGGCCCCGCACAGACGCCGGGGATGCCTGGTTTCACCTTGGAGATACCCAGAAAGGGACCATCTCACAGGGAAAACCAGGACGGGTTCCCCAGCGGTCTTCAGCACCAGGATACTCCTTGGAGTCACAGTGCGCTTTACAAGTACACCCACATTTACATTTACACTATGTGCTACCACATTATCACTGAACGCCACAGCATCACTCGTCGCCACCACAACATCACTCAGCGCCACCACAGCATCAATCTGTGCAACCATTGAACAACAACTGGTTCAAATATGTTCTCTCAATGTTTCAAGCTTTATTACAAATGTCACAAAATGATGTTAATATTTCACTTCTGTTCTTGGATTTTCCTCACAATAAAATACACTGAACATAATCTTCACAAAAATTATTTACAAAAGTTTAAGCTATTGCCATTATAAATTACAATAACTTTTATTTAAGTATTAATTATTAAAAAAATTAAAAGCCATTGTTATTTGTGATATCAATACATCTAAGTCACGTAAATACAGCACATATTGCATTCCAAATGCTATAGGTGGCACATTTGCTAAAGTTCAAACTATTGGCATTGTAAATGACAAAGCTATTCATTTTGCTATTTTCAAAACCAACACATAAATAAAAAATGTGTCATTTACAATACCAATAGCTCAAACTTTCCTAATGCGAGACCTATTGCATTGCAAATGCTTGTTGGATTGGTCACCCCTAGATTTTTGCATTCTTGTGCTGCCCCTGTTTATGTTAGCATTGGGACTCTGGACACCTTTTACCTGCTACCCAGTGGCAAAGTGCTGCTGCTATCTCTCCAAAATATGGTACAATTGACATGTACCTGATTAGTACATTTAATTTACGTATAAGTCCCTGGTAAATGGTAGTACACGTGCCCCAGGCCTGTAAATTAAATGCCACTAGTGGGCTGAAGCATTGATTGTGCACCCCACTAAAGTATCTTTTTAAACATGTCTCAGCTGTGCCACTGCAGCCTGCAGTGCAGTTTTAAACTGCAGTATTGCCCTGGCACAATAAACCTGTTTCTAGGTCTAAACCTTCCTTTTTGTTGTTAATACCTATATGCCATTGCTAAGGTAGGCCCTAAAGCCTTATAGGGCAGGGTGCATTCTATTTAAAAAGAAGGGTACGTGTACTGACTTATGGTTTACACATCCTGGCAGTGTTAGTGGCTCTGCTGTTAGGGGTTTGCGTATTGCTTCCAGACAGTAACACAAAGGGGGCTTAGTTGTGGACCGGATGACTACGGAAGGTCTGTACTTACCTCCACTTACACTTTAAAGGGTTTTGACTCCTGCGCACAAAGAAATGCAACACCAGGCCTGCCCAGCCTTTTGGCACCTCCCTTACCCCCAGACAGTTTGGAGCCTTGACAGGGGAAGGGGTATGAATTTCCAGCCCCAGGTGTGGGGGTAGGACAGGGAGTCTTCCACAGAAAGACTGGCACTAAGCACAAGTATTTGGACTGCCAGAGCCACTCATCAGAACATCCTGAACTTTTGAAAGTTACAGAAGAAGGACTTCCCTGTTGCCAGATGACTGCTCCGCTGCTTGAAGGAAAGCCAAGCTATCTGAGAAGGAAGACTAGACCGGTTTGCCTTCATCCCATACGAACCAGAATAACTTCAAGGGTCAGATGGCTGACCATATGTGCGAGCTACAGAAACACAACAAGCATCAGACGCTCTCCGCAACTACCCAGTTGAATTGCTGCAAATGGATCTGCCTGGGCCTGCAAGAGCGGTACAAAAGGGGGTGGTGATGGACGGACCATTTTAATCAATCAAACACTCACACCCAGTCAAGAGATCTGGGTTTAATCCATAACCGTTCTTTAGCCCACTCTGCCACCCCAGTTCAGACATGACTATATGCAAATCAGTCTGACCCTGTGCCTCATGGGAACCGTCCAGCCCGAACTGCCAAGCCATGTCTTCCCTGGACCAGAAACAAGCTTCCGAGGACCGGTTTCTGGCATTCCAGCCGTCTTCAGCCCGCCACTGAATTCAAGCAAGCCGGGCTGAAGACGGCTGGAATGCCAGAAACCGGTCCTCGGAAGCTTGTTTCCGGTCCAGGGAAGACATGGCTTGGCATTTCGGGCTGGACTGTTCCCATGAGGCACAGGGTTAGACTGATTTGCATATAGCCATGTCTGAACTGGGGTGGCAGAGTGGGCTAAAGTACGGTGATGGATTAAACCCAGATCTTTTGACTGGGTGTGAGTGTTTGATTGATTCAGATGCTCCGTCCATCACCACCCCCTTTTGGACCTGCAGGAGGGCATGCATGAGCCATCCTGGCCTCAACTTGACTGAGTCTCTGGTTCCCAAGGGATGCATCCCCAGATCCTGGACCCTTGGCTAGCACCAGAGTGCCCTCCTCCTGAAGCAAATGTAAAAATGCTGCAATTTTGGCTCCTTGCGACTGTGAACTGCCCGTATGCGCACAAAGACTCTGCTGCCGGCAACAACTTCCTAAGCTACACTCCAGTATGACATGGTCTTAATATTGAAAATGACCACCAGCGATAACCGGCAATGCAAGAGCTAAACTTCATGCTACAGCAACAACAGCTTGCAGGGACCGCCAATGTGGAGCTCCAGCAACGACTGTCTGCGATACCAGACTGGCTCTTCACGCTACAGCAATGCACATCTGCTATGCCAGGCATTCTCTTCGCTATACAGTGATGACCATTGGCGACACTCTTCCTGCTTGTGACTTTGCCCTGGTCTTGTGCACCAGATGACCGCAAGTAGTGCTTTTTGCTTTTAGGTGCCTTTTCCACTAAAAATGTTGAAATTGCATATCTCCAGTTCTACTAACTGTTTGGGTGCTGCATAAATACGTTACACATTGTCTCCAAGTTAAAGCTGACTGCTTTGTGCCAAGCTATAGAGGATTAATCACAGGTTAATTTAGTGACTTTTTGTGGTTCACCATTACAAGGATTGTGTTTGTTGCTTGAGTGTGGCTACCACCTACTCTCAACCAATAACATAACCCACTTTCTTACATTCAATGAAAGCTAGTGGTGCTTTGAAGCTCTATTTTCACAAATAACTTTGAAATTGCTTATCTCCTGTTCTACTAATTGGATTTTTCTTTTCTTTACCATAGAATATTCCCCGGGCACCAGACTGGATCTGGAAACTTCTGGTGAGCAGTATCCCTGCACGCCAGTAGGTGGCGTAGTTCAGCTCTGCATAGTGTCATCGTCTGCGCAGTAAGTGAAGTGCAAGATGCCTATATAGGTGCCATCCCAGCACGCAGACGTCTTTTTTTTTTTTGCAATTTCTATGGCAGAAGTGCGGAGCCATGAGGAACATTGACCATTGGTGTGCGAAGCTATAGCCCTTAAAGGGTAATTCCCTTACAAAATAATCAGTTCGCAGAGTGGGGAGGATGGAAGGGTTGGTGAAGAAGTTGGGGCTGGGTAGAATCTCTACCAGATAAGGCTTTACCGAAGGTAAGTAACATGTTCATCTGGTGGAGACTTTTAGCAGCAGAATCCTTACCTTATAACAGATAACCAAGCAATATTTACCCGGAGGTGGGACTGCAATATGGATTAGATTAAAAAGTTATGTAGGCCTGAAGGGACAAAGTTACTGTTACACCAGACCTGACTGTCCAGGCAATAGTACTTTGTAAACGTGTGCAGGGAAGCCTATGTTGCAGCCTGACAGACATCCAGGTGAGGAACTCTACAGGCTAACACAGTGGTTGCAGCCTTGGCTACTGCAGAGTGAGAGCGCAAACACTCGGGTCACTTTTTGGCCAATGCGTAGCAGATTTCAATGCAGGGCACTATCCATTGCAAGATAGTCCTCTTCTGCACTGGCTTCCCTTTCTTGGTGCCAACATGCCCCGCAAAGAGTTGGTCGTCCACTTGGAACTTACAAGTATGATCAAGGTAGAATGACAACACTCTTTTGGGTCCAGTCGGTAGAGTGTTTCCTCTTCTTTAGAGAGGTGAGACAGAGCTTAAAAGGTAAGCAGAGTGATGGACTGGCCTACATGGAAGGGAGTTACTACCTTTGGTAAGAAGGATGCTTGCGTTCAAAGGACCAGCTTGTCTGAGTAGAAGATAAGGTATGGCGGATTGGCAGAGAGTGCCTGTGACTCACCCTCCGAGAAGATGTTATCGCCACTAGGAAGGCCATTTTTTTATGGTGAGAAGCCCGAGTGGACAGGTGTGGAGCAGTTTGTAGGGAGTGTTCATCAGAGGTGTCAGAACTAGGGTGAGGTTCCACTGAGGCATAGTAAAGGGCGCTGGTGGGACTATATGCTGGAGGTTTTTCAGGAACCTATGTACCATATGGGATTTAAAAAGAGATGGCTGATCTGGTAATTGCAAAATTACCGAAATGGCAGAAATATAACATTTCAACATGCCCAAAGCAGAGCCTTGCTAAACTGAGTTGAGGATGAACAAAAAAACTTGGGAAAGGAGTGCAGATAGAGGGTCAACACATTTAACTGTACACCATGTCACAAACTTGCTCCAATGACAGGCATATCCCATCTTGGTTGAGGAACGCCTGGCTGGCAAGATAACATTGCAGACTTCGTGCGGAAGGTCAAAAGATGTCAACTGTTGAAGCTCAACCTCAATGCATGAAGGCAAAGCTTTTCCAGGTTTGGGTGCAGGAGTCTACCCTGCTAATGCGACAGAAGATCCTCCTGAAGAGGCAGCCTTAATGGAGGACCAATGCTTGTGCTCAACAGCTCGGGATACCAGACTCTCCGTGCCCTAACCAGAGCCACAAGGATGTCTTGGGTCGATTGCTCCTGATCTTCTTGAGAAATCTGGGCAGGATTGGTATTAGTAGAAAGGAGTACAGGAGGCCAGAGCTCCACCAAAGGCAAAAATCGTCTCTGAGCAAGAGCTGCCAGTGCGCAAAACAGCTAACCTTATGCATTTTCAATGGAGGCGGACAGATCTAACCAAGGATCTACTACTCTTGGAAGAGACCTTGCACCACTTCCGAATGGAGACACCATTTGTGATCTGCTAGGCATTGATGGCTGAGTTTGTCCAGTATGGCATTCAGAGAGCTCTCTAGGTGTTGAACCACTAGGGATATGCCCTTGTGCTCCAGCCATGTCCAGAGGCACAAGGCCTCTTGACAGAGGGTCCACAACCCCACCCCGCCCTGTTTGTTTCAGTATCACAAAGCATTGGTGTTGTCGCTGAACATCTGTACCAACCTTCCCCTGTGTGAAGGAAGACAGGCTTTTAATGCTCTCCTGAAGCTCCAACAGATTGAGGTGGAGCCCGGATTCCACCTGGGAGCAGAGTCCTCTGATCTCCACCTCTCCCAGACAGCCGTCCGAGCCCAGGAGTGATGCATCTGTCACTACAGTAAGCTCTGGCTGGGGAAGAGAGAGGGGCCTGCCACTGACCCATATGCAGTTTGTCAGCCACCACTGCAGGTCTTTTGCAGTTCCCTCCAAAATCTGAACCATGTCAGAGAGATTCCTCTGATGCTGGCCTCACTGGAATTTCAGGTCTCACTGCAGAGCCTGCATATGGCAACGGTCATGAATTACAAGCAGGATGCAAGAGGCCATGAGGCCCAGCAACCTCAAGGTCATTCTCACCAAAATCCAGGATAGATTCTTAGACACTGGTATCAGAGCCTGAATATTCTAGACTCGCTGCTTGGGTGGATAGGGTCAAAACTGCACTGTGTCCAGAACAGCTCTGATGAAAGACAGTGTCTAAAAGGGAGTCAGATGCGAGTTCAGCACACTGATAGTGGACGTCGGCAAGTGTAGGTTTGCTGTAATCAGGAAGAGGGAGATGACTTCTTGTGGCGAGCCCCAGGGTGGGGAGTCAGTCACTTAAGACGCCAAAGAGAGTGCCATGCCCCTGCATTAATGGGTGGAGTTATGAACATGTTTGCATATAAAAAAACAGAAAGGACTAAAAAGCCACAGAGACAGGGACCACCATTTTAGGGTGGCCTAATATTTAACATTACAGCCTGCTCCTAGCGTGGGTGTAACTCTGGCCATTGATCCAGGATGATGGCACTCTCTTCGGCATCTTAAGCAATGGGCTTCCCACCTTGGATACCTCTGAGATTGCAGAATGGGTAGATTGCTGGCAGAATTGTGCACTGGACGTCGTGAGTATTCTCTTAACTATTGCTTGTCTGCGGCATCGCACATTAGCAGATCCTGCTGCTTTACCTTGACTGAAATGCCTTTTTCAACTTTAGATTTACCTCACAATGTGCAGATTTCTCTCTGCAAGACACTACATCCCACTCCAAGGTCGATGAGGATTTGTCCTGTGCCGATCTAATGAATGTTTCCACCTGGGCTCACTGTGCCACCCTCAAGCCAATGCAATACTACAGAGTTATAGACAAATTAGTGGGCAACATTTCTCTCATGAAGATCAACTTCGGTCACCAATATTCATATTGTTTCTATATAAAGGGAGCATCCCTCTACACTATTTTATGTAAACTGTGTGAGCCAATCAAAATTTGTCACAATAGGTGGCACCAAAATGATCGCCCCCACACCAGAATGCATTATAGGTAATCATAGTTGTTTATAGGAAAATCGCATTTGATCACAAATATTTATGTTGTTTTTTGAACAACCAACATCCCTCTACAAGGTTCATGAGTATTTGGCATAAGCCAAGCAAGGTTTCCCCCAAAAATGAGCACACTGTGTCACTCTCTAGCCAATGCATTCCTGTAGCGTCACAGGCGAATAAGTAACCATCCTCTTGCTCATGAAGAACAATGTGGCACACAAATATTTATATTGAACATTACTCTATACTATATGCATGTAAACCATGTAAGCCAAGCAACTTTTTTCACATTGTGTGGCCCCAAGCTGGTTGCCGTCAACGCAAATCATTCCTATGCAGGTACTTCCAAATAAGCAGTCTTTGTTCTTGTATAGGAAAAACACGTTGGCTCACAAATATTAATGATGTTTTGGCAAACACATGGTATGCATTACCTTTAAAAAAGAGGGTGGAACTTTGCGGCCAGGGAAGCGGCTCGGGGGGCATATCACGGGCCCCCGGTGTTGGGTGGAAGCCAGGGGCCACGGGGAAGGGACATGGCAGCGGAGACACGAAGGTCCAGGTTGTTTCAGAGTGCCTCGAGACAGCAAGGCCCGGGACCCTGGGCCAAGGGGTACACTACCCCCATCGAGATGTAGCACAGTCCCAACATATCGCTTCCCCTCACCCCACTACACGCCCGCCATACATTGACTGTGATCCCGCCAGGCAACGCGACAAGACCGGGAGACGGTGAGACCGGCAGGGGAGGAGAGGATGGCTTCCTCCAACCGCAAAGGAGGCCGCACCATACCCGAAATGCTGTCCAAAGGGACTTCTAAGGCCGACAAGAGCCCTGACAAGCCAGCACAGGTGCCCCCCCCCCTAAAGGGAAAGATCACAATGAAGGGGAGGCCCCGGCAACCAAGACGTTCATGGAGGCCCTCTTCACCTCTCTTAAAGAAGACATCCAAACCCTCAGACAAGAAATGGCGCGGGATTATAAAGAACTACGCTGGGACGTCGACGATCTTGGGGAGCGGGTGGCCACAAATGAGCTTGCGGGACAAACCAGAAGCGTAGAAGTAGAGCTCTTTCGGCAAGAAATCATTAGACTTAACGAGCAACAAACGGATCTCCAATCCCACACAGATGACCTTGAAAACCGCTCAAGGCGCAACAACATCCGGGTCCGAAATGTGCCGTCCAAAGCAGAAGGGGACGACATGGCAGGATACTTACAAACCCTATTTCGTTCGGTACTGGACGAAAGCGAGGACTTCGAGATCCATCTCGACAGAGCCCATCGGGTGGGCCCAGCTCGCCGAGCTCAAGGTCCCCCGCCGGACATCCTGGCTTTCCTGCCTGACTACCCTCTCAAAGAACGCATACTGAAGGCGGCGCGTCTCAAACAGCCTCTTCGCTTTCAGGGCCGCGCTGTGGAACTATTCCAAGATCTATCAGCAATTACCTTACAAAAGCAGAGATCATTCAAAATAGCCACCGCCTTCCTCCGCAACGAAGGGGTCCCGTACTCTTGGGGGCACCCCTTTAGGCTGATCTTCAAATGGAACGGGGCCCTCCATCAACTGCGATCCTTGCGGGACACTGGCACTCTGCTGGGCATTCCACTCGAAGAGGATCAACCAGACGACGACGAGGGGGGGGCTCTCATCCGGGGCCTCGTCCAGATCCCCACAGGCGACGGGTGATGGCTGGCAGAAGGTGAGACGTGGACGCCCCCCCAACAAAAGCCTCAAGCCGAACCCAGAGACAATGGTACAAGAAAAGGCCGCAGCGATTCAGGAGGTCTCCAAAGATACTGGCACCACTCTTGAGAGCCTGAAGTGATGGTCATACTCAGCTAAGTGTGGCGACAAGGTTGGGGGACGGGGCGGGGGGTCTTGAGCCGCCACTGCCACATAACCCGTACATTTATTCATCTACCACAGGCCTGGACAGACAATACATAGGCCTGGGACAATGTTCAACAGTTGGGGTTTCATGTTCAGAAAGGGGGGGGCAGGAGAGGGATGGGAGGATGCGGGATGAGGGGATATGTCCAGGTGTGTTCCACTCGCACAGGCAACGAGGTCGGGAGGGGTGAATGGCTCTACGTTAGAACGTAGGAAGAGAGAGAGTGGTTACATACCTCTTCATGGCTGAAGAGCCTATCCATGTTCTCACCCTCAATGTTAAAGGGCTGAACAATCCAATCAAGAGGAGAGCGGTGCTCTCATACTTAGAACACTCTGGAGCGGCGGTGTGCCTCCTACAGGAGACGCACCTACTAGCCAAGGACTGGCACCGTATGAGGTCCAGGGTGTTTCTGACCCAACTCTAGTCCTCCACTACAGAGAAAAAAGCAGGAGTGGCCCTGCTCTTTGCTAAACACTTCAAAGGCCGGGTGGGGGACAAAGTGGCGGAGATCAAAGGCAGGATCCTAGCCCACACGGGAATCTGTCCATCGTAGTGGGATCCATCTATGCCCCCAACACTAAACAAGAGGTGTTTCTTACAGGGGCGCTCTCCGAAGTAATGGGCACTAGCTCGAGACACATATTGATTGTCCGGGACATAGATTTGGTCATGGATAACGGTAGGGATAGGTTTGATAGGAGGTTTGGCGATTCTGGGGCTCTTTCCATTGAAGGGAAGCGTTGGCTAGCCAACAGGGGGTTCTTAGACGCCTGGAGGGAAACCCACCACACAGCACCGGGGTACACCTTCTACTCTCACGTGCACCGTACAAATGCCAGAATCAACCATTTCCTCAGCTCCACTGACCTGGCCCCTATGGTGCGAGATTTGGAAGTTACCCCAGCGGCTCTATCTGACCACGATGCGGTAGTAATGCGCTTACAGGTTCCACGACAGCAAACACGCAGGGGTAGTTGGCGCCTCCGTGAAACTCTGCTCTCCCGAAAAGGGGTCACACAGCAGATTGGCCAGAGCATCACAAATTACTTAAGCCAGAACGACACTGGAGAGGTGGCAATGACAGCGGTCTGGGGGGCGCTCAAGGCGGTTATTAGAGGAGAGCTGATTGCAATTTCGGCTGCAGAAAATAGGCAAAGGAAGGAACGCCGGCAGGAGCTGACAACACAAGTGCTAGAACTGGAACAGGCACATAGCAGGACAGGGGCCCCTAGAATCTGGCGCAAGTTGAAGGCAGCCAGTGCACAGTTGGCGGGCCTCGACTTGGATCGGGCGGAATACGCGGCACTGTGCCTCAAGCACACGTATTACGTGGGGGGGGGGGGGACAAGACGGGCCGCTTACTCGCCAAGAAACTCAAAGCAAAAATCGTCCGTGCCAGAATCCCAGCCATACGCGATGACGGGAGTCGAGAGCTTCGGGAAGATGACTGGATAGCGGAGGCATTCAAGACGTTTTATGCCAAGCTCTACCAGGCTGACCCAGCCTCTGACGCTACAGCGGGAGTAGCATACCTAGATGGAAATAAGGTGACAGCCCTCAATGAGGTAAACGCCCTGGCGCTTGATGCCCCCATACGGTTAGACTAAGTGATCTCCGCTATCGCGCGCCTCAAACCGCTCAAGGCGCCCGGCCCGGATGGGTTCTCCGCGGGCTTTTACAAGTCCTTCTGCCCCCTCCTGGCCCCAGTACTAACTAAATTGTTCAACTCTTTTCAGGGGCCAAGGTCGATCCCGCCAGAAATGCTAGCGGCCGACATTATTGTCCTACCAAAACCGGGCAAGGACAAAACCCAATGCGCGGCTTACCGGCCAATCTCCCTCCTCAACCTAGACTTGAAACTTTTCACAGGGATCCTAGCCGTGAGGCTGGGCCCATGTCTCCCTGGCATAATAGAGCCAGATCAGGCTGGCTTTATCCCTACCCGCCAAAGAGCAGACAACACCAAGCGCCTGCTGCACGTGATCGACAAGGCACACTACAATGCCACAGATGCAGCCCTCCTGTCAGTTGACGCCGAAAAGGCGTTCGACCGAGTTGATTGGAAGCATCTTGACCGTACGTTGGCGAGATTCGGAGCGGGCGAAAGGTTCAGAGCGTGGGTGGCTAGCTGCTACACGTCCCCTCAAGCGACGGTTAAAGTGAACGGAACAAGCTCTAAGCCATTCGCCGAGGCACGAGGCAGAGCTGCCCGCTATTGCCCCTGCTGTTCGCCCTCTATATAGAACCCTTTGCCCTGCGCGTGAAGGACAACAGGGCAATCTCAGGCAGTAAGTTCGGGGGCGAGGAACACACGATAAGCCTATACGCGGACGACATCCTGGTTGCCGTTCACAACTCCAGGGTCTCGATACCGGCGTTCCTGGAGGAAATGGAACGATTCGGGGAGGTGTCGGGCTTTAAAATGAATATTGGCAAATCGGTCATCCTCCCCCTTGGGTGCAACACACATCAGGCCAACAGAGGCTCGTTGCAACTGGGAGGACTATCCACGCATACTGCACTCCCATACCTGGGGATCGAACTAACACCCAATACAGCTCAAACAGTGGAGCTGAATTATTCCAAACTCCTCACACATATTCAAGAGGATACTCGGAGATGGAAGCAACAGCCGCTCTCCTGGCTGGGCCGGGTGGCTGCGGTCAAAATGTCCCTACTGCCAAAAGTGCTATACCTGTTTCAAACCATTCCTGTCACCCCTCCGATAGGCATGATTAAGAAGCTGCAAGATACGATACAGCAATACGTATGGGCTGGTAAACGCCCTAGGATGCGACGTGATCTGCTCACACGCGTCCCCGCAGAGGGGGTATTGGGAGTCACCGACTTACGGCGGTACTTTCAAGCTACACAGATGCGATATCTCCTGGAGTGGTCTAGGCCGATGTCAGCGAAGCGCTGGCTATTCCAAGACAGGGCCATGGCCGGGATGTCGCTTTGGAAGATTTGGAAGATCCCGTTCCTGGCACGAACAGATAGACCGGCGTACATCAAAAAATCGCCCATCACCAGGACACTTCTACAGGTCTGTGATGCAGTAGCGGTGGCAAAAGACCTCACGTCCTTTCCCTCGCCAATGACGCCGCTATTTGACAATCCGACGTTCCCACCGGGAATGGTCCCTGGCTCCTTCCCACAATGGAAACAGACCGAGTGCAACTCAGCTGGTCACTTATTTGACCAACAGGGCTTTATGGCACTGAAGGCTATACAAGATGGGTACTCCATCAACAAACCACAAACTTTTCAGTATTTCCAGCTGTGGCACTGGCTTACCAGTAAGGATGTCATACCACACACAGGCCGCGCTCTTAAGCCATACGAGAAATGGCTCCTCGCCAAATCTTCGGATAAACGGGCAATTACAGAACTGTATAAGTTATTGACTCCCCCCCCCCGCCAATAACCAAGTCCGCGGGACAACATCGGTGGGAGCGAGAGTTGGGTCGCGCGCTCTCCCACAAGGAATGGCAGGACATCTACTACCGGGCCCATCACACGGCCCGTATTGTACCCAGCCGGGAAGAGGCGGTTAAAGTGGCATACTACTGGCACTTAACGCCGGAGCGGTTACACAAAAGCAATCCTCGCCGGGACCCCCTGTGCTGGAGGGGCTGCAGACACATAGGGACCATGCTACACCTGCTCTGGGATTGCCCGAGGGTGTAGGAGTACTGGGAGGAGGTCCTCCGGGATGTCGATGACTGTTTCGAGAGGGAGATCCCCCGCTTCCCTGCATACGCGATCCTGTGTTTGCCCAACAAACTTACCTTTCCACTTAAGTCTCCTCGGGGCGCCAAATGGGACTAGCAATAGGGGCGGTGGCGCAACATATTCTTTCCCTCTGGGGCACAACGAGGAAACTCACACACAAAGGGTGGCTCCACAGACTATGGTATATACTGGGAATGGAGCAGATACAGGCGTCCCTAACACAGACCTCCGACACCTTTAGGGAAACATGGGCACCCTTAATCCCTATGCTATCACATGAATTCTGAGAGCTTACCTGCCCAAAGTATCTCAAAGTTCTTAGATTAGCTGATGAATTCCGTAAGCCTCCAGAAGACAAGTCACATAACGTCTAATGAGGATCCACTAGTGTGCCACACACCTACACAGCAGAACACACCGAACGGGGGGGAGGGAGGGAGGGGTTAGTTCCAAGGGACAGGTAGTTGGGGTTAGGGAGGGCCTAGTTGGGAGGTTGGGTACGGGGGTTCTGAAAGATAGTTGATTGCTGGGCAGGACTTACGCCCTTTTGCATGGACTCATGGCACTCTGCTCCAGAGAACAGCCGCTTGATGCTTGTCACGGACATTGGGGCGATAGACGCACTGGGGCTGGGGCTATTTGAATGCTGTAATGTTGTACCCTCATGCACATGAAAATAAAATACATTTGATAAAAAAAAAAGAGGGTGGACCCTGTAGGTGTCCAAGTCAATCGAAGTCAGAGGAATATGAATATTCAGAAGCAAGAGCCCTCACTCACCAAATTGGGTGGCATGCTTCATCATCGGGCAGCTCCTCATTGGGCGGGTGTTGCAATGTACAATGGGTCCCTCGAAGGGACTTTTTGCCGGTGATCTTTTTCAGATATTGGTAGCTGTGATGAGCCTAGGAAGTGGGTGCTAGAAGTATATATTGGTGAAGAAAGTGAAAATATCTAAAAATGACTAAGAGACACCTAAAGATTATTTAAGACTATTTATTTATGGTGATGGATCTTGTCATTTCCAAAAACAGCGTAAAACAATGAATGAAATAATGTTCATTTGTGTTTCAAATGAAAACCTCAAAAGAGGGCCGACATGTTTCTTGCCAATAAAATAATCACGGATAAACTGGGCAATTAGTCAGGACCGTTTGAAACTTAATCTACAGGGGATCGGGACAGAAGTTCAACATGTTAACTAAGTGCCTGTCCACACAGCCACTCTATATGTGTGGTGGAAACAGTACCTTATGTACACTAATTATATTGGGACACAACCCACCTGAAAGACAGAACGACAATGAATCGACATAGATATGCATAGTCAATATCATAATTTCCACCAAATAGTGGGGAAGCAAATCAATTGGTGCATCATCCAAATGTGAAGTGCAGCCTGAAAAAGCCAACAATCTGCAATAACAAGTGAGACACAGTGAGCTACCATTAGTGGGTATAAAAAGACTTAAAGAGTTTCATGATTGCTGGCAATGGAGGATTATCACAAGTTCCACAGGTTCCAGAATCACAGACTAGACACGACATACAATAAGAAAATATTGTGAAATATCACAGGCCAGTTATATTCATACAGTAGATGATCTAGTTCGGGAAAGACTCTATGCCCTTTAGGTCTCCAGACACTCACCCCCATCACAGATCAGGGTTGAATCCACCATCATTCTTTAGCTCACTTTGCCACCTCAGTTCAGACCCAGCTATATGCAAATCAGTCTTGACCCTGCTCCTCCTGGGAACAGTCCAGCCTGAACTGCCAGGCCAGGTTCTCCCTGGACCAGAAACAAGCATCCTGGGACCAGTTTCAGGGTATCACCCCTCAACAGGCAAACTTTTCAGACATTAACCCCAGAAATGTTTTAGCACTCCATCATCTTATTGTGTTTGCTATGTTCACGCCAAGTGGCCAGAGTATGCCCACACATGGCTCCCTTGCTCACTTTGCCACTGGATTTAATCTTGCCTAGATCATGAAGGATGATACCTCTAAACGGGTTCCAGGATGCTTGTTTCCAGGCCCGGAAGAACCTGGCCTGGCAGTTCGTGCTGGACTGTTCCCATGAGGAGCTGGGTCAAGATGGATTTGCATATGGCTGGGTCCAAACTGGAGTGGCTTAGTGAGCAGAAGAATGTTGATAGATTCAACCCAGATATGTCATTGGGGTGAGTGTCTGAAAAGTTTCCGAACTCCAACCATCATCTTATTGTGTTCGCTATGTTTGCCATAAGTGGCCAGGGTCTGCCCAGACGTGAGTCCCTTGCTCACTTTGTCACAGGATTCAAGCTAGCATGGATGATTAGGGGTGATACCCCAAAACCAGTCCCTGGATACTTGTTTACGGTCCAGAGAGGGCCTGGCCTGGCAGTTCGGGCTGAACTGTGCGCATGAGGAGTCGGGTCAAGACCGATTTGCAAACGGCTGGGTCCAAACTGGGGTGGCTTAGTGAGCAGTAGATAATGGATTCAACCCAGATCTGTGACTGGGGGTAAGTGTATGAAAAGTTTCAGTATTCCGTCCATCATCTTATAGTGTTTTCTCTGTGATACTTATTCGGGCGTAATTGCATAGGAATGCATTGATGTGAGGACAAACAGTTTGGTGCCATTACAAATTTTAATTGGCTCACACGATTTAAATACATATAATATAGAGGGATTCCCCCTTCATAGAGATCAATATAAATAGTTGTGTGCCATGCTGATCTTCAAGAGAGAAAGGATGTTGACTTATTTGTCTATAAAGCTTAAGAATGCATTGGCTGAAAGTAGCACAGTGGGCTCATGTTTTGGTGAAAACGTTGACTGGCTCAGGACAAATACTCATGGCCCTTATAAAGGAATCTGGTGTGTTTGAAAAACAACATAAATATTAGTGAGTCAGTGTTATTTTCCTATAAAACAACTATGATTGCCTATTCAAAGGTACCCATATAGGGCTGCATTGTGGTGTGGGGGCAACAAGTTTGTTGCCACCTGTTGTAGTGAATTTTGATTGGGTCACACAAGTTACATAAAGGTAGTATAGGGGGATGCTCCCTTAATTAGGAACAATGTGTCTATATAACTCCATAGGAATACATTGGCTGGTGGGTGTCACATTGGGCCCATGTTTTAGTAGAAACATTGCTTGACTTAGGCTAAATCCTCATAGACCCTTTAAGGGGGTGTGGTGTGTTTTAAAATCGAGAAAGAGGAAAAGTTTGTTGGTGTTTTAAAATCAACATAAATATCTATGAGTCAATGTTATTTTTCAAAAAAAAACTATGATAACTTATTTGGAGGTAATTGCTTGGGAAACCATTGAGGGGTGACCAGTTTGGTGCCACCTGTTGAGATAAAGTTTGTTCGGCTCCGACAATTTAGATACATGTAGAGTAGGGGGATGCTTCCCTTTATTAGGATCAATAGCAAATTTGTCAGCTAACATGATCTTCATTGGAGGAAGGATGGTTATTTGTTCGTCTATAACTTGACAGGAAAGGCATTGGCTTGAGGGTGGCACGGTGGGGCCAGGTGGAAACATTTGTTTGCTAGGCTCAGGATAAAATTTCATTAAGCTTTTATTGGGATGTAGAGAGTTTGAAAAATGACATAAATTATTTCGATCCAGTGTTATTTTCCCTTAAGAGAACTGTGACTACTTATTTGTGCATAGGAATGCATTGAGGTAAGGGCAACCAGTTTGGTGCCACCTGTTGTGACACATTTTACTGAGCTCAGATAATTTACATACAGGTAGCGTAAAGGAAAGCTCCATTTAAGATCAAAATGAACATTTGTGGTTCAAGTTGATTTTCATGGGAGAAAGGATGGTTACTTATTCATCTAAAATTCCATTAAAATGCATTGGCTGGTGGGTGGCACAGTGGGCTCAAGTTTTGGTAGAATGGATGCTTGGCTCAGGCACAATCTTCACGGACCTTGTAAGCAGATGCAGTGTGCTTGAAAACCATTATAAATATTTGTGAGCCATTATGATTGTCTGTTCAAGTATTCAGACGTAACTGCTTACAAGTGCATTGTGGTGACCTCCATGGTGCCAACTGTTGTGACAAAATATGACCAGCTCAGACTGTTTACATACAGGTCATGTAAAGGTGTGCTCCATTTCTTTGGAGGAGTATGAACTTTGAGGGTGCAAAGTTGTCCCATGTTTTGGTGGAAAGGTTGCTTGGCTCAGATTAAATCCTAATAGACGTAATAGTGGTATGTGTTGTGATTGAAAAAGAACATATTCATAAGATGACAATGCAAGACTAATAACACTGAGTTACCTGAATTATTTAAGGTTCAGTAAGAACAATTGTTACTTACCTGTAAACAGGTGGTTCTCCAGTATTGGTGTCTTTCATACATTCACATGCTTGAATATTCCCCGTCGTCGAAGTGGGAGTCCCACGGTAAATAAAATAGCAATAATGCTAATATATATATACATATAGTATCATAATAAGTAGTAAAAAAACAGATAAAATATATACTGAAAACCTTTACAAAGGTTGCTACATAGGAATGCATTAGAGAGAAAAAACTCATTTGCAACATATCAGTGTCATTATGTTAGTCCAAACTGCAGCCAATCAGGCTCAAGCACCCTCTAGAACCTTCTCCTCAGAAGCTCAAGCCCTCAGATTTTCGTAGCACTAGTAATAATAGCGCATGAGGAGAAGAAGAAGAGCCTCTGAGGGGAGGATGGGTGGGTCGCATGTGAATCTATGAAAGACACCAATACTGGAGAACCACCTGTTTACAGGTAAGTAACAATTGTTCTTCTCCAGTATTAGGGGTGTCTTTCATAGATTCACATGCTTGAATAGAATAGATAGCAGTAACCTCCTAGAGCTGAGATTGCAACATTTCCAAACAATTGAAGAACAACATATAGCATAAAAGCAAGGCAATCTCAAGAATGGAGGAGGGAACAGAGGCTCACCTTATTTGAAAAGATGACGAAGCACTGCTTGCCCCACTGCGGTATCCGCCTCGTTGACAGCTTCCAAACAATAATGTCTGGTAAAGGTGTACCTGCTGGACCATGTCGCTGCTCGACAAATCTGGTGTAGAGGCACTCCGGCAAACAACGCGGTGGACGATGCCATCGCTCTTGTAGAATGTGCCTTCACTGGAGTAGGTAAAGGCCTGCCAGCCAGCTGATGGCAAAATGATATCGCTGAAGAGAGCCATCGTGCTACTGTTTGTTTAGTCACTGAATGCCCTTTTCGCAGTAGTCCATATGCTATGAATAGCTGATCGGATTTACGGAAAGGGGCTGTTCTTGAAATGTAGAATTTTAGACAACGTTTTATGTCTAAAGAATGTAGTCGCTGTTCTGCAGGAGATTTAGGATCCGGGAAAAAAGTCTTTAAGAAGACAGGCTTGTTCAAATGGAAGTCAGTAGGTACTTTTGGTAGAAAAGAAGGATTGGTACGAAGTGACACTCCATCGGGCTTGAACTGTAAATATGGAGGTTTGATGGTAAAAGCGTGCAAGTCACTTACACGACGAGACGATGTCAAAGCCAAAAGCAAAGCAACTTTCCAGGTAAGAAACTTGAGGTGTGATCGATGAATTGGCTCAAATGGAGGTTTCATAAGTTGTGATAATACCACGTTGAGGTGCCACGCTGGAGGAGGGCGCCTTAACGGAGGGAACTTCCTGAAAAGTCCTTTAAAGAACTGTCGGATGATTCTGGATGAACAGAGAGACGTAGAGCCATCATGGCGGTAGCGTGAAATGGCCGCCAAAAAGACTCTCAATGTGGCATGTGAAAGACCAGCCTGAGCAAGACTTAGAAAGAACGGTAAAAGTTGGTCTGGAGTGGAATTGATTGGGTGTACGTTGGATGCTGCGCACTGTGAGAAGGTGGCCTGATATGCAGTGCTCACTATTCTAGTGAACACTATGTATCAGTCTAGCAACCCTTATTGATGATTGGTTGTAAGTCAACCTTATAGACCAGCTATCCTAGTAGCGTGGATACGAGCAGTCTAAGGCTAAAGACTCGAGAGGGCGTGTTAAGCCAGCTGTTATACCACACATATACCCCTTGAACACCAAGTGAAAGGACACCACACAAGTGTTATGAAAATAAACAGTGTATTTATTAAAATCACAACAGCCCTGTACTCTTTATGAGGACAGGGTACTAAGCACAAAACAAAACTCTTACGAAAATACTTAAGTTAGCACAGTATATACAAATGCCTGAGGGGCACGGAAAACCATATACTCTGAAAGTGGAATGCGAAATTACTAGCAGGTAAGTATAGTACTAATAAGCTTTGGAATCGCTAGATCTTGACTATAGAATCTTCAGATTACTTCTAGGAGACCCAGGGGACTCTGGTGCAGAGTGTGCACTCTCACGCGTGATGCGGGACAAAGTCTATGGTAGCTAGTAAATGCAAAGTTAGTGTTCTCGGGCGAACCCGACCTGGTAGGAGGAAAACGAAAGTGGATTCTGACCCTTGGATAGTGAGGCTATGCTGGGGCACCGAAATGCCGAAGTTACCTAGCCCAGGGGCTGCAGCTGCATAGGTCTCAAAAGACGTCGGGAATCCTCGTAGACGGACCAGGAGCCTGGAAGAAAGATGCTGGCAGGCGACCAGTGAAGAGAGTTCGAAGTGATTCAAGCCTGGATCTTGAAGATAGATGACACCTGATAGCAGAGGGGACCAAGTTCGTGACTACTAGCCAGTAGTCAGGTGGCACCAGGAGGGCACCGGATGGTAGTCACCTCGACTAGGTGAGTGGGTGACGCTGTGCTCTGCAGATCTCACGGACCAGGAGGCGTTGTCGGCGACCAGGATGGAGGAGCGAGCTGTCCCACGATGGATGAAGCTGTCGGCGTCGCTGGACCCAGGATTGGGCAACAAAGCCTTGGCAAATTCAAGCCCACGCGGTGGACTCAAAATGGCGTCTGGAGTGGACCAGGAGGGTCCGGGGTGCCTCTCTTGAAGAAGGAAGCAAGGGCCAGTCTGGAGCAACCAGACCAGCAGCAGTGATGTCGTCGGGCGTCGTTAAGAAGGCCACAAGCCAGCCGGCTAGTAGCCAAACAACGCGGTGAGCAGGCAAAAGCAGAAGGGCCCCACGCAGATCGTGGAGATGCTGGAGGGCTGATCTTCGGTGCTGGAGCTGCTCAGGGTTGGGGCTTCTTGGACCCCAAAGCACTCACCAGTGGAACACTCGGTGGGCTTGTTGCAAAGAAGTCGTGCAGTCTTGGCGATCGTCGGTCCCTCGAGGTCTCGTCGCACTCACGGTTCTCAGCTTGGCTGTAGAGGTGAGTAGAGGTCAGAGGTGCCAGGGAAGCCGGGTCTCGTCGAGCTGGGCAGTCGGATTCCGGAGGAAGGACTTGCAGCAGACCGCAGTGTTCTTAGGATGGTGCCCGCTTGATGCAGGGTGACTACTCCTTAGCCACAAGGGAGAATCTTGAAGAAGAAATCTTGATGTCCTTTCGCAGAAAGTCTTGTCTTGATTCCAAAGATGATCTAATTTGAACAGGGGGCCCGCTCCTATCTTTATACTAAGAAAAGGGGCTGACCCGGTGACTAGGTCCTGCCTATGGGTGGGACTAGGAGGGGGGTGGTTACACCCCTCTCCCATGCCAGACTTTCCCCAGGCCAGGGGCTGGTGTGCCCCTGGAACTGGTTCTGACCGGCCTATGCGTAGTGAGCACCGGGGTGCCACTCAGCAGTCACCTTCCTGTAAAGCCCTGCCTACCCAGGATACACAAAACCCTGTCTGGGACGGTGCTAGCACCGCCCTCGACAGGAAACCCTTTGTCCAGGCTCCCCTCGCTGGAAGGACTCCCAGCTGCAGGGGGTCAGACTCGTGTCTGTGGTGGCAGCATCCATTTTGTGGAGCTGAGGCTTCGTTTAACTTTAACCGGGGTTCACAGTTACATACATGTTGTGTCCCTCTAGAAGGGTGGAATGCTAACCCCGTCGCCAGAATTGGCGAGGGGTTAGTATTCCAATTCGTATGACACCTTACTCGACATGTTTTGATAAAGCAATACCAAAGATAGCATTTATCCGCGAGGATTATAATGCACTTAAGAGTATATGGTATGCGTTATCATGGAACAGCTATTAGGACTTGGTTCCGCAAGCTGCAGACAGGCTCAGCTCATGCCAGAGCACCATCTCACACGATTCCAAGCACTCTGCCTTCAGGATTGTCAAGGCCTGCCATAGGAGTGACTGATAGGAATCTGTGTGTCCATTTTTAGGGTTAGATATAGGTATACTATATCTACAGCAAAGGGTGATTACACGACTTTGCCCCAGCTGTCATGCAGCCAGTTGTGTCAAATTTAGGAGGCCAGCCAGGGGTGGCATAATACATGCTTCAGCCCCTGGTAGGCCCTGGGTACACCTATGCCCTGAGTTACAGGGTCTGATAAGGTGGCCCAGTACCAATTGGTAAATGCACCTGAGTACACGTTGTAATTTAGAGAGAGAACAGCCAGGCTGTGGGTCTGATTGGCAGGCCCACAGCCAGAGAAAGTCGTAAACCAGTGAAACAAAAGCAAAAAATCTGGGTGATCATAGGATTGCAGACCCTACTCTCCTACACGCACCAATGACAGAAACGTTTCCACTTTAACCTATACGTTTTGATGGTTGATGGAGCTCTAGCAGACGCTAGGATGTCTCTACAGTCTTGGGGTATACTTAAAGAGGCAAATTCAACGTATTCAGGTTCCATGCCGACAATTGAAGCGTCGACGGGTCTGGATGGCAAATTTGTCCGCCGTCCATTGTCAGGAGGTCCGGACGTGGATGTAGACGAATGGGCTTGCATTGTGACATTAGAAGGAGTTCTGAAAACCAAGCCTGCCTGGGCCAACGTGGGGCGATTAGAATCAAGCGGCAGGGTTGCCTGCGCATCTTCCACAATGTTCTTGGCACCAATGGGATCGGTGGAAACGCATAAGCAAACAGGCCGCTCCAATCCATGAGTAGGGCATTGCCGCTGGATTCTGGATGCGGATGCCAACTGGCGAAAGTCTGGCACCTCCGATTCACTGGACTTGCAAAGAGGTCTATCTTGGGATGACCCCATTGATGGAACACTAGGTCCAGAGTCGGCTGGTGTAACTCCCATTCGTGAGTGGATGGCGCAGACCTGCTCAGGGAATCTGCCAGTATGTTTTATGCTCCCGGCAGATGGACTGCTGTCAAAGAAATGCGGTGACGAAGTGCCCATTCCCAAATTCTTTGGGCAAGACGAGACAGAGGCTGAGATTTCGTGCCGCCCTGTTTGTTCATGTAGTGCATGCTGGTGGTGTTGTCTGTTTGAACCAGCACCGATTCTCCGTGCACCACAGGTAAGAAAGCCTTGAGCGCTAGGAAGATTGCCAGCAATTCTAGCCTGTTGATATGCCAGGTTCTCTGACTCACCGTCCATTTTCCCTTGATGGAAAGGTCCAGGAGATGGGCTCCCCATCCGTCCATGGACGCATCCGTGGTCAATGTCAGATCTGGAGGCTGGGCAAGGAAGGAGACCCCTTCGATCAGATTGGTTCGTCGCTCCCACCAGAGCAGACTGGTCTTCATGCAGGGTGTGACTGTCACCTGATCGTTGAACGACCCCGATACCTGTCGCCATTGTAGGTCCAATTCCTCCTGTATAGGACGGGTACGTAACCTGCAATTCGGGATCAGTGCGATACAAGATGATGCCATCCCCAGAAATGATTTTAACATTCGCACTGAAACTGACTTTTTTGATCTGATGGTGGAGACCAGATGAACTATCTTCTGTCTCCGCTCGGCGGAGATGAACGCTTTTGACATGTCCGTGTCTATGACAGCTCCGAGGAATGTCCTGTTTCGCAGAGGTGTGAAATGTGACTTCTCCACATTGATGGTCAACCCTAGAGACTTGAACAGGGTTTGGCACAAACGTGTGTCGTGATCCAGCTGGATTGAGGATTGGGATTTTAGAAGACAATCGTCCAGGTAAGGAAATATCTGGACTCCCTGAAGACGCAGATAAGCCATGACCGGGGCCAGAACCTTCGTGAACACACGAGGAGCTGATCTGAGGCCAAAAGGTAGGACTTTGAACTGATAGTGATTGTGTCCCACTTTGAATCTCAAGTACTGCCGATGTTGAGGGATAATTGGTACATGAAAATAGGCGTCTTGCAGGTCTATTGTCGTTAAAAAATCGCCGCTGCAGAGAAGCCGCAAGACTTCCAACAACGTCAACATGCGGAAGGATTGTCGTTTCAGGAATAGATTGAGGGATCTCAAGTCCATAATGGGACGCCACTCCCCCGTCTTCTTTAGAATGAGGAAAAACCTCGAATAGAAACCTTTCCCTCGCTGAGATACAGGAACCACTTCGACTGCACCCTTTGTTAACAAAAGTAGAACTTGATGTTCTAGTTCTTCTAGATGGGGAGGTGGCGGACCCGAAGGCGGAGAAGGAGGAGGAAACTCTGTGAACTCCAAGGCGTGACCCTTGCGCACAATGTCCAAAACCCATTGGTCTGATGTTATTTGAGACCACTGAGAGTAAAACTGCGAGATTCGACCTCCAACATCCTGTTGAACTGGCAAGTCATTGTCGTTTGTTGGCGTTGTTGGCACCTCTATAATTGGACTTTCCTCTATAGGACCTGGAGTGTTGTTGACGAGAAGACTGCTGATTTGAGTACCGCTGGTTTCCCTGATTGTACTGGCGGTACTCTGACTGTCCTCCTCGTGAAAAATTGGACGAGGTGCCCCGTCCCCGTGCTCCACAAAAGGGCTGTTTCTTGAATTGTAAGGATCCAAGCGACTTTGCCGTGTCGGTATCCTTCTTTATGGTCTCCAAAGAAGCATCGATTTGGGAACCAAACAAAGATTCGCCATCATACGGCATGTCAATTATTTTTGACTGGAACTCTTGCCTGAATGACGTAGATTTTAACCATCCTTGGCGTCGGAGTGCCGCAGCACTGGCAAGGATACGGAATGCAGTATTCGCCACATCCACAGCACAGTCTATTATTTCCTCTGAAGCTCTTTGTCCATCCTGAAGGACCTGGAGCGCTTCCGCTTTGGATGTCTCCGGAAGCTGTGCAAGCAAGACAGAAATGTCTGACCACATTTGTCGGTTAAAACGACCCAAAATAGCGAGAGCATTTGCGGCACGGGCTGAAGTTGATGCCATGGACGAAAATGTCTTGCCAATTGCATCCAATCGTCGACCCTCTCTATCGGGAGGGGAAGTGACAGGCGCTGCAGGATTGCGCGCACGACGTTGTGCTGCCTGAGTCACCACGGAGTCTGGCTGCGGATGAGAGAGCAGACATGCAGGCGAGCCCGTTGGGGCCTTATACTTTTTCTCCAATCTAGGTATTTGGGCAGGCAAGGAGTTAGGAGCCTGCATAATCTTTTGCCCTTCTTTCCAAATAAACTCTATAATTGGTATGGTATGCACCTGTTTATAAGGCTGACTCTTAAAATCATAAAGGAAACAGTCTTCATCTCGCTGGACCCTTGTCAACTTAAAGCGGTCCGCCGCTTTGTCCATTAGTTTATGAAAACTAGCGATGTCCACCGGAGGTGAATCACTTGAAGCGCCCTGTTGTGGCGAGGGCGTCTGAACCAGATAGTCATCGAATTCCGCCATATAAGGATCCTGTTCATCCTCCGTATCTTGATTAACCTCTCCTTCCTCTCTCTCTGGCTCTGAGTCATCGTCCATATGTGATTGTGGATTAGAGGAGAGAGGTGCACTCAAATGTTCTGAAGGAGCAGACTGCCTAGGAGGTGTTTGCTGAAGCTGAAATGAAACTGCTACGTCAGAGGATCCATGTACCGGAGTACCCTGGGGGGTAGGCGGAAATCGTCTATTGTAATCGTCCAACATATGTTGGAGGTTGGAAAATAGCGTCATTGGAATAGACGTCATGGGAACCTGCACGCATTGGTCTTCGTGCTGGTCTACCGGCTCATCTTCATCTTCTTCAGAAGTAGTGTCCTGGCATTTAATTATTAAATCCGATGGACTCTGGGCGTCACCATAAACAGTTTCATCCGGAACTGATTCCGTCTCATGGTCTGACACGAACAACTGAGATGGTGGTTGTAGAGCAGGTGATTGTAGGTGGAAAGTGGAATCTTCCATATTGCTGAATGAAGACTTCATTGCCGAAACTGAAGTGTCCAAGGGCACTAAAGGCATGTTGGCGAAGGATAGAGAACTGGAAGTTGTTGTCAATGCAGATCCCTGCGTAGACGATGAAGACTTGGAAACAGTCGCCGTAGACGCGATGCTGTCGGCGTCTCCGTAGACCTAGAAGGCTTCGACACTATCGTCGCTGATGTGCTCGTCGACGAGCTGGTCGACGTGGTTCTCGACGTCGACGGTGTATTCGACGCCGACTGGGTCGTCGACGGTGTTTTCGACGTCGACTGTGTTGTAGGCGGCATCTTCGACGTCGACGGTGCCTTCGTCGACGGTGCCTTCGTCGACGGTGTCTTCGTCGACGGAATCTTCGTCGTCGTCGACGGAATCCTCGTCGTCGACGGGAGCTTTGTCGTCGACGGGAGCTTAGCCGTCGACGAGATCTTCGACGTCAACGGAATTGAAGACGATGGCTTCTTCGTCGACGGTGGCTTTTTCGTCGACGATATGATAGGGATCGTCAACGGGACTGGAGAAATAGAGGCTTTCGTAGACGTGAAAGCCGTCGACGAGAATCTCGCCGACGACGCCGACGCCGACGTCGTCGTGACTGTAGTCGTAGACAAAGCCACAGTAGCCAATCTCGTCGTCGGAATGGACGTCGACGAGCCCGTCGCCGACCGCGCTGTCATAAGTGTAACCACACTTATAGAGGCTGGAAAAGACGCCTGAGAGCCAGGTCTCGTGGGCGTAGTGACAGCAGGCACAGTAGCAGTAGGTGGCACTGCAGCCACAGTCAAAGCCAGCTTTCTTTTCTTCAGAAAAGGAGATGGTAACTCCTGAACACTGCCACGCTTTGAAGCCACAGAAGAAGGAGCTGACTGAAGGCTTTCTGCTTCAGAAATAGCTGTGTCTTTATCTTGAAGGCGCTTAAGCCATAAAAGAAGACGACCCTCCCTGTCCTTGAGGGTTTTAGGATTGAAAGTTCTACAGAACCTACAATCAACCACCTTGTGCTCAGGATACAGGCAGTAAATACACTTTTCGTGAGGGTCCTTCTCAAATAAACGCAATTTCCCACAGGAGGAACAAGGTCTAAATAAAGACTTCTTACTTGACATCTTGTGAAAACTGAGAAGAGTAGATATGAAGAAAAAAAATGAGCAGAGCTCAGGGAGACTCCCTTCACACGACGTGCGGTAGAAAATCTGAGGGCTTGAGCTTCTGAGGAGAAGGTTCTAGAGGGTGCTTGAGCCTGATTGGCTGCAGTTTGGACTAACATAATGACACTGATATGTTGCAAATGAGTTTTTTCTCTCTAATGCATTCCTATGTAGCAACCTTTGTAAAGGTTTTCAGTATATATTTTATCTGTTTTTTTTACTACTTATTATGATACTATATGTATATATATATTAGCATTATTGCTATTTTATTTACCGTGGGACTCCCACTTCGACGACGGGGAATATTCAAGCATGTGAATCTATGAAAGACACCCCTAATACTGGAGAAATGCAATGCATTTGATATAAAGGAAAGGGGCGGATGCTATTGGCACTAACATCACAGAAGATGAATGGGTACATCATTTCGTATCGATATTTAAGAGCCCTACGACCGAGACATACCCCCAGTTGGGAGGAAGTGAAGAAATCTTGTCCCCGTTCACGCTGTGTGATGTTGAGAAAGGTATTTCAGGCTTGACTTCCAACAAAGCCCCAGGCCCGGATGGTATACCCCTAGACATCTTTAAATCAAATCAATCCCTCTGGACTCCGGTCCTCACGGCTGTGCTTAACGCAGCGGTAGTGGCAGGTTGTCCAGAATCATGGGGTACCTCCAGGATCGTCCCAGTTTTCAAGAAGGGAGATCATAACAGTACTGCCTGTTACAGACCAATCTCCCTCATCGCCTCTGTGGTCAAGGTCGTGGGTGGAGTGGTGCTGAATAGACAGTCTTCCTGGGCAGAAAAAAACAGGGTCATCTCTGATATCCAATATGGGTTTCGCCCAGGGCAATCTACTTTGGCATAATGCCTTAACCTGTATATGATCCTCGGGAAGTACACCATCGCTCGTAAGGGTGCCATCTACATGGCGTTCATGGACCTTTCCTCCGCATTCCACTGTGTCAATCGGGGGAAATTGTGGCAGTCCATGGGCGCCATGGGGGTGGATGTCACACTGGTTAACTTCCTGAGGGATCTAAACAGGGATACCAGGGCGAAAATCAGATACTCCCAAGATCTTGTAGTATCAAGGGACTTCATTGTTGACCGGGGCGTAAGGCAAGGATGCATCTTAGCTCCTTTTCTTTTCAACCTATATATTAACGAGCTCGATAAGAATCTTATCAAAACTGGGGTGGATTATCCATACGTAGGGCGCAGGGGCCTTCCCGTCCTGCTTTATACGGACGATGCGGTCCTCTTGGCAAGAACCGTAAGAGGTTTGCAGCTTTTATTGAATGTCTTTCATAGTTTTATGGCTGCCCGTGATCTAGCCATAAACAATACAAAATCCTACATACTCCAGGTTGGGGTTCGTCCGAAGCGCAACTATCCCTTTATGGTGAATAATGAAAAAGTGCCCATAACCACAACTTTCTCCTACTTGGGTGTTCTTTTCGATGACCATCTAAACTGGGGCGCCGTAGTTGAGAGGAAAAGAGGAGAGGTTACAAGGGCGATTGCCGCTATCTTCAGCTTTGCAACCAAAATGGGCAAGCGGCCAATTGCTGCAATGTAGAAGTTATACCAAACGAAAAGTGTTTCAGTTGGCAGTTATGGCAGTGAGCTATGGGGATATGTGGCACCCAAGGGCATTCAGGTGGCAGAGAACAACTTTTTAAAACAGCTATTGGGAGTACCCAAAGGGACCTCCAACTTAATAACTCATGAAGAAACCGGGCTCCCATTTATCGGTGACACCTTAGCCATGCGGCCTCTGCTCTTTTGGCTTAAGTGCTGGTTAAATAAAGATCTTACCCGTAATCACCAGTTGCTTAAAGAAGCTTTGTCCTTGGATAATATGCTCAACATCCCCTGGCTAAAATATCTGGAAACCTGTTTTAATGATTTGGGGGCGACCTGATATTTTTTTAAGTCCTGAAACGATCACCTTTGGGGATGTGGTTTATGTGAAAAAACATTTTCTCTATGGCAAAAATTAAACAGAGATGGGGCAGACCTGGCAAAACCCAGTGTACGTAAATTTATGCTGCTTAAAACCGTTCCATTGTTGGAACCATATCTTACGTGGCCCCTCTATCCCCATGAGCGGTTTCTATTAACTAGATTCAGGTTTGATTACTATCATCTCCTACTTGCTGTTCCAAAGGGAAGCCATAGAGGTCAGGTGCTGTCTCCCTGTGGCTGCGATGACTCATCTCCACAGGATTTGACGCACTTTATGTTCTTTTGTCACCAGTATGATGTTCCCAGGAGGTTCTTTTTAAAGCCCCATTTAAAAAAGATGAATTTTACTCAGGTTCGCCCAGCACTCTACTTCCTGCAAATGCTAAAACCAGAAAGCACTTTATTTGTGGTTGGTTTCTTAAAATCAGCACTGAGACTGAGAAAACGCTTCCTGAATTAATGGTTCTCCATATTGTTGTGGTCATTGTTTTAACTAAAAATTGTATTATAGCGTTTGTATATACTGTGTGGGTGCCAGTTTTAATACTTGTATGTACCAATACCCGAATGAATTATTTATAATTGTCTACGGTTAATGTACATGTTTTACAAATTGCCCCATTTTATTGTAATGTTGCTTTTATGGTTTTTTACTCTTAAAACCGAATAAAGTATTTTGAATTTGATATAAAATGCAGACTGTAAATAAAATGCTGGCTGAATAAGATTTTAACTTCCACCTGCACATAAGATGTTAGACGAATAAGAGGCTAACTTCAGCATCATTATTACAGTTAAACAGTTCTATTTTGTTTCTTTATGTTTTGACACTGTGTCTGGTCCGCTGTAAATGGTGATATAAAATTGCTTTACTCGTGCTGAAAATGTTGGTTAACTTGCTCTGTCTAAGGCTGATCTTATTTGAACTGCCGTTCTGTTTAGCAATTGAAATGACTTCCTTTTCTGTCTTTTGGTGCGCTATATAAAAAGACAAATAAATATATATAGTGCCATGAACAGATTTTGTACTATTTGAAAGTGGACATATTTTTAAACATGTAAATTGTATCTATTTTTTTTTGTTGTACCTTCGTAATGGAAGATGCAAGCTGCAGAAAACACTTTGTTCAATCAAAATATACATTTTGTCTTGCATTTAAGAAAGGTTAAAGTTTTGATCGGAGGCGGGACAGCTTAACCATCTCACCCGCACACACCACACAGGAGTAATTACTTACAATGCACAAGTTATGGATGGGTCGAGAGCAGTGTAATCTGGCGTCCACTGGTTGTAATCCCTCGTTATTTGTAGGACACCGCCAAGAATTAGATCTCCCTCCCTGTAGTAGTTCAATACGGGGAACATTGCTAGTTTTGGATCATGGAAACACCCCTCTTTTGATGCAGAAGATGGCAAAACCAGGAAACTTGTTATTATTAGGAGCAGCGTCATGAGCAAGGTTGTCGATTTGGCTGTTCGGCTCTAGTTAGGGGCCTTCTTTTTAAGTGGGTTCCTACAGTGCTGAACTGTAAAAAAAAAAAAAAGCGAGAGTTAAATATAAATGGGCATTGCCATGCCTACTAACTAGCACATCATTGATTATTCATGGGATGACTTATTGATTTGCAATAAAGGCCCGTGGATTCTGCAAATGGTTCCACTTGGGATTCATTTTATATTTATTCATAGTTTACAGTTGGTTACAAAAAATACAAAAAAGAACACCCATACAAAAACGTTTTAAAACATATCGTATACCATGGATTTCCCTTTATCCTTTTCTCTTCTCTTCTTTTTTTTCTTTTTTCTTGGCATTTGTGTGGAAACAACAGAGCTTTGTAAATCATTTGGGGCATATTTTAATCGAACAACGATTTTGCATTTTACAATTTGTGCGGTTGGAGGGCAGTATCCACACTCAAGATTCCTGATCATGCTCAACCAGTCCAGGCAGCCACAGACACATCAGGTCACTTCATCATCCCCCTTCCTTACACACAGGACAACACAGGCAAGCCACATCAGTATATTATCCTGTTTCCTTACACAGAAAACAAACGTCAACCCAATGCAACAATGACCCAGAAATTAGACACACATCCCCACCTTCTCCATCTCCCAAAAGCAATGCACAAATGGCCACAAGAATAGACTCCATCGCAAATTCATGCACTCACGCATAAACACACAAAAGTGCAGCCCAGCATACCACCAATTCCAACACTCAGTCGCACTAGCTGACAAACCAATATGAACACATTCCAGATGTAGAAAAGCACCTAAATCTGCACCACACCCTCTGGAACATGGACAACCAGAAGTAATATCTCACAATCACAGTGATAAACGCATCTAGTATGCATCGAGGGACATTTCTGAAAATAAAAAAAATATTCAAATAGGGTGCCAACACCCACAAGTCCACAGCAGTACACAGACTCACTGCCAGGACAGTAGGAACCCATATACTACACCCTACACTTATGCCCACCGATGCCAAGTGTTTCCCATCCATACACAATGACGAATGTCTGTAGGGCACGTGCAAACAAGACAATCACCAATGCATTCTTACTCCTGTACTGCAAACCTGTTAAATCCTCGCTTTGGTCTAAAATGATGACTGGTCCCAGGACACAGATCAGTGAAACAGGAATGCCATATAAAAAATGTGCTAACAGATGGAAATGTCATATGTGCATGCCTGTTCTTTCATGCTTTAGCACATTAAAGCCATATCTATTGTCTTTGCTAATGTCTTCCCCTGAGACAATAAGCACTACTGGACCTTAGAGAGTGTTCACCAGACCTGTGAGCATCAGATGTCTGCAAGATGGTTGGTACCAAGCGAGTGCTGTGTATGTCTGACAGACACAAAAGAAAGCATTAATGGCCTACAGGGAAGGTGTCTTTTCTTACTGAAAGTAGCATCAGAAACAAAATGAACAAGTGCTTCTTGATAGCACGAAGAGAAGTTTGGGGGAATCTCCCAAGAAAGTGTTGCCATAGACATTGAGAAATAGATTTATATGGACCCCATGAAGTGTGAAGAAGCACTGGGACAAAGACAATCATGGGGAGTTTCTTTCTAGCTGTCACAAAATGAGGGGGGGTCACTGTCGTCTCAAAAGGAAGAGATATCTAAAGAGAATCAGAATCCAGATTACCAGATTACTCTTCGCAATATAAAAGCATGCATGTGCTGGTATTTTTATAGCATGGACCTAGTCCGAGAGCAACAGAGTGTTGCATATTACGGGAGGTGATGGAAAATCATGCAAGTTTGTATTCAACTGGGGACCTAAATCTTTTTCTTACACACATTTACACTAGTATCTCACACATTTAAATTTTGGGCACATTCAGAATGAGTGATTTCCCAGAACTGCACAATTTTCAGTCAATGCCAAAGATGATTCAAACCAAAGTCCGCCTCTCTCTTTCTAGCACCAATTTATTGCATTCAGAAAAGCCAGACAAGGGGACGCGTCTTCTCCTTGATCTCAGCCAAAAAACGGAAAGAACTTCATCAGCAAGAAGCGAAAGACCTGGCTGTTCAACTAGTAGTACAGCTGGACCCACACTCCTGCCCCAGCGCCTGGACACCCTCACAGGTGATAAGTTGCGCCAAACAATTTCACCTAACATAACATAGCACCTTAAAGAGTTGTCTCTTGTTTAAGGTTGAGGTTTATCTATTTGCATATACACAATGGTTTAAAGTTAAGTACATACAGAGAATACATAACAGGTAACTGTGTAATCTAGTCCAATATTATCATTGAGGGGTTCTGGTGATATCTTTGGCCCTTTAGTTCGTAAATGACCCTAGAACCCCGAGATGGCAATGACAATGCACCCGCTATGTATTTTTTATATTACAACCAATTTTATTAAAAGTCAGTTAACAATGGGCATTGACTGAAATTAAAATGTTGAGGTTTTGTTTACATGTCACAAATAAATGCTTGATAAAACAATAGGCAATGGTGAGGTCAATGGATTTATGTGAATCCGTGGCTGCAGAGTTAACTGCATAATTTTGGATTTGCTGAATTACCTCATAATTTCCCAAATTTTCATATTTCACCAAAATTGATATTTCTAGCTCAAACGTGATTAAAATAATACCACCAGACAAAGTGCAACATAATTTGCATTTTTTGCTGCATGATTTCAATCACATTGGTCCTCCACGCTACAAAATTCAAGACAATGTAAAACCTCTGCACAGTGTTCCCAGGACTATCATCAGGGCCGGACTGAGAACCAAAACCGGCCCTGGCAAAGTGCTCGGCCGCCCCCATCCCCCCCCCACCCCGGGGTTGGGGGCGCCGCCGAGCTCTTTGCCAGGGCCGGTTTCGACCGATTTTGTTACAGGGCCGATTTTGCAGCCATGCTGCAAAAACGGCCCTGTAACAAAATCGACCTCCAGGGGCCCAAAACCGGCCCCCACCCGTGCGGCGCACCGGGGGATTGCCCGGTGCCCGCTACGGCCAGTCGCTACGGCCATGACTATCATCATGATGACAAAATCTGTTTTTTACAGGCAGCCGTGAAATATTTTCCACATTTCACGGTTCCTTGTGCTACAGGGGTTTCATACTACTACTTTTTGTGCAATTAAAGCACCAAGTCATTTAATTTACGCCTTTTTACTTGAAGATGTAATGACTTCTCAATAACCTCCATTGTACCCATCATTGTCGAGCAGAGATCATGGTGGTGATGAGTGTCTTTTTAGGTCTCGCTCTCGAGACCTATTGTTGCTGAGATGCCTCTCAAGGGAGACAGACCCGCGCAACGATTCGGGCCTGTGGGCGCGCACGTACAGGCACGCGCGCGCACATCTCCTGTCCCGCAGGCAAACCAGCATTCAGATTTACTGCTTACAGTGAGACAAGAGATGGCCACGGGCATGCTGTTCACACACACACAGAGGCGCGCGCATACACACCCACACACACACACCCACACATGCACGCACACACACACACATATACATACACTCGCACAGCTACACTCGCGCACACACACAGCTACACCCACACACGCGCACACACCCCCCACTCCCCTGCCGCCACCCCCACTACAACTAAGCCCCAGTTACCGCATCGGTTCAACTCCAGACTTCAGCCGCCACCGCGGGGCTCTCCCTCGGGCATGGGAGCCCCGCATCACCACTGCTCCTCTCCTGGCCAGCCACTCCGTGGGCGCGAGCTTCCAGCAAGAAACGGAAGTTCCGCCCTACGGCAGTTTTCATCACACACACGTCTTGTTTGAGACTTGCGTTTGCCATGTAATGAATGTATTGGAGTCGTACGCGCGCTTCTGGAAGTCGTTCTTCATTCATGTTAATGGTATGTGCTCATGTTCGCACCTGCTTTCACACATCCAATGAATAGACATGGTCCAGCTGTCATGCCTTTACGTCGCTCTTTAGGACTTCTTACAACATAAAGCCATCTCACTCGAATTCTACAGGAAGCTGTAGACCTGGCTTTGTGTGGATTTAACACATGGATGTTTCATATGCCGTAAATGTTTTGTGACGCCTCCCGATTAACTTGCAGCAGCTGACCAATGTGTATTGCCGATGCTCTTAAACTCTGGGAACCCAAGGCAATGTAAGGTCTCCCCACGTGCTGCGCTGCAAGTACATCCTTCCACGCTTTTAGTCGTTTCGAGTTGACGGTGCCCGTCATTGTAGTTTAAGGTGTTTTAGCTACATATTGGCATTGCACAGGGAGGTCCTACAAAATGTGATCTTGTATTGCAGTCTGGCTAGATCTATTCAGTAGTACTTAACATCGAGATTTCTATATAAATCAGCAGGTAAAGAGGCGATATCTAGATTTCCAAAATAGAATGCTCAGTGGTACCACTGTTGGGTATTTGACAATCCAGCTGGCTATTTGTCATGTGCATTATGTCTAGTCTGTTGGCTGGTACCACCCAGGCACAATTTGATTAGTGCTTTCCTGTTTTTGACAGACTACCACACGTGCTCTTTCTGCTACCATCCCACTAGCCCAAACGAAATGCGGTATTATGGTGTGGTCTTTGCCTGTGTTTTATGTTGCAAAAGTGCTTCTGTTCGGCTGAGCCAGTTGCAGCTGTGGCCCCTAATGTGGCCGCCGAGGTGTGGGAAGAACATTTCCGCACCCTATATCAGACGGACACCCCCTCGGTTGCTCTGAACCCGTTGGCACTATCCCCCAAAATCCAGAGAAAAATGACAGAGTATGAGTTTTCTGTGGGGGAGGTACACACAGCTATTCTTAACCTTCCATCAAGTAAAGCTCCGGGTTTAGATAACTTACCAGGCGATCTTCTAAAGCATGAACCTGTGGTATGGGCCCCTTATTTGGGGGCCATCTTCAATGCCATATGGGGAGGCATGGAGGTACCGAGTACTTGGCTGGGGGCAGATATTGTTCCCATTTTTAAGAAGGGTTCACCTCTGCTCCCAGCCAATTACAGGCCAATCAGCCTCATCGACGTGCCCCAAAAGCTTTTTGCACGGTTGATTCTAAATCGCCTTCTAGACTGGATTGAGGTGCATTCTATCCTGAGCCCCTACCAAGCAGGTTTCAGGAAGAATGTTTCCACCACGGATCAGATCTTTCGCTTATACATGCTTTACTGGAAAACTGTCAAGATTCGGGGCGGGTCACTATATACTGTTTTCGTTGACTTACGGGCAGCATTTGATCTGGTCCCCCGTCAGAAGCTGTGGGTCGTACTTGGGGAGGTTGGTATTCCACCCCCACTACTCAACATGCTGATCCGACTCCATGAGGAGAATTATGCACAGGTCAGGTGTGGTAGCAATGGCTCGTTAACATCTAGATTCCCTGTTGGCAGGGGGGTAAGGCAGGGGTGCGTCTTGGCGCCTACCCTGTTCTGTCTCTACGTCAACGGGGTAATCGCACACCTGAAGGCGGTATAAGATAGCGACGCTCCAAGGCTTGCAGGGTCCCAGATCGCCGCGATTATGTTCGCGGACGATACCTTATTACTTTCTAAAACACCAATGGGTATCCAGCGGGTCCTGGATGGGTTTGTCTCCTTATGTAATGAGCGGGGTTTGGAAATAAACACCTTAAAAACCAAATTTATGATTTTTAATCTCCCCGCAACAACACGCCCAAATCCTGTGATAGAGGGAGTCAGGCTGGAAAGGGTTCACACTTTTGACTACCTAGGGCTTACCTGGATCCAGCACCAGCTGAAATCGCGACTTAAGATGACCCAGATCTTATCTTATCTTATCTTAAGAGGGACTTGTATAGCGCTCTGTCACCATAGGTTTCCTGGCGCTGGGTGGTACTGAGAGATGTAGAGAGGGGGAGCTAGCCAGACTGTGTAAAAAGATTGGTTTTAAGAAGTTTTCTGAATTCCAGCAGAGACATGGAGGATTTGAAAGATAACGGCAACTGGTTCCAGAGTTTGGGAGCCAGATGAGCAAATCTGCAACCACCATATTTTTTGAGTTTGATTGGGACTGCGGTCAGAAGTTGACGGTGGGAGGACCGAAGGTTGCGTGCCGGACGGTAAGGAGTCACTAGGGACTTCAGAAAGACGGGGGACGTACCAGTCACAGCTTTGTAGGTCAGGCAGCCGATCTTAAATGCAGCTCTCTGTTCGACCGGCAACCAGTGGAGTTTACAGAGTAGTGGTTTTGCAGACTGCCACTTCGGGGTCTTAAAGGCTAGTCGGGCCGCCTGATTCTGCACGACTTGCAGCCTATGTAGCAGGTATTTCGGTAGGCCATGATACAAGGAGTTGGAAAAATCCAGGCGGGAGAGCACAAGGGCGATTAAAACTTGTATCAGGGCTTCAGGCGAGAGTAGGTGGGAAACGTTCCTGATTCTCCGAAGCTGAAACATACACGAGGATACGACTGCACCAACCTGAGGCTTGAGGGAGAGCTCTGAGTCTATGATAACCCCCAGGCGGCTCTTTGCCGATTTAGCCGGGATGGGCGGGGAGCCCAGCTCTGCAGGCCAAAACTGTGGGCCCCAGTGAGTGGAGCTACTGCCAGGGAGAATTAGCTCAGTCTTCCCTGGGTTCAGCTTGAGGGGGTATCTTGAAACTTTTGAGTAAATCTACGCTTAAGCCGATCGGTCCCCCACTTGAAATCTACAAATTAAGGGCAAGGGGGGCAGCGTCCTATAAGGCTGAGCTGTGGGGTTACAAGAGTGGATCAGCAATCACGGTTGCGGAGAATAGATTTCTAAGGCAGCTGGTAGCCTGCCCCCGAGTACTCCATTAGTACCTTTAAGACTTGACCTAGGCCTTAGACCTATTGAAGAAGACCTGGCCCTCAGACCTCTAACCTTTTGGAGGAGACTCTGGGTTACCCCAGAGCTGACTACATATAGGCAAGAGCTAATCAAAATCCTGGGCTTGCCTAATATGGGTAAACTTCCTTGGTTCAAGCATGTCAGAGAGGAATTTGAGAAGCTTGGTCTTGCATCAATGTGGTCAGATCCGGAGCACACCTGTGCTGGAATGTCACAGAAACATCTGGTTCAGATGTACAGGGACAACAAAATGGCTCTCCTATCTTCTAGCGCCCAACCGGGCACTCTTACAGCCACATTTCTACTGTCTAAGGACTGTTATTATTTGGAGCAAGTCCTGAATGACATCAGCCCTGCTGTTGCAAGGAAGCTCCCCCTCCAATGGCGGCATGGTTCGCTACCCATTAGATCACATACGTCCAAATGGTGTGCACTATCGCCCAAGAATTGCCCAGGGTGTAACGCAGACCTAGAAAATGATGCCCATGTTGTTTTTTTCTGTCCAGCCTATTTAAATCAGAGAGAAAGATGGATCATCCCAATATGTAAAAATTTGGGGATGACCCACTGCTCACAGGCGCTCAGAATTTTAAAGACGGATGTTTCACCTGTTGTGGTCTTCGCTGTTACTAAGTTCCTAGCAGCAATGTGGATCATTAGAAGGGCACTTGTGGCTAAATTTTTAAATTAGGATAAAGCGGACATATTTGCAGATTTATATTGGACCGGGTATTCCCACCCTAGTAGGGTAGGTGAGAGAACCTGTGATGTATTAGAAGTTGTCACTGCTGTGGACTGGTTTTACTATTACTTGTTTTTAAATATCTAACTGTATTATTTTTACTGTCTTATTGCTGTGCTCTTTTATGACAATTTTTTGTTGAAATAAAGATTTTGAAGGCTTCTGTTTAAGGCAGGCGTTTTTGAGCTTTCTGTATCAGGATGGTTTTGGTGATGCTGTATTGCACTTAAATGTATATGGTGCATCATACCAGGACCATTGGGAGTTATGCGTCAAGAAAAGGCACACCAGCGTAATGTAGCACATTGAAAATGAGAACTAAAACACTGGGCATAGGTTTCACCTCATTAGTACCGGTTTAATATCCCATTACATTACTGATCGATGATTCATTAATAAGGTCCTTCAACCGCAAAAACAGGTGGGGATAGGGTGGTTTGGGGGTCCATGGCAGTGGTTCTGCAAATCCCCATTAAATTAGAGCCAGATACCCCTAGCCTTAAGTTTTAAACCAGTACAATAGTAGCCACTATTGGCTCCGTGCATCTACTTATCTTTGATGCCCATTTAAATGAGCAACTAAGCTTTTCTATAAGACACAGGTCTTTGCAAATTAAGCTATGTGCAGTCTGCACAGAAGAAAGCGATTTGTGTTTTCTTCAAAGTGGCTTAGCTATTAAGCCATCTGCATGATAGGAAGGCTCAAAGCAAATAACCTTCACTCTTATGCTATTCAGAATCCGCAGGGCTAAACATTTGAGGCATATTTACAAGCCCCTATCGATCACTATTCAGGTCTCGTCCTATTTCTGTCCCGCAGTATCACCCTCTATCTATCGCCCTCTATCTATCGCCCTCTATCTATCTCCCTCTATCTATCACCCTCCATCTATCGCCCTCCCTCCCTTCCACCCACCTCCTTCAGCTCCCTGTTCTCTTCTCTTCTCCTGTGCTGATCTGCTGCTCTCTTCCACCCTCCTCCTTCTTTAACTCCTGGTCTCTTCTCCTGTGCTGATCTGCTGCTCTCTTCCACCCGCCTCCTTCTTTAACTCCCTGGTCTCTTCTCCTGTGCTGATCTGCTGCTCTCTTCCACCCACCTCCTTCTTTAACTCCCTGGTCTCTTCTCCTGTGCTGATCTGCTGCTCTCTTCCACCCGCCTCCTTCTTTAACTCCCTGGTCTCTTCTCTTCTCCTATGCTGATCTGCTGCTCTCGTCCACCCCAACTCCTTCTTTAACTCGCTGTTCGCTTCTCTTCTCCTGTGCTGATCTGCTGTTTTGTCCCACCCGCTTCCTTCCATAACTCCCTGTTCTCTTCTCCTGTGCTGATATGTTATTCTCTTCCACCCGCCTCCTTCTTTAACTCCCTGTTCTCTTTTCCAGTGCTGATCTACAGCTCTCTTCCACCCTCCACCTTCTCTAACTCCCTGTTATCTTCTCCTGTGCTGATCTGCTGCTCTCGTCCACCCCAACTCCTTCTTTAACTCCCTGTTTGCTTCTCTTCTCTTGTGCTGATCTGCTGTTCTCTTTCACCCCGCCTCCTTCTCTAACTCCCTGTTCTCTTCTCCTGTGCTGATATGTTATTCTCTTCCACCCGCTTCCTTCCTTGGCTCCCTGTTCTCTTCACCTGTGCTGATCTGCTGCTCTCTTACACCCTGCCTCCATCTCTAACTCCCTGTTCTCTTCTCTTTTCCTGTGTTGATCTGCTGCTCTCTTCCACCCCACCTCCTTCTTTAACTCCCTGTTCTCTTTTGCTGTGCTGATCTGCTGCTCTCATCCACCCCACCTCCTTACCTAACTCCCTGTTCTATTCTCTTCTCCTGTGCTGATCTGCTGCTCACTTCCACTCACCTCCTTCTTTAACTCCCTGTTCTCTTCTGCTGTGCTGATCTGTACCTCTCTTCCACCCACCTCCTTCTCTAACTCCCTGTTCTCTTCTCTTCTCTCGTGCTGATATGCTGCTCTTCCACTGTGCCTCCTTCTCTAACTCCCTGTTCTCTTCTCTTCTCCTGTGCTGATCTGCTGCTCTCTTCCACCCCGCCTCCTTCATTAACTCCCTGTTCTCTTCTCCTGTGCTGATCTGCTGCTCTCTTCCACGCGCCTCCTTCTTTAACTCCCTGTTCTCTTTTGCTGTGCTAATCTGCTGCTCTCTCCACCCACCTCCTTCTATAATTCCCTGTTCTCTTCTATTCTCCCATACTGATCTGCTGCTCTTTTCCACCGCCTCCCTCTTTAGCTCCCTGTTCTCTTCTCATGTGCCGATCTGCTGTTTTCTTCCACCTGCCTCCTTCTTTAACTCCCTGTTCTCTTCTGCTGTGCTGATCTGCTGCTCTCTTCCACATACATCCTTCTGTAACCGCACTCACATACATACACGCACACACATACAACCACACACACAACATCACACGCATCACCCCACACACAAACATCACCCCACACACAAACACGCATCACCCCAAGCATCACCCCACGCATCACCCCACGCATCACCCTACGCATCACCCCACGCATCACCCCACGCATCACCCCACGCACAACCACACGCCTATCTTTCGCCCTCACTCTATCTTTCGCCCTCACTCTATCTTTCGCCCTCACTCTATCTATCTATTGCACCACCACAGCATCACTCAGGGGTACCACAGCATCACTCAGGGGCACCACAACATCCCTATGCGCTACCACAGCATCACTGAACGCCACAGCATCACTCGTCGCCACCACAACATCACTCAGCGCCACCACAGTATCAATCTGTGCAACCATTCAACAATAACTGGTTCAAATATTTTCTCTCAATGTTTCAAGCTTTATTACAAATGTCACAAAGATGTTAATATTTCACTTCTGTTCTAGGATTTTCATCACAATAAAATACACTGAACATAATCACAAAAGTTATTTACAAAAGTTTAAGCTATTGCCATTATAAATTACAATAACTTTTATTTAAGTATTAATTATTAAAAAAGCCATTGTTATTTGTAATATCAATACATCTAAGTCACGTAAATACAATACATGTTGCATTACAAATGCTATAGGTGTCACATTTGCAAAAGATAAAATTATTGGCATTGTAAATGTCAAAGCTATTACTTTTGCTATTTTTAAAACCAACACATAAATAAAAAATGTGTCATTTACAAGACCAATAGCTCAAACTTTCCTAATGCGAGACCTATTGCATTGCAAATGCTTGTTAATGTGGTATTTCTTGTCATCTAAGATAGCGTTCGAACTGAATCTTTTTTGGCTTTCAGTCCTGCAATACTTCCTTAAAATGGCTATGCACTGCTGCGAGAGGGATGAAGCAGGATCCTAAATTACAACTATCAAGCCAGTTCCTCTTTTGTTAGCTCTAGGTTAATTTTCTTACAACAATACAAACTACGTCTAATTCAAACTTGCACCTAGTCACTGTTTCTTCTGCTCCCAATCAAAGGATGTTGATTTAACAGATTTAAATGTGGTCACGTTGCAACAGAAATTCATCATGGCAAGTAGTGCTTGCAGCCATATTAGTGGAGGAACTGAAGCAGTGTAAAAAATCTATTTATTCTTGTTATGGTGAGCATTGACAACACAAACACTTCTGCAGGATTACACTGAGATAGCCAGGAGACCTGTGAGTAGACCCATGCATGTGGGAAAGTGTGTGCATGCCCATAGCCCATCAACTCTCAATGGGCTCCTGGGGCTCCAGCCGGTGCTCAACCCATGCACCCTCAGTCACTGCGGAGCTCATATTCCTGTACCTGAAGGGATACCTTGTGCACTTACGCAGAAAGATGGCGGGTATAGCTATAAGTATAGAGGGGTGCACAGAACTTTTGTCAACTGGGGGCACCAGGATTGGAGCCCTTCCCTTCGTTTGTGGTGCTACCAAACCATACATTAACTATTACTGTACATGCACTAACAGAGGCTCCTGCAGGAAATCCCTCCTATTGCACCCTTGAAGCTAAGCTGCTCTCACAAAGCTTTATGTTCTTCTCCTCCATCCCCTCACTTTGAGATTTGCCTGCTTCAACCAAGCCGTGGTGGTGAATATTTAAAACTGCAAACTCCTTCAGTATGTCAAAGGTTTATGTTTGAAACAATTTCAAAATGAACTAGACCACCCTTTACAATTATGAAACATAGCTGTCAAGTGGATCTGTTACATGTGCAACATCTTCCCTTCAACCTAGTGCTTAATTTGCTAAAACATAAAAAAGTGTGTTGTTGGCAAAAATGTTTCTTTGGAGGTTGGAATCAAGCACCATCCACTACCAATTCCAGCTCTGTGCAGTGACACAATGAAAGCCAGGCTTCTAACGAAGAAGTTTGCTTCAGTCACCACGTCCTGCTCCCACATCCTTAAAATGATCAACTAAATCTTCAAATGGCTTTCAGTCAACACACACAGAATGGTCGTCCAGGGCCTCTAACTGACTAGAAGACTTCAGACCAATGTTCCCTCTAATTTGTTTCCTCTCTGTGCGGCAGTGTAGGACCTCTGTGCACTACAGCCAAGTCTATGTGCACCAAGGAACTGATCATGCATGCAAGTGCAGCGCTCAGGTAAATAAATCTGTGGCAATCACCACTCCAAACGCTTGTTTACAACAACAGTGAAAACAGCTGCATTTTACACATACATCTCCATCTAATAGGGGTTTTTGACAGTTTTGCAATGTAGCTACACATCGTAATGACATAAATTGTTTACTCAAGTAGCACTTAAACTCTAGGTTTAGTAAAAAAAAGAGGTCTCACAGGTTTGTATGAATATTAGATGTAAATGTAATGTAAATGTATTTGAGCTTATATAGCGCACAGCTACCCACAAAGGGTTTCCCGGCGCTTGCTTAGGGAACCCGTCCTGGGATTCCCCTGTGAGATAACTCCGGCAGGGTATCCACAAGGTGAAAGCCAGGCATCCCACCACGAGGGGCCGTTGTGGAGATTAAGCAAGCTATTGCTCAGAGTCGCAGAGTGTGAACCCGTGAGTCGAGAAGGCACCGGAGCGAGAAATTATCGAGTCCGTGGAATTTTTGAGCCCAAGACCCGCCGAGGCGGGGAATTGAACCCTGGTCCAGGGCCGATCTCAGCTTCCGGGTCTGCCACCTCTAACCCCTGAGCCACACTTCTCCACATTGTACTGAAGGTAGACTGTTATGATGAGAGTGACCTAAAAGGGTTAGAGCTGGGTAATGCAGCATTTGTGGCCCTAAAATAGGGGGTTTAGGGTGGTGGTATTAGCTTCAACACCTTGCAATGAGAAAACATCCCCCAAAGTGAGCCTAATGGCAAACAAGTCATAAGACACTAATGAATCGTCTGACCTGGAAGAGCATGATTCTCTTCTCTGTGAAGTTCTGGCTCATCAGGGTGATCATGGCCAGGTTGGATTACTGCAAATTCCATTCAAACAGTCGGTCTCTCCGCATCTTCGAACCCTGCATTGGCTCCCTGTCGCCAACCGGATAAAATTCAAAGCCCTGACACTCGCGTTCAGATCTTTGCATGGTTCCTGCCCTCCTTACCTAAGAAAACGCCTCCCTAGGTATACACAACATCGTGTACTACGGTCGAATGACCGTATCCTGCTGGCTGTACCACGAGCAAAAAAGGCACGCCTTGGTGGTCGCACCTTTTCAGCAAATGTTTCTGCGCTATGGAACTCCCTACCGCAAGCAATCCAGCAGGCCCCTGCTGAACCCTGCTTTAAGAAGCTGCTAAAAACGTGGCTCTTTTCCCAGCCTCGATAGGTCTCCCCCTCCTGCCCCTGGACCTCTGTGCTACGTTCCTACAGCGCCGGGACACCTCCTTGTGAGGTAGCTGTTCGCGCTCTATAAATCACATTATTATTATTATTATTATTACAGGCTCTTGGCAAAACGTTGTTTGTTTGTCTTCCACTTTACTTTCTCCTTCAGGCCTTCCTTCCTCCGAGTCTGGTCGTCTTATACCACCGACCCACCTCTCCCCATGCTGTCCTCCTTCATGGAATCCAGGACCTTCATGGGTGCTAGGTCTGTGGTTCTTGAACTCCTCACTATCCAGTTTCTTAAAAATCTATTCAATAACACCATCAGTGCCCCATCACTCCTAGACAGACCGAGTAAACCACTCTCTTCATTGACAATGCTGTCTGCTGAGCAGCCATGAAGCTGGGACCGCCGGTGAAAGCATTTGCCTCATCACACTGAGTCCCAACTAGGGCACCTCATATTTTTTAGTTGTTGAACAATTTTGAGAACTGCTTGACTTGGTTGTCAAAGTCAGGTATAAAAGGGTACTCGGCACAGACTGTGACATTGCTGAAAGCTTCTGCTGTTAATCCTTGAACTTAAAAATTGGGTGTCTGCATAAGGCGCCTCTATTTGAGACTTAATTGTGGAGTGAAATCCGACGAGAAAATGAGTAGGGTAAAAAAGGCTATGCAGTATGTAGCTAGTCATGAGAAGTGTGTCATTTTTTACCCGACATTACAGTGGATTAATTTGTTGTGTTCCAGTACTCACTATCTCATAGGGGTTGGTTGTTAAATATGAATACAAAGAAAGTGATATGCTAGCTCATAACTACAAATATTACAATGCTAATGATGTCACTTTTAATTCAGTCTTCCGTATAACATAGATGTGAATTTGTGTTGCACTGGTTACATACACACACATGTATTTCCTCCTGCAGGCAGGCCGAATCAAAGTAGACAGTTTAAGAAAATTGCATTAATACAGACCGGCCTAGTCATCGTATATCAGTTTTGACTCCTCTGGTCAGCAATTGGTAAACTGGGATTTTTTTTTTAATGCTGGGATTTTTGCATCCATGCAAGGTCAGGTTGTAAGGAGGGGTTTATAATGGGCCAAGATGGAGATCTCTGGAATTGAGGCTGATGGAAGTGTGAGATTTGCAGAATATCTTTCAGTGGCTCAGACTGGTGTTCAGAATACTGAACATACGATTGTTGGCCCCTGTGCAGAGTGCATAGAGCATTGGTAACATTGTAACTGTGATAGTATGTAGAAGTGTGAGAAGGAGGAACAAAGTGCCTTAAACAGTGACAGGGGAAAGGTGAATGAAAATGAGTTCTTATCGGAGATTGTGACACTGAAGACCACTGTGCCTTCAACAAACCACAGTTGCAGTTACTTTTCTTTTTGCCATGCCCGTTATCGCGATTAACCACTTTTTTCGTCCCACTTAAAGCTGTGGTGACAAGTTTGATTTCTCTTTTCACAGGCAGCACGCTTGAGACATTATAAAATAGACTGAGGAGTAGCCCATCTGTGCAATGTAAGGGATAGGGGGTGCAAATTAACAACTGTCTGCAGCTCACTGCAGAGTGGCGAGTGGGTAGAGGTGGGCGAACCAACAAATTAACAGGAAGAGCTGAGCCACAGGTGTGCGGTGACTCTAAGAGCCCATGTACCAGGACGGGTTCCCCAGCGGTCGAAGCGTGGAGATACTCCTCCAGGAGTCGATTCCTAGCGCTATATAAACCCGCAATTAAATTAAATTAAATTAAATTATGTACGAGACAAGCCCTCAAAATATTTGACATGTAAATCGTGCAACAAACATCACGTTAGACTATGATAAGATTTTAAAAAGCATCTTTTTTACATCATGGAGCCTTTCACGTTAGCAAATAAGTGTATTTGAAAAGTATTTGTTAAAAGTGGGAGTTTTTAAACATGGACTGAGAAACATTCCTGCACCAGCTTTGATGACAATGCTATAAGTGAACAAAGAGGCAAGTCAGTTGTCATGCATGCAGTACTGGTAGCCCAGCTTTTTATTAAAGATGGATCAACCTTTTATGCTGTTAGATAAATACGTTTTTTATGGACTGCACATTCTGAACTCAAGTATTAGAGCTGCTCTCATATGTGATAACAAACAAAAAGGATGCTCAGTGAAATAATGTGTTTGCCTAGGATCACACAAGTCGCTCAAGAAGGAATTGATACCAGATTTTCCAGTTTCATGCTTTGCAATTCAGCTACTAGAAAGGTATTTCTTGCTGCCATCAAAGGATAATCGTTTAAGCTTACATGGTTTGTGCTTGATTCCTAAAGGATGTGATTAGATGTTGGTGACAGGCAGAATCCACAGTTAATTATGCACAGTTTTACATAACACGGATCTTGGACAGTTTTCCCCAGAGCTTTACAACTGATACTGCGTATTATTTTTTATCAGCACCACTGCCAACAATAAATATATTCCTGGATAGGGCTCTGGATGCCTCTGCTACTGCTGAATCCTTGCAGGCCCCCGGATCCTGACAGTAATAAAGCAAGAACAATATTTTAACAGCGGTCTGCTCCAAGCTCCGTGACACACTGTGGTAAAACCGTTGCAGCCTAGAGGAAGACTCTCGAAGTCATTTTACCTGCATTCTGCTCATCCACACGGCCTTAAACTCCTCACATTTCAAGAAAGTGACAGTCCTGTCTCTTGCAAGGAACAGTGAAGTGCGCGCTGTGGGAGAGTGTGCGTGCACTGGGAGCAGGTAGTGTGCGCACCCGCGCGAGCGCACATGCTACTGGGAGCAATGCTTCAGACCATAGCAAAAACAGCAGCCAGACTCACACTTAGGCTTTCCCGTGCACAACTTATGCACCCTCAGTCACTGCGGAGCTCATGTTCCTGCACATGAAGAGATGCCTTGTGCACTTTCGCAGGAAGGTTTGAGGGTGTAGCTAGAAGTATAGAGGAGTGCACAGAACTTTTGTCCACTGTGGGCACCATGATTGGAGCCCTTCCCTTCATTTGTGGTGCCACCATGCCATACATTAACGATTATTGCACATGCAGTAACTGAGGCTCCTGCAGGAAATCCCTCCTATTGCACCCTTGAAGCTAAGCTGCTCTCACAAAGCTTTATGTTCTTCTTCTCCATCCCCTCACTTAGGGATTTGCCTGCTTCAACCAAGCCGTGGTGGTGAATATTTAAAACTGCAAACTCCTTCAGTATGTCAAAGGTTTATGTTTGATGTTCCACATGAAACAATTTCAAAATGGACTAGACCACCCTTTACAATTATGAAACATAGCTGCCAATGGGATCTGTTACATGTGCAACATCTTCACTCCAACCTAGTGCTTAATTTGTTAAAAAATAAATAAAAAGTGTGCTGTTGACAAAAATGTTTCTTTGGAGATTGGTATCAGCACCATCCACTACCAGTACCAGCTCTGTGCAGTGACACAATGAAAGCCATGCTTCTAACGAAGAAGTTTGCTTTAGTCACCACCCCCTGCTCCCACATCCTCAAAATGATCAACAAAATCTTAAAATGGCTTCCAGACAACACACACAGAATGGTCACCAAGACTCTCATCAACAACAAGATGGACTCCAGCAACGCACTCTATGTGGAAATTACTGCCTAACTGACTAGAAGACTTGGGACCATAGCAAACACAGCAGCCAGACTCACAGTTAGGCGTTCCCGTGATAACATCACCCACACCTCAAAGACATCCACTGGCTCCCCAATCACAAATTCACACTTGTCAAACTGCTCACACATAAACCTTTACCCTACCTCCCTCAATTGCTGCATCAACTTCAACACACCAACAAGAACACCTATGCTCAGCCAGACTTCTGCTCGCACACATCCCCCTTATACACAGAACCAGAGTTGGCTGTCGTGCTTTTTCCTACCTCGTGTCTAAAGCCTGGGACGACCTGCCCGTACACATAAGAGCTTCCTCCTCAGTAAATAAGTTCCTGAAGAAACTGAAAACATGGCTCTTAACCTGGAGAAGGCACAGTCACAGCCGGCATAGCCCTTTCTTTCTCAGCACCAGGATGTCCTCCATGGTGAGCTGTGTGCTCCTCAAATTAACATACCATAACATAAAGTGACCGGAGACCTGAGCAACATGGCTGATGACCGGTGGAGCTGCTTGACTGCTAATTAGGAGATTGGACTTGGTTTCCCCCTTGACCGTCACCTACCCAGCCAGACATTGGGCATTGTTCCTCCTCGTCTCCCCGCTATTACTCCTTCCTCCCCTCCCTCCTTCGAATTATTGTAACATTGTTTATGTGTACTGTTCCTTATAAGCTCTTGTATCGGATAGAACTTAAAATGCATCGATTCTAAATGTAAAGCGCTCTGATACCCTCTTGGGTCAAGTTTGCGCTATATAAAACTTTATAAATAAAAACAAATAAATAAATAAAATAACATAAAGTTTGAATCAGCATCATTGTTGTGTTGTTGTTTAAACGCCTCTCACTCTGACATCTCCTATTTCACACTCAGTCTCTTAGTTCTTTTCCGTCCTAGTCACACTTTCCTTTGATTTCTTTTTCCTACCTCTCTCATCTTTCTGTCCATGTTCTCACACATACTTAATTCTCTTTCACTACTGTCTACCTTGTCTCTCTCTCCGGTAGCTTGTCTCAATCTCTTCTCTCTCACTGTCTTCCTCTCTTGCACTTTTTCCTCTTCACTCTCTGTTAGAAACAGGGCATATGCTAATTTAACTTGGGTTACAAGGATATGATACTCCCATAAGACATTAGTTGGTCCTGATTTCTCAGAACCCCAGCTTTTACATTTAAGAAATGAAGGCTGAAAGAGCTCAAATCAGCCTGTGAACTGACTCACCTCAATTTAAGTCTGCGCAGGGGCTCAGCTCTGTCTGCAGTGGAGCTCAGCAGCATGCTTGCAAGAGCTCAGATCTGTCTGCAGCTCTATGTATGTAGGAACTGAACGCTGGCTCAATTAAAGAAAGGACCTAAGGGTGCATGGTCTGCTCTATCTGTGCATGGGTTCAGCACTGTGTGTGCAGGAACCTGGCTGCTTTTGTGCTGGAGTTCAGCTCTATCTGTAAAGTGGCTCAGCTCCACGAGGGACAAGATCTGTTTGTGGCCGCGCTCCACTATCTCTACGTATGCAAGAACCAATTTCTCTCTGTGCAAGTACTCATTTATGTCTTCTAAGTGTTCAGTCTATTTTTTTTAAAAACCACGAACTTCAGTTTTAGCTTGCTCTACTAAATAAAATAGGCATCAAAATGAGCTTCTTGATACCAAGCAGACTTCCCCATTTTGGTTGGTACTTTCCACTGCAAGAGTTTGAACATGTGGTGCTTTGTTCCACAGTTGAACTGCTGAACTCTATTAACCGTGTCTTTTTAACCCTTCTCAATGGGCCACCATCTTCCTTTCCAGAGTACACTTTGCTGTGTATGTCTTCTTGATGCCCATTGCTTTAATGGCATTGTGATGTGTCTTTTTAGACTACATTTGTAGTGAGGACATTTAAAAAAAAAACAGGAAAGATCATGCTAAGACAAGAAGACAATGTTAAATATGAAAGGAGATAAATGTAAAATGTATGTGGTGGCAAGGGGTAGGTGGAGAAAAATAAAAAAAGAGGAGGAAGAAAGAGAGCGGAGAGGAGGCAGCGGCATGTGAAGAGAGTGACAAAAGGGACACAGGGAAGGATAGACAGTGCTGAGGCCCAGTTGGGCAATGCAATAGACGTTAAAATGCACTGTAGCACATGGGAAGGAAAGAGCAGGCCTGAGCAGAACAGCAAAAATGAAGACAAAAACATAAAATTGGAACTCTTGTCTCTACACCAAGCTTGAGCTTTAAAATAGGTGAACACTGAAAACGGGAGTCACATGGACCATGTCTCTGATTCAGGTGTGTTATCCCAAGGGTCTACACTTACTCTTTTGGGTAGTAGAAGAAGGGGTGGGCACCAACAGAACTGGGTCAGCCCTAGGGCCAAGGTCCAGCAACAGTGCAACCAGTATACATTAAAACTGTTTATTTGAAATGTGAATGTGTCTTAGATTTGGAGCAGGCACCGTTCTACCTTTGGCTCAAGGTTTTACAACCACAAACACTTTAGAGATGGTAAGGTTGATCAAGAGGAAGAATACAAAGGGCAGAGCAGGGGGAACATCATGCAGCTGTGGTACAAAGCTTTGGTGGGAGAAGTACCAGGTGCTGTCAATCCACAGTGTCATTATAATGTGCCTCTTTAGTCTATTATATGTCCGCCCACCAAACGCAAAAGGCTAAAGGCACACAAGGGCCTTCTTGGAGGTGGACTGTGAGAGGTCAGAACTCGACAGCCCTTGGCTGCGCTTCGAAGGAAAATGCAGTGCATGTGGGTCCCTGCTGTGGTGCTCATGTCCAGCCCCACCAAACTAAGCAACAGAGCAAGTATGAGGTAGATTCGCTCAGTGAGGTGCTGCACTGCATCTCTTCATGCGTATGGCCTGTTAGAGTAACTGCTTGGCATAACATCATTGTGAAGCCACCACCTGAGGCCAATAGTAACAGACAGACTCAAAGGCAACATCAATGCTTGAGCCTAAGCTGGCCTCCCTATGGGGAAAGGAAAGGGAGAAAGGAAAGAGATGTGGCCGTAATTACCTGTGCTGCTAACTTTGGGGCTGGAAGAACCACTTTTTAATCGCAGCATCAGCTCAACATAGTCAATGCTGTGAGTCTGGGCAAATCACCTAACCTACCTGTGCCTAAAAAAATATGGTCTTGTGTGATGTAATCTGGTGCTCATATAAAGCACCCTGAAGCCTTTGGGACAGGTTTGCAATATATTAAACTACACAAATTATACAATGACAGGCAGCCAGGAACACTTTACCCAGAGGATTGGGACTGCTACCCATTGATCATTTTTTAAGAGTCCTTGTCCCACTAAATAATAAGTCATGGCGCTCCATCCACCCCCACCCGTATTTCGTCAACATCATTTTGCATTTTCATTTGTTTTAGTCAGTAAATCAAATTTTTAGAACCAAAACTGCAAGCACTCCCAAAGCCCCCTCTCCGCCCAAGCCCCCTCAACCCCTTGAAAGATGCTATTGGTAGAAATGTGTGGATTGCCCACCGTGTATTTAAAACTGAATAAACCCTCTATCTTCTCTCTTTAGCATTTAATTAGCTAGTATTACCACATGGGTAGCAAGCAGTATCTTAATGCGATTCCAAATCAAGACAGTTTTTGATATCTCTCAGAGATTGGTTTTTTAAGTGCTGATGCTGCCTCATACCAGTGTTAATGGGAAACCATAGTGTCTCTTTAGAACAATGGTGGACGATGACTAGGGTGACCAGGCGTCCCCGTTTTGCCAGGACGGTCCCTGTTGTTAACCAGCTGTCCCAGCAAATTTCAGGAAATTTAGCTCATGTCCCCGTTTTTTGAGAGGGTCGACTGAAAACGGTGGGAGGTGTTTTTTATGTTTTACAAAGCAGGGATAGTTAGCAGTTGTTTCAAGAAAGCAATTTAATTAACAGGCAAGCTACTGGGCTTACAAAATGCATTTTGTATATGTTCTGACTGACTGTTCTGTAATTCTCTGCTGAGGAGCGCTCTCATCGCTTGAAGTAAAATTGTAGTACTAGTCCTTCTTCTATTTTTTGTGAAATGTCTCAGTTTTTGGCTTCAAACTTCTGGTCACCCTAACGATGACGCACATTGCCTTAAACAATTAAAAACCCAACTCTAGGGTTTTTGACCTCCACTGTGAAGCACTGTGACACCTAAATCCTAACTTTGAGGACACTGCAGCAGCAAGGGAAGCAGAACGTGTCTGTCTGAGAATAGAAATTGTTGCTCTGGTGCTGTTTTTGAGTCGCACTTTAGCCCAGGCCAGGCTTTTTTTTTTTGGGGGGGGGGGGGCTCTTTCAAATATTGCGCAAACTCGACCTGAAGGTATTGAGTGGTTTACATTAACACCCGTTACATTGCACAAGGTCACGTCCCTTGTTTATAGGATTGGTGAGATTAAGTAATTTGCCCAGAATCACCGACATTGAGCAGACGCCCGGCCTCGAACCCGGTTCCCGAGTTTGAAACTCCACAAGCCTCAGTCGTAGTCTTTCCTCACCTTTTCCCGCTATTGTGACACTCACCTGTACTGAAGCGTCGCCAGTTGGCGTGCCTGCACTCGAAAAGAAACTAAACACGCTCAAAACTCGCATGATTATATTCTGGGTGAACACTGGGAAGCGGAGACCCTACTGCTCTCTGGGCAGACTATTTTATATAAACGCCTGCGAATGTTCGCCGACATATTGTGGGAGATACCATTAGCCGGGGTGGGGGGGGGGCAATGGTAGCCGCAACAAGGTCGTGCCCTATGATGTTTGCGAAGTCATGTCCGTGAAAGGTGTCTCTGCGGCAGGAACTTTGAGGAGAGATGGAAGTTAGGGCGTTTAGCACGAGCGAGGAGGGTACGTGCACAGCGGCAGGCATATACCACCTGCCTGCAACCGTCTCCTTGTTTAATTAAAACTTGCATTTGTCGCACCACTGTTTTTTTTTTTAAATTCTACTTTATTTGGCGTTTGACTTTAGGTCCTAGTCTGCTGCTATTGCTACGTTTGCAAACGTGGTCGGAATACCAGCCGACTCTCACCCAGCTTCTTGCATGCATAGTATTGCCACTTATCCAAAAATAAAATACCGGACATTTCGCTGCTTTAAGAGTCTGCAAAGGCCCGGTCTTGATACTAAATAGGACTTTAAACAAAGTCGTATGTATTCTATTATAAGCATGACTTATTTGTCATTATTTTTCTTTATTAGTCAGAGATCATTACCATAGCTCTAGAACAAATGTAAAAGTGTTTTCTATTTATATTTGCTGTTTGAAGAATGTACAAATTAGGGCAAAAATAACGGCGTTAGCTGGTTGCACTTATTTTTGTACTAGCAGGGGCAGTAAAATATCAGTGGCACCGATAGAAAACCGGCCAGGTGGCAACCCTTACCTGCTTTGTACACCTGGAGCCGCAGACACAAATTCAAGATGTACCAGATACCCTTTTTGTGATGGTTACAGCTCTGTACCGAAGACAGGGAGGTTCATGACACCAGCTCTCTTGATGAGGCACGTCAGTAAAATACAAGGTGTGCAAAATATTGAGTACCGAATATTGTGACACTTAGGGGCCTCTTACCTTGTCAGTCCGACCAGTTACGACCAACATCGTCGGTTTCAATTCAGACCGGCTGATTTTGAATCAGCCGGCCGGCCGGATTTGAAACTGGCCGGTCATTCTGTCTGGCTTCCGGAACAGGCTCGTAATCCAAATGGATGGCGGTTGACACTATCTGTATTACAATGCACGGTTTCAGGGTTTGCATGCTAGCCTTTTCAAAATGGAAACCCTTTAGGAAAGCGTGTTTGGGGGGCCCCCTAGTAGGGCCTCCTTTCTTTTGCAGGCTCCAGTTTGTGGCTGAGGGAGCACCTATGGGGCTCCCTGTTCATCTCTGCACCCCTTACCAGGCACTTTGAGGTGCCTGCAACAGGGTGCAGGGATTAACACCACCTCCCATTTCCCAATGGGAGCATGTACTACAGCCGGTTTATGGCTGTAACACATGCTCTCATAGGGAAATGTCAGAATGCGACTGAACAGTGTTCGGTCACATCCTAATCTGACAGTCGGATCGGCCCCTAAGTGTATATTAATATCTAAACATCAGTGAGTATTAACTTTACATGTTGAAGTGTGTGTATAAACACACACAGTGTAGGTAGATGTGAAATTAAGAACAGTAAACCTGTACTTTACTATATATAATTAACTTGCCTATATTGTGTAAGTCAGTATTCTTGCTAACAGTATTTGTATGCAACGACTTTCTCACACACCATTGTAAGCAACATTTCAGTGGTTCTTGAACGTTGGGGGTGGGGAGGTTTGGAATTGCACTTAATGAAATCAGAACAAGGAAAAAATGTTTTGAGCAGACCCTGAAGTGTAAGTTTTTTGCATCAGCATTGTGGTGTAAAACAAACGTTTCTCAAATGAGTGATTGAGCCATCGAACACCAAGACACCAATGTCACTGTTTGTTTATTGACAACCTACAGAGTTGACTTATCTCTCTCCCTTCAAATACATACCTTTACATAATCACTTTCGAAACAAGAGCCGATTACTGCAAAAAGCATTTGCACAGTAAGACACATAACTAATAACAGTTCATCTGAAGAGGAAAAATAAACAGGCTAAAAGAAAGCCAGAGGGACTGAACACCTGGGATCAGGCGATAAATGTTCGATTCCATGGAGAACTTACCTGGTATAGACCACTGGCTTCACTATCAACACGGATAGTTACTGTAGGTGTTTACTTGATTGACAGTTTGCAGGAAAAATATGATTTTTACACTTGTCTTTTCAAGGAGAGGTGTAAGAAGTTCCTTACTATTGTTGTTGATGTCCGTAAATATGGTGGACGCACTGGCGCAAACGCCTCTTAAAAATACTCTGAAAGAATTGCCTCCTTAAGTAAAGGGGATGTTGTGTACACCCTTCACCCAGCAGCTGAACCAACACCTGCGTTCCTAGTCTCCCGTGTTTTTCAGAGGACACAACTGCTTATTACAAGGATGCACAGGGACTATTTTTAAATCCCACTGTTTTTCTGAAATTTGCTAATGGTATATGTTTTTTTTTCTATTTGTGGAGGATCAACAGATGAGGTTTTTCTGTTTCATCAGCCCCGAAAATTGCCACAGTAATTTTCAACAAATAAAACCTAATGGCAGTGGCAATTGCCATTAACTTCTTGACAAACACATTTATCTGTGACTCAAAGTTCAACAATAACATGAATAATTTCATTAAGCGAGCCGACAAAAGACAAGGAGCAAATGTAGAACACAAAAATATCTGATGTCATGTACCCCAGGAGATGGGATCAGGCAGGGCTCTTTTTAATTCCTGAAAACAAGATACAGGTAGTTCTGTAATTCTTTTTCTAGCTGCTGGCAGGAGCCAGGTGGTCAGCATCTTATCTCAAACACAGGTCGCAGGCAACAGCATGTATTTTGTGGCATGCTACGTCACTAATAACAAACAGTGAACCCCAAATGCTACACTTTGATTTAGGAACTGAACTATTTGATTCCCCTTGCAAACCAGCAGATCGAATAATAGCATCTCGGTGATTAACTGCAATTTGCACTCAAGCCTTGTAACGATTAAGCATCAGTGTGTGGGCAAGAATCACTCAGTGGCTGTGCACAAGGCTTGTCTTTGCTGCATACAGCATTAGTCACATTCATTTGGCATTTCAAACAATGTGGTTTAATTATTGTTGAAAATGGAACTTCCTGCTGGGTAACCCCCAACGTTTTGCCTTCCTCCTACCCTTTTTTGCTGAATTCAGTTTTGTTGGCTTTAGGACTCTGGGCAGGGCCTGCTTTAGGGCAGTGCGACTGGTGCGGCCGCACGTGGCGCTGACCTGTGGAGGGGACGCTGAACTCATGGGGAAGCGCTGTGTTTAGCAATAACATGATTGGAAACATGAGGTAGGGGCCCTTTAGCCCAGTGGTAGTGAGAGAATCTGAGGAGGCAGTCATGAGGTGTGGGGGCACAAAAAATGATTGTCGCACCGGGCGCCACCAGGGCTAAAGCCAGTCCTGACCCTGGGCACATTACCACTGCCAGCCAGTCTTAAAGTGCATGTGCTTTCTTTCTTCTCTGATCTCAGTTTGGGCTTGAGCAAGATCTCTCCCTGGATGCAAAATAATTTGCTCAAGGTCAACAGGGACAAAACTGAAGTTATGATTCTAGGCAAAAGGTCCGATCTCTGGGGAGCCCAGCACTGACCCGCTAAATTGGGAGCTCTCTCCACCCCTTCTAGTAGTGTAGTGTTAAGAATTTGGGGTTCATTGTGGAGGAGTCACTATCCATGAACCAACAAGTGGCCAGGGTGAAGTCCACCGGTTCTGCAGTCCTTAGTGGTTAAAAAAGATCCTGTGGCTGATTCCTTTCTCAGCACAGAGGACGGTGATCCAGGCCCTTGCGGTTTCTAGACTGGATCATGACAATGTCCTGTACTTGGGAACCGACAAATCCACTATCCATTGACTGCAGCTTGTGCAGAATGCAGCCAACAGGCTTCTTTATCGCCTACCTAAGTTCACCTTGGTCTAAAGCCTTCATGGTACCAGTGGGATCTACGCGGTGCCACGGGTCGTGTAAGATAGAGCCAGGACAAGCCTTCGGAACGATTGTGTTCTTTGGCGTCCTCTACACCGGACACCAGTACGAGTGCATTAATGACATAAACTCGTGATTGTTCTCCCGCATTTGAGGGGACACTCTCCATATATTGCACAGGAGTGGTATGGATTAATTGGACCTACCTCCCTGTTGAGGTAATAATTTTTCTCAGAAACACGGGGGAACCCTGAGTGATACCGAAAGCGACGGTCCTGAAGAAGACCGGAGTGACCTTTCAGGCGCATCAAGAGCGGTCGAAACATGTTGACTCTGGCAGTGGTTGCAGGGAAGCCTTGAGGTTCCTAATTATCTCCTGAAGGCACTTTCCCATCCTTCGTTCACTTATTTTAAATCCTGGTAGAGGTGCCAAGAAAAGTCTAATAAAGTTTGTATTCTGGTTGACACCTTTAATCAGTTTTAAATCACTCCTCATACTGCACAATTTTTTGTCGCACTTTTCGGTAGAAAACACTTGGTGTTTACACTAATTCACCTTATTTGATGTGTTAAGTGTTGTGTTCGTTTAGTCTGTTTTGATTATATGTTGTGTTAAGAGAAATTTATTATTTTTTCCCCCTCCCTTTTGCTCCGCCCTGTGTAGGGTACACCAGGGCGTATTGTAAGCAGGCCCAATGATGAAGCATGTCACATACCTTGGTATGTGAGTGAGGGCAGTTTTTTCAAATAGAGTGATTTGCCCTATTGGGGCTTTCTCTATTCTTTGTTGTATGAGTACATATGGTTTTGTTATTTACTCTACCCACCCCTTTTGTGTGTACAATTATAGGTCTCTGGGGGTTCGGGATGGCAGAGTCTAAACCTATTTGACCCTCGCCCCTCTTTTGTGATTGTATTCTTATTACACCTATACCATCTCTCCCATCCCTTGAGATCCTCTCTGCAGAATATGTTCATTGTACCAAAAACCCAACAGGCTTGTATGAAAGGCTAATGTTGTTTCCTACGTGGGGCCACTACTGTGGAGTCCCCTGCCAGCTTCCTTGAAAGTCTCGACATCCCTTCTTGCTTTCCGGAAAGGTCTAAAAACCTGACTTTTTAAACTCGTTATGCAGATCACTTCTTCCTTTTTTTTACTCCCACCCTTCACCGCGAAACCCCTCTAGGTAGTTGTGCACATTATAAGTCTCGTAATAATAATAATATTCATTTAAACATTGGAACATTGGCTTATCCACAATTGGCATATTTTATTGACATATATGTACCTAGTAAAGTATACTAGATGTGCCCAGAGCCTGTAAATTGAATGGTACCAGTGGGCCTGCAGCACTGATTGTGCCACCCATTTAAGAAGCCCTTTAACCATGTCTCAGGCCTGTAATTGCAGAGCCTCTGTGTAGTTTTAAACTGCCATGTTGGCCTGGCAAGTTAACCCTTTTATATAAGTCACACACAAATACTTTGGCCAAGTGTAGACAAAAGGGAGAGAACAAGAGAAATAGAGCTATTTTTCTCCAGAAGGACAAGTGCTGTCTAGAAACTAATGTGAGTGGAGAGAGATCCCTCAGGACGAGAACCCTCACTCACTGTTAGGTGACATGCTTCATCATATGGGTTCTCTCCTCACACCGTGGTGTGGGCTACGACTCCCCAAGGGGAGGAATAGAGGTGTTTTCTCAGAAAATGAGCGTTGAAAAGTGACTGAGTGAGTAAGGGTCAGAGTGCAAAAGAACAAGAAATGCGATTTTAAAATGTCTGTCTGGGTCCACTGAAAGTGTATTATATGTTCACAGGGACATGATTAAAATGCAAGAGGAAATAGGGTTTCAACAGATATACCCTGGTCTTTCAAGATCAACATGTTTCTGCCAACAGGCTTTCGTCAGGACCTGTGACAATAGCCACTCTGCAAATAATGGTAAAAAGTGAAATATAGAGGAAGAATACAAGCCACCACTGCACCTGCGTGGCCCCTTTTACAACGTCCCTCTTCCTTTCAGAGGGGTTTATGAAACTGTGGGAGAAATGGCCATATTAAAGGTACATGGCCTCGTCAACAAACTGCATTGAGCACCCATGCTTCATTCATTCATAAACATAATGCTTACCTACTGTGCAATACAGTCACATGCACTCTCCAAGCTCAGTTACCATCTCGTGGTGCCCAGCTGTAAGTGCATACAATATAAATGTAGATAGAACTGCATGTGTGTCATATTTAATGTGTTATCTCCGACATGACAACACATCGTCATTCCTATCATGAAGTATGCTTAACATGTAAACATGGTCTCTGGATAGTGTGTGGCGCTTAGCCTAACATGTGTTCACTCAGTCACCATTGGTCCCTGGTCCCAGTGGTATATATATGAGTGTGTGTATGTGTGGCTCACAGCCGACCTTTACAACCAAGTATGCCCCGCTGGAAGTAACAATCTACGCAGCCCCTATGGGGATCACTACTTCATTGAATGAAGCTCTATTTTTCTAACCAGATGTGATATCTTTGTGATGTTTTAACTGTTTTACTGGTTGAAATGTTGTACACATGTTTTACACATTGCCTCTTAAGTTAAGCCTGGCTGCTCTGGGCCAAGCTACCAGGAGTGAGCACAGGTTAATTTAGGGTATGTTTATGTCTTACCATGACTGAGATTGTGGTTCTTGCTTGGACAGCGGGCATACCTCTGCCAACCAGAACCCCGCTTTGCAACATTGATTATCAACAGTGAGGATAGGACTAATGTTTGTGCAGTGCATACAGTGACTTGATGTACACTACTGTTCCCCATATAAAGACCATTACAAGGTTTTCTCAGTTTTTCTCTCAATTGGTCATTTTTCTAAATTTGACTCCTCCTTCATCTCCACACACCTGGGACTCTTGGTTTTGCACCAGTGATATCTTGTCAGAATGAAAATGGATCCCAACTGCCTCTCATCTTACAATATGAGGTACCCGAGGACATTCTGCAAGGAGAGGGTTCTGACTGTGGAGAAAGGATCCACTAGGGAGGACCTGCGGAATTCCCTATATTAGTCTGATGTAAACATTGGTATGGAGCACCAACAGAGGAGCAGGAGGGTAATGACTCTGGGGAGGACTCTGAGAAGGAGGAGGACCCCTTTCCAGCTCTAGATTTTAGAGTGGAGAGGCCTGGTTACACCTGGACTCATTACCAGAGGCCCAAGAGGGCAGTGGCCGTGAGTAGGAGGAAGAGGAGAAGAGAAAAGACTTGCCAAAGGCTCCAGTGGAGAAAAGGGAGCCCACAGAGAAGGAGTCCGCTGCTGGATCCAATGCAGGAAGCAGTGTCCCCATCCCAAACCATGTCTACTGAGGAGTTAAAGGACTAACAGGCTGAGAGAGACATGAGGCTGCAGTTGGTCCAACTGGCTGCAGAGGAGAGAAGAGCTGAGGCTTACAAAGCCCTGACAGAGGATAGGAGGGCTGAGGCTGAGAGAGCCTTAGCCAGGGAGAAACTTGCCATGGCGCTAGAGGAGGCTTAGAGAGCCTTAGAACAGGAGGAGAGCTTGCTGGCTCATAAACGGAGTCTGCGAAAGTTGGGCTTGAAAGCTAAACAGCTGGTAGAGTCTAGCAGGAATGATGGCAGCAAAACTACTGTCCAGTGATGGAGGAAGGATTTACACACATGTACATGGTGCCTGACTTCAATGAGCAGAACACCATAGACATGTGGTTTGAGGCAAATGAGATTACTCTAGAGGTACAAAGGATCCCTGAGAAGGATTGGGGAGCTAGCATATGCCTAGTGATGGTACGGAGGCCCTACGGGCCCTAGAGAAGGGAGACAGGCTGAGGTATCCCACCATGAATGAGACCCTTGTAAAGAGATATGGATTCATCCCCAGAAGAGTGTAGGTTGAGATTCAGGGGCAGTCATAAACTGTCTCACCAGTTCTGGTGGGATTTCGTGGGGTACTTCTGCAAGGTACTGAATGGCTCGATGAGGGGTAGTGAGGTAAACACTTTTGAGGGGCTGTACAATTTGTTTTCTAGACAGCACATGTTCAGTCATTGTTTTCCAGAGCTACGCCAACACCTGATTGATTGCAAGTTCACTGACCCGGAGAGTTTGCAAAGGAGGCAAACCTCTGGGTGAGTCCCATTTTTTCTGGGAAGGCATTGGGAGCGAGACTTAAGGTCCCCCATCAGAGTGAGGGGGAGATACACAGTGACCCAAACAGGTCCCAGTATAGTAAGGGGGGAGTTGTCCCATGTCCCTCCATGAATAAGAGGGGAGGTTATGGCAAACAGAGGCCCAGTGTGCCCTTTTTCCTCCCCCAGTCCCTGAATTGGTCTCAGTTGGGGCACAAACCGGGGAACTTGGTCTGACGAAGAGACCATCTGCTGATGGGAGCTCTACAGTGTCAGGAGAGCTGGGTGGGGTGGCTGCCACAGGTGCCCTACTAGTTCTGTTTTCTGGGAATACCACTCTACAGCAGAGGTTGCAGAGGCCCAGATGGAGGGGCAGGTCGTGCAAACAGTCAACAGTGGGAGGACCAGTGGGCCAGGGGTTGCCAGATCTAATAAAAGAATAGCCCAAGACTGACCCTGGTGAGGACACTTCTGACCATGGTGGCCTGGATGGACAGTCACAGGGAACCAGGGCTGAAGAACTTCATCAGGCACACTCTTGCATGACACACACAGAGTGTGTCTCCCTTGAGGAGGTTAGGGGAACTACCCTGGAACTCCTATCTCACCAGGCACATGTTCATCTTAAGGGTACAGACCCTGGGTGGAAGGACCAGTTTCAGGATACCACCTCTGAACTGGCTGGAGGTAGAGTAGAGAAAGAGTGCAAATTACCTAGGGTTAATGCTCACACTCTGTGAAACCACAGAGGTTAAAGACCCCTGGATAGCCTGGTCCCTGGCTCTGGACACTAATACCTGTCAGTGACCTCTGTTGGTTGTCGTCCTTGTGGACAGAGTTTTCCCTGGGTTGAGGACAGATATCAGACACAAGGAGTGGAATGAGCCACATAACTTTGCTCACCATGGTCGTACTGTCTTCCTACTGGGATGCATCTGTGAGCACATTAAGGATAGTTGCTGCACAAATAGGGTCCACCAGAGAGCAGAAGGATTCCCCATGGGTCAATTCAGTGGCTCAGGAGAGTAAAAATAGAAGGATACAACTGAGTTTAGAGAGGCGTAGGACTGACAAGTGCCCATGCAGTAGTGGGCCTTTGGCAATGGTCTATCGCCTAAGCAGGGGAGTCCATCAAGGTATTGATAAGTCTATCCCGGATTTAGGCTGGAGGTGGGATGTGTTGGAAATGGCCCTTTCTGCAGTGGAAAACCCCTACCTTTTGCCTTCCTTCTCCCCTTTTTGCTAAATTCAATTTATTTGGCTTTAGAACACTGGGCACTTTACTGCTACCAAAGTGCATGTGCTCTCTGCTTTAAACATGGTAACATTGGCTTATCAAAGGTTAAAAAAGGAGGGAGATACCCCTATGTTTTACACAGGGACGGGGTATAAATATACACTAGAAAGACTCAAAAATCCCTGTAGCATGGTATCTAAGAGGACAAATACCTCTCTGAGCCCAAAGTCTAATATGGTATTTGTTCCTAACGGGATATCTGTTACGCTAAGAGTGCCTTTTTCTACAAAAGCTTATATCTCGCCACTACCTACAGTATCACAGTAAAGCATATGGTTTCTCAAAAAACTTTTCTATCAGATTACAATTATATTAAAAATATGGGTTTATTAAATAAAAATCACATATTTATGCATATATCATGGATCCACAACTGGCATATTTAATTCACTTATAGGTCCCTAGTAAAGTGTACTACATGTGCCCAGGACCTGTACATTAAATGCTACTCAGAGGCTGCCTTGCAGCACTGATTGTACCACCCACTTTAATAGACGTTCAAACAAGTCTCAGGCTGCTCTTGCAGAGTCTCTGTGTGCAGTTTCAAACTGCCCTGTCGACTTGGCAAGTTAGCCCTCATGCCAGACTCAATCTTCCTTTGTAATACTTATAAGCCACCCATAAGGTAGTTCTTGGACAGCCCAACAGAAGGGTGCAGTGTATTAAAAAAGTAGGACATGTACATTTACGTTTTACATGTCCTGGTAGTGAAAAACTCTTAAATTCATTTTTCACTAATGCAAGGCCTATCTCTCCCATGTGATAACATTGGGATTACCTTATTACCTTTTATAAGCGTAATTTCAACTATGGAAGAAATAGAACCTGCAAGTCTGATGTCTCTGTAATCACAATTTAAAATCACAACCTATGGTGAAGTCGGATTTTAAATTGTAATTCTGAAAATGGCACTTTTAGGAAGGTGACATTTTCTTACTTTAGCCATTATGTGCCTTCTGTCTGTCTCTGAATACACATCTGTGCTGGGTGACTACTGGATTTTGTGCATTACCTCTAGACATCCATACACAAAATGGAGCTAGATGTGATTGATGGCACATCTATATCCTTATCGGCGATCCTGGGCAGGATGGGAGGGAGGAGCTCACACTTACACCTGAATAGGCTGTGTCCTTATCCCACACAAAGGGCTGCATACCCCCTTGTAATTAGTCTGAAACAGGGCAGGAAGGACAGGGACTGCGTGACCTTAAAATACCTCTCTTTGAAGTCTCCCCCACTTCAAAGGCACAACTGGGTAGAAGTACTGGACCCCTGACACCACTGACTCAGTACACTTCTGGACCTGTGGATACTCTGCCAGTAAGAAGGACTACTGTGCTGCTACAAGGACTGCCACTCTGCTGGACTGCTACTCTGCCAAACTACTTCTCTGCTGTGCTAGGCTGCTGCCTGCTGCCCTCTTGCCTGGGAGTGAGAAGGACTGGACCTGCATCTCTCCAACCCAGAACTAGAGTGACTCAAAGGGCTTTTCTGCTTGCCTCATGTTTTGAAGTCTCAGTAACATCAAAGACTTCCAAACCATCTACCTACAGCACCTGGACTCTGTCATGAGAGAGTCTTGCCATGTCAAGTGGTGCCCATCCAGTCCTGGGCCCTGGGAAGTATGTATAAAATCCTAAGAGTACCAAAATTCATGCATCACTGTTTTTGTGTGGCTCAGAACAGGCACATCTCCCTCAGCACTGACGCATCACCGCTGCTGCAAGGACCCAAGACCTTGCATCGCCGACTGCGCAGCACATCAACTCAAATTCCCGATGCATCCTTGACCTGTGCGGCTCGTTGACGATGCATTGCCTACATCTTGTGTTTCGATGACAATGCATCTCCGACTTGAACGACTTAGAACCAACGCAACGCCTTCATCCGAAGGAACAGGCGACGCAGCAAAGTACTTTGCAGCCGGGCAAGTTTGGTCCATGTATCTGACCTGCGCTCCATTGCGGTCGGTCTGAACTTTCTGATTTGACCTGGTTTAGCATTACCAGATTGCTTGGATTGCCACTTTATTCTTATAAGCAGTACATTTCAATGAATTCTTTAAAAATGTGTAACTACGGATCTACTTATTTGAGGTTTGTTATTTTAGTCTTGTTTGGTTCATTGGATGAAGCAGAATCTTTTTAACCAGATGTGGTATCTTTTTGTTTGTTTTCTTCACTGTTTTACTGTTTGAAGTGTTGCACAAATCTTTACACATTACCTCTTAAGCTAAGTCTGACTGCTCTGTGCCAAGCTACCAGGGGGTGAGCAGAGGTTAATTTAGGGTGTGTTTGTGACTTAACCTGACTAGGATTGTGGTTCCTGCTTGGACAGAGTGTATACTTCTGCCACCCAGATACCCAATTTATAACAGTTTTGCAATACTCATCTGTGGAATTCCCCAATCATATGCCACACTCATGTGAATAGGTTTATTTTTTATAGCAGTGACCGAATTTACATACACTTGTAGAAGATGTGAAGTTTATCCTATGAAATTTAAATTTATGTTCTAATTTAGGGTTATAGCCCACTGCTGAGCCCATTGTCAAATGCCCCTGACCCACATTATAGGCTTGAGCTGCAGGTGAAGATATATAGTGAGCAAGAAGACCTTCACAAATAGGTATAGGCCATACAAGAAGTATTACAATGGTATGCAAACATCCCAGACACAGAAAGTGGAATATTCCTAATAAAACGAATTTGAAAGAGTACAATTGGAATGTTGGTGCAGGAGGTCTGTGCCAGCTGTTATTGGCCCTTGGCTCTACCATTGTTTTCAAATGTTTCAATGATACAGTGTTTTAAAATTAATCATGAGCCTTTTGGCTTAATCTTCCACTCCATTGTCCTCTGGAAAACAGAGGAATGTATTCAAGAAAGAACACAGCGTTTGTTAACAGTGAAGGACTGGGTTTTTCTAAGACCCAGCGGTGCCAGGGGACAACACCTGAAACCTTCGTGGGTTACCTGTTCCGGCGTACAAATGACAGAGACACGGGACACTTCCTTCGGCGTCAAAGATTCGAGGTTTATTTACTGCAGGAAACACAGATGTCACAAGAAGTACATAGCATGTAGGTTCTAGGAGACTGCTTCAAATTGTATCTGTGGATCGCTCCTTTTATACAGTTCTTCGTCACAGAACAACACGACGAACAAAAGGTTACAACCCAGTTCCCACAGTAAATTTCATAGGGGGTCGCTTTCATGTATTCAGGGTCCGGAACATAATTACAGTAGCCTCACCGGTTCCCAACTGTAAAAGTACATCTTCCCATCATTAGTGCATTCCATTCCGACTGTAAACGAGTTAAGGAAGAGTCAAAAACAGGTGCAGAGGAAGACCAAAGATAGTCGACAGATTGAAAAGAGTGTAAGGGGGTGATATCGGAAACACGATTGCAGGATCAAAGGAGACGTGCCTAATGAATGCACAACTGAGACAATAGACCGGCACGGCAAGATGAGCCTCGAGCGGGGCCATCTGCCTTGCAGTGTCATCCCCCTCATCATAAAAGACACCCTCAAAGGAACACGTGTCTTCCGCAAGAGTTTGGGAATCCCAGGGTCACGAAGCGGACCATGTCCGTTCGCTGGCTACTTGAGGGCAAGAAACAAAATGGATGCCGTATCTAAAATGGAACCCGTGGGTTCAGATGAAGAAACCCACGAAACAGACGAACGGTTTAGGTTAGCATAGCGAAAACGCGTACACCCACTAAACTCGTCATTTGTGGTTCATAGATACCAAACTCGACCATATTCGAGCGAGTCGAAAACACCACTTACAATTGTCATGGAACCTCAGACGCTCCTTTTGCCCTCATGTAGGCAAGCACTAGTCGATATCGGAATCGATCTCGATATTCATCAGGTCATCCAGATGTTGCTGCAACATTATTCTATCCATCAGTGCTTCCTTGGTAACAGGTGGCCGTCTTATACACGTCGTAGCACAGAGGCCACATAAGGCAGGACCACACTGTACACAAAGACAACACGTGAACAGAAATGCTACAACAACCCCAATGATCATCAGAATTTTCCAACCCCACGTCGACATCAGGCCCCAAAACCACCCTAGTAGCGTCCAATCACCTACGTCCACGTGTATGGACTCGGAGATCTTATGCAACTTCGAGATGGCTTGATAGACAGTTGGAGCGTTATCAGGAATGAAAATGCAGCAACTCGAATGGATCACCTTACATACTCCACCTCGATCTGCAAGAACAACGTCTAAAACCATGCGGTTTTGTAACGTCATTAGCCTGTCAGCCTGAAGCTCTGCTGTAATGTTACCAAGGGCACTCGCAGTGATATTAGCAGTCGATTCCACCACTCGAGTCAACTGTCTCAGGTTCCTACTATTGATCATAGGTCCCCAAAACGGCAAAAAACCCTTAAAGAAATCTCCTGCTTCTTGACCGGCAGTGTCCTCTTCGCTAATCACGCCCCTCACAACTCTGGTCTTGTGATAATCCGACCCAACAGTGAAGGTTGGCGGCAATAGATTCGCAATATAACATGTGCCTGAGACATCACGAGGCAACCATGTATATGCGCGGTCGTAACAAACAAAGTATGTACCCTTGGCAGTCAGAACAGGGGAAGAGGCCGTCGGTAAAACATACGTTTCAGTACAGGCACTCCTCCCAAGCTGAGCTCGCGGGCTTCGGCCAAGACCTTTCAGACAGAAATTGCCGAGATGGGGTACGATCCAGATCGGAGACGAGCTTTTAAGCTGCTGATCACCCACTGACATGCTGTACTCAGCCTCACTCAGATCTCTGTATGCTCGCACCTCTTCCTCTGGGATAAGCGATGCGTCGAAGATATCCCTATCTAAATCGGCAATCGCTCTTGCCAAAGGCTTGTGGTACGGGCCAGGACCATGATCTGCAGTGCGTGGCTCTCGATGGGGGTAGGAATCTAGTGCGCTACGAAACATTGTTTGGAATGCTCGAGCTGAACCCTGGGAGCTGTAAGGAAGGACCAAGTACGGAATTCCCCTATCCGTGGTATGCGGCATTAAACCACACACCCAACAGTTGGTAGTATTCATCACCAACTGATGTTGATGAAGAAGCTGAACGAAGGAGTTGTTCATGAATTCCGCACGTCTAACCTGCTCGTGTTGGGGTAAGAGGTGAAAAGAATGAGGAGAAACAGTGGAAGTAGGTTTTGGTTCAGAGGAAAGGGTAGGTGAAGCAGAAGGCAATAACGATTGTATTCCATAATATACCCCACCCACCAGTAAAATGGAAACAGTTAGGAACAGTAGGAACACCTGAAACAGAAAGCATTTGGTACGTACAACCCTATGCAATATGGACCTTTGCGCAAGAGTCTTCTCCACTTCCGACAACTTTGAGAATGCCATCCTCTAACAACCGTACGCAACGTTCTTGACGCACTTCGTTCTGTGTAGCAATTGTCAATCCCCAGGAGTTCCTAGGAATCGATGGCCTCCGACCTAGTGTCAGGACCCTGCTAAACAGAAGGAAGTACCCGCACGGCCCTACGGTCAACCCGGATGTAAGGTTCTTTTAATCCAACAATATATACAAAATCTCCTAGCTGTGGAAAAACACACACGTGGAAAAGAACTCAGAAATTAATAGAAACCACAATTGTTCAAAAATGTTCAAGATGATAATGGGGGTAACGTGAATTTCAAAAAGGGAAAAGCAAAAATAATTTATTAGTCTCTAGTATTGGAACAAAGAAAATATCTGCTTCTTCCAGGATGAGTCTGCTCTTCAAATAATTGATCAGATTGTGGAACAGAGTCCTGTCGGTCAGACGATAGTTCAGGTCTTGAATTCTCCAATGGCAAAGGTTCAACAAAGTTATCTGGCTGCACTGAAGTATCTCCCACAGGCTGAGCGTCACTGAACGGCACAAAGTTCGGCAGAGCTTCTGTCTCTGATGCGGCGATGCCAGTCCTCACCCACGAGTCCGCTGGTAAAGGTATTGGTACCTTTTTTGTGTGGGTGGTGTGAACCCAATTTTTGCGGCCCTCCAGACGAACTGCAGTTCTCGTGGCGAGTAGCACCTGGGAGGGTCCCACAAACCTCGGCTCTAGGTTTCGCTTCCGGCCAAAATTTCTGGTCACCACCCAGGCTCCCGGTTGGAGCCGGTGGCCAGGACCCTCCGTCTGTGCCGGCAGTGCTTCAAAGACCTGTTGATGAATTAACCTCAGTTTAGCAGTCAGATCATGAAGATAGTCAATTAGCATTGGATATTCAAGACTGTCGAAAACCCTAGGTCTAGGAACCCCCCAAATATTTGCAGGACGGCCGAACACAATCTCATATGGGCTAAGCCCTACTCGAGAGTGTGCAGTTGCCCTAGTCGACAAAAGGGCAAGAGGCAAAGCGTCGGGCCACGACAGACCAGTCGTAGCCTGAATCTTTGCAAGTTTCAATTTGAGAGTACCATTGTACCCTTCAACTAAACCTGCCGACTGGGGATGATTGGCGCTGTGGAATTTTTGTGTAATTCCAAGGCCCTTACACACACTCTTCATCACACTCCCCACAAACTCACTTCCGTTATCTGACCATACAATCCGTGGAATTCCATACCGAGGAAAGTATTCCTTCAGTAGGACTTTCGCTGTGGACAGGGCAGTATTGTCTTTGAGAGGGTAGGCTTCGATCCATCGGGAGAATGCGCAAACCACAACTAAAACGTACTTCAGGTTATTACATCTCTCCATATGGATGAAGTCCAGCTGGATTACCTCAAAGGGACATGTAGGAGGAGCAAAATGGCCAGGGGGTGTAGGAGTGCCCTTGCCAGGATTGTACATCATACATACCATGCAATTATTGACCAATCTCTCAGCACACTTAGCAATACCATCATTCTTCCATACAGGGGACAACAACTTGCAGATACCTTTCGCGCTAATATGTGACAAACCATGCGCCATAGTCACAACAGCTAGCACATATGCATCCGGCAACATCCATCTTTGATTCTCCGACAAATCAATCCAACATCCATTCGCATCCAACTTTCCTGTGCTCTCCTTCCACTTGGTCTTTTCAGTTTCGGTGGCCTCATTCTGAATCGCTTTCACACTTTCAACAGTATCCTCACACATACTAGTTTCTGCAGGCCACCTTACCGAACTCGTCACATACATTCTCGTTGCAAGGTTTCTAGCAGTCTCTTTAGCAATCTCATCCGCAAACGCATTACCACGACCAATATCATCCGTCACCTTACGGTGCGCACTGCATTTAATAATCGCCACCTGCTTGGGCAATGTAAGTGCATCCAAAAGTTCATTCACAAGCTGTCCGTGCTGGATCTTCGTGCCATGCGATGTCATAAAACCTCTCTCGCCACAGTCGACCAAAACTATGCGCAACACCAAACGCATACTGACTGTCAGTAAACACATTCACTCGCTTTCCCTTCGACAAAACACACGCTCTCGTCAACGCAATAAACTCTGCCGCCTGCGCAGAATTCTGATTCAATCTCGCAGTTTCCACAACCGTACTCAATGTTACCACAGCATATGCAGTTGTTACATCACCATTCGGCAAATTAAAACACGAACCGTCCACATACAAAGTACCATCGGGGTCTTCCAATGGAGTGTTTTTTAGGTCAACACGACCCTTCGTTTCCTCCTCAGTTCGCAAATAACAATCATGTGGTGGTACCTCGTCTGATTCCATATTGATTGGCAACAACGTCGCCGGGTTTAGGACATTGCAGCGCTTTATTTGGATGTGACTTGCCAAAAGCGTCAACTCGTAACCGGACAACCTTGCGCTCGTCAAGTGTTGGGTTTTCGTACGATTCAAGAGAGTGTCAACTGCATGCGGAACCATCACCATAAGCATATTATCCATGACCAATCCTGCAGATTGTCGGATGGACACCGCAGCTGCCGCTGTCGCTCTTAGACAACTCGGCAATGCTCTAGCTACTGGGTCCAAGGTCGAGGAAAAATATGCACATGGACGCTGCTTACCGCCAAATTGCTGCGTCAAAACACTCAACGCACAACCTTCTCTCTCGTGAACGTATAGTGTAAACGGCTTGCTGTAGTCAGGAGTATCTAACACAGGGGCCGAACACAAGGCATCACGCAATTCAGAAAAACTCTTCTGACACTCTTCCGTCCATGGCAAAGGAGTTGGAACATCCTTGCACGTAAGGGCTACCAATGGTTTCGCTAGCAATGAAAAATTTGGAATCCATTGCCTGCAGTATGACGTGATACCTAAAAAGGCACGCACATCTCTCTGAGTTGTTGGCACAGTCATTCGAGCGATCGCTGCAATTCTCTCTGGGGTCAACCTTCTTCCCTCCTTTGACAATAAGTGACCTAGATAGGTTACTTCTTGGCAACAATATTGCAGCTTAGAAGGTGACACCTTGTGATGTAAGTCACAAAGATGCTGTAACAGAGACACCGTAGCAGTTTTGCAAATCTCTCGTGTGTCCGCAGCCACCAATAAGTCATCAACATATTGGATCAAGGCCGCACCAGCCGGTAACACAAACGCATCAAGTTGACTCTTCAGGGCTTGGCTGTATATCGATGGACTCTCACAGTAGTCCTGAGGAGCGCGTTTAAACCTAAAGCTGCGACCACCTAACGAGAAACCGAATAGGTCCCTGCTTTCCTCAGCAATCGGAATGCTAAAGAAAGCATTCTTCAGATCGATCACTGAGAACCAAGAAGCAGATGCTGGAATCAGAGTCAGTAAAGCCGTAATGTCAGGCACCACAGGGAACTGAGGAATCACAATTTTGTTCACCTCCCGTAAATCAATGACAAAACGATAAACAGGAGGCTTAGATGGATCAGTGCGTTTCAGAATAGGTAACACAGGACTATTACACACGTTTCCCCGAGTCTCTTCGATAACATCTTTCTCGATCAAATCATAGATGATCGCTAACAACGCTCGCTCACCATCAAGGGAGATACGATACTGGGGAATACGTGGCAATCGCACATTAGATTTTAATTGGACAACATAAGGGGAGATGTCAAGCAGGCCCACGTCGTTAGGACCTGTTGCCCACAAAGATGCAGGAAGAGAACTCAATTCCGGTGGGAGCTTATCAATTGACAAGTACATAGGAGAGATCACTCCCTGACCCAATGTAAGCTCCACTCCCGCAGGAGAACAATACAAAGTTGCATATAACCGTTTCAGGAAAATCCAGGCCCAAAAGATTTTCACCACAACCAGTAGTCAAAATCAAAGGAGCTTTCAGCTCACGCGGCCCAATTGTAAGGGGCAAAGGGTGAGAAACCGGATTGCTAACAGGGGCGCCAGAGAATCCAACGGAAACATTTGTTAAGCCAGACAAAGGTGCGCCAGGGAGTTTCGAATGCATGATAGAACTTTTTGCTGCACCAGTGTCCAACAGAAAAGGCTCAACTACGCCCGATGTGGCAACTGCGACGTAAGGCCCTCTCTGATCAACCGGAACTGATACTACTCCCTCTCTTTGTCTATGGCTGTCCTAGTAATTACCGTCTTCGGTAACTTGCTCGACATAAAAATCGTCCACATAGTACTGCGAGGATCTACCTGATGAGGAGCCACGCTGATCAAAACAATTATTGGAATCAGAGGAGTTATTAGAACGCTCATTTTGATTCTGAGTAACACCACGACCTCTACCTCGCGAAGCCTGTTGAGGACCACTACGACCTCCTCTAGATGAATTACCATTATTTCGATCGCGCAAAACCGGACAATCAAATTTCAAATGACCCTCACCTCTAAAATAGGCACATTGATTGTATCCAAGCATAGATCTCTGCGAAGAAGAGTCATTCCGCGATTGCGACCTACTCCGCTGTTGAGAATCATTCTGATTTGAGCACGGAGGATACGCTTGCTGTAACAGAACTTTCGTTTTGAGGTCTTTCGTCTTTTTATCTGCACGATCATTTTCCTCCTTCTCTCTATTTTCATAATATTGAGCCGTAGCCAATATCTGAGCAGAGGTAGAAACAGCCCACGCACTTTCTGAATTTTTCAATTTGTTGCTAAGTTCAGGCAATAGATTTGATACAAATGTATCCACAAACAACCTCTGACCTCCCTCAGTGCTCATATCTTGACCACTGTGATCGATGAATGCCTCCTCAAATCTCGTAAAGAAATCGGAGACACTCTCGTCCATCTTTTGCTTACACGCAGACAGTTTATCCCAATTAACTTTCATTGCCGGCATAAGTGTCTTCATAAGGGTAATTATTCTTTTGGGAAGATCAGTAATGAGCTGTTCAGGCTTAGCCCCACCAACTTGTCGTACGTCAGCCGCCACAAGAGCAGCCCAATCACTGCCTAACTCGGCTGCGTGATTCTCCTGACGGATTTTTGCCCAAACCGGTTGCGGAACCACGTTACCAAACAACATATCAATGTCGGCAAGGTTCATAATAGTAGCATCCACAAGTTGGGATAACTCCTTATAATATCCTGCAGGATTTTTGCGGGGGTCAGGCAAAGTTTGCTTCACCTGCAAAACTTCAGATCGCTTCCATGGGAGGTGTATCCACACTCTCTGGAAGTGTGGCAAAATGATAGGATTAGCCTGCGCATCACCTGGCATCCACACTGGTGGAACTTCACTCATGGGATACTGACCAGGTGTTGCCATCCATTCCTCAGTTTCGTCTTTAAACAATGCACGAGGCATCACAGTGGGATGAAAAGATAGAAGATGCTCGACAGCACGTCGAACATTACTACCCACAATCATACCACTCGAAAACTGAAGCTGAAGTTCAGTTACAGTGACCAATACCTCATTTACCACATCATTTGATATCGCTTCACGTAAGAATTTACACATTTCTTCAAACACGAATCTCTGTGTTGGCTCATTAAATTGAGAGAAAGTCTCAAGCACTATGCGCGGGGGATTTTTAAGGGGATACCTAATCCAATTTTGCGCCATTTTAATTAGCGTATCGCGTTCCCTACCGCCAGGAAGCTGACTTCGTCGTTGGGGAACATCAGAATCATCAGACCCAAGAAGCGGTCCAAAAGGAGAGTAAAGATTAGCAACAGTATTAGGAATGCGTCTTCGAACAGACGGAGAAGAGGAGAGAAGTACAGGGGCAACAACATGAGAGCTAAATACAGGAGCAGCAGGAGCAGTAGGAGTAGCCACAAGAGCAGAAGTAGCGGGAACAACAGTTTGAGAAGGTATAGACGGTGGAGCAGTAGGGACAGTAGCAGGTAGAGAAATAGGGACAAGAGGATTCGCAAAGACAGGACCAGCGACAGGCTGATTAACAGCTGCCGGAACAACAGGTTGAGGAACAGGGGGAACCACAGGAGCTGTAGTATCCTGTGCATATGGAGGTGGCGACTTCAGTAGATAGGACAACAAAGGGTCCTCTACTGCTTCCTCTCCCTTCTTCTCAGTACCCGTCGGTAAAGCGGGATAACATTTATCCACTGTCATACGTTGTAATCTATCAAAAATTTCCTTTTCCTTCTCTTCTTTGTCCCGCTGAAACTGCTCTGCATTTCTCATCGTTGTAACGATACCTTCTCTCTTATTACGTTTAAGCTGTTTGATTTCTTTCTGCTTGGCTTCTTTACGCCATAACCGAAAGGAATCAAACATGGCCGGCCTTGCTTTCTTTTGAAACAATTTAGCTTCAAGATTATCTAAAATTGGGGTCTCAAAACTACCATGAGGTGGCCAACTAAGGACACCGTCATCTTTAGTGTAGCGGACCCAACAATCATTAAATGTGATAGGACCCACACCATGGCGACTATATAATTCATAGATTGGAGTTCCAACTGGAGGTATCGGACATGTGTCCTCCAATCGGGAATCCGCACCACAACCTCTAAAGCAGCTAAACAAAGTACTATGGCCAGGCATCGTGCACACTAACCGAGTTTCACAAACTTCAAGGGTTATTGGATTACAATGTCCCCGCAAAATGCAAAAACCCTCGGTTTTTGGCGACTGCAGTCGTCAAATAGAACAACTAAGAACAAAATACGAAGAACCACAAATGCAATGGAACCATGCAACACCGAAGCACCCACAACAACTAAGGATTCTGGGAGCGACCCACAAATACTTAACTCAAAGAACAATGGCGTCACCAGGAAGGCCCGTCAATCGTCTCGCTGTACCAGGGTCTACGCCAGGCGCCAAAACAGGTCGACAGTCAGGGCATCAGTCCGTCGCAGCCGTCAGGAGGCGGGGATCTTCACGGGAAAAGTCTTCGGGAAACTTATTTCGACAACAGGATCGATGAAGTGGGGTGCACCTTCCCTCGGAGATTTCACACGAAGTTCCTCACGATCGTCGGGCTTTGGACCGGTACCGCTGATGTCGCCCCACGTTGGGCGCCAACTGAAGGACTGGGTTTTTCTAAGACCCAGCGGTGCCAGGGGACAACACCTGAAACCTTTGTGGGTTACCTGTTCCGGCGTACAAATGACAGAGACACGGGACACTTCCTTCGGCGTCAAAGATTCGAGGTTTATTTACTGCAGGAAACACAGAAGTCACAAGAAGTACATAGCATGTAGGTTCTAGGAGACTGCTTCAAATTGTATCTGTGGATCGCTCCTTTTATACAGTTCTTCGTCACAGAACAACATGACGAACAAAAGGTTACAACCCAGTTCCCACAGTAAATTTCATAGGGGGTCGCTTTCATGTATTCAGGGTCCGGAACATAATTACAGTAGCCTCACCGGTTCCCAACTGTAAAAGTACATCTTCCCATCATTAGTGCATTCCATTCCGACTGTAAACGAGTTAAGGAAGAGTCAAAAACAGGTGCAGAGGAAGACCAAAGATAGTCGACAGATTGAAAAGAGTATAAGGGGGTGATATCGGAAACACGATTGCAGGATAAAAGGAGATGTGCCTAATGAATGCACAACTGAGACAATAGACCGGCGCGGCAAGATGAGCCTCGAGCGGGGCCATCTGCCTTGCAGTGTCATCCCCCTCATCATAAAAGACACCCTCAAAGGAACACGTGTCTCCCGCAAGAGTTTGGGAATCCCAGGGTCACGAAGCGGACAATGTCCGTTCGCTGGCTACTTGAGGGCAAGAAACAAAATGGATGCCGTATCTAAAATGGAACCCGTGGGTTCAGATGAAGAAACCCACGAAACAGACGAACGGTTTAGGTTAGCATAGCGAAAACGCGTACACCCACTAAACTCGTCATTTGCGGTTCATAGATACCAAACTCGACCATATTCGAGCGAGTCGAAAACACCACTTACAATTGTCATGGAACCTCAACAGTATTCCCCCTAAATGCACCAGAAGAGAATCTTTAAGTAGTTTACCCTAAAGAAAACCACCTGTTCAAAGATTTAAATAAAAGACAGCAGTTTAGAGTTATGGTTACACAGATGTAGGCAAATTAAACAGAAAAATCAATTTGTCGAACAAAGAAAATGCTACAGAACTGTATTTGTCTGGTAAAAAACGTACTTGCCCGACTATGTTGCCCAGATCACATATATAGAGCACACATACAAAGGAACATTTGGGAGTACAGGTTTACATGCAGTCAGGAAACAGAGGTTGCAAATCAGAGAGAAAGAAGAATTATGATGGTTCTGGTGGATCAGTGGACTAATACATTCAATCTCGGAATCTGTGTTTGACCTCACAGTCACAAGTTTGAATCCTGAAGGATCAACTCAGTCTCTCATCCTTCAAAGATTGATAAAAATGAGTGGCACTAACTTTGGTGAAAATAAACATCTGTCATTCAAAATATCCCATGGGTTGAATGCGCAATTTAGAAATATACGTTATGCTGGCTAACCTGAAGCCCTGGCATTTCAACACTTTGAGACCGATTCCGATTTGTGTCGGAAGGGCTCCGAACGATGGTCGGAGCCCTTCCGACCAAACCAGAATTTTTGGCCCGGATTCCTCTCCGACCCAGCCATTCTGATGGGGTCGGTCGGAAAGGAATCTGACTTGAATTTTTGTCCGGAAATCCTCCAGTACTCCCCCGGCCGCCTCTTTGCGACAGAGGGAGTACGATGGCAGCTTTCCACTGCCTATTCGTGCCGGTTTCACCGGCACGAAAAAGCAGTCGGAAACTGTCTTTGGTGCCCCTCTGTTGATCCCTGCACCCGATGGCAGGCACCTTGGGGTGCCGGCCACAGGGTGCAGGGATGAACTGCACCCCTGCTTTCAACAATGCAGGCATGCATTTCGTTCGGAATGCATCCTTGTATTGTTAAATATACGAATGCGTACTAGCAGGGCTGTAACCGACGACAGCAGGTCGGTCGGTTACAGCTCCTGGCCGATGTCGGACGGACTCAGGTCCGCCCGACATCGTAATCGGCCCTCAACTGTTTACATTCACCTTACCGACTCCCTTCCACCAACCCCCCTAAATTGCTTTTAGGGTTGCCTCAGTTTGTCCAAGTTGGGGTATGACCGTTAACATGTGACGCCTACACCTTGTAATCCTCATTGTCTAATGTTACATTTCTTATAAACTGATTTACACATATATGGTTCATTGCCTCTGTCTAATGTGTGTGTGATATGAAGTGGTTCCCGAATTTTTTAAATGTATAATCTTTTGACTGTATATCACTGATGGATTTTAATCATCATATTTGGAACTAAGACAAGTATGTTTAAAGTAATTTTAATGCTAAAAATAGGCCAAAGCACAAACTTCTGAGTAGTAGGAAAAGTCTATACAAATGGCATATTTGGTCACTCTGAAGCCTTAAAAGGTGGTTTATAAATATAAGGCCTGATACAAATGACATTTGGAATACTTTTTTGTGCATACCAAAAAATCAATGTTTGGATGAAAATAGATGACCCTCAGACCTTAGGAACTTTCACAAAATGGTCAAAAATGGTGATTCTTCAAATCTTTTGACTGTATGTGACTGTTGGATGTAAATCATTACTTTTGGAACTAAAATAAGTGTGTTTGAAGTCATTTTGATGCTCGAAACCGGTCAAAGCACAAGCTCCTTAGTAAGTATAAAAAAAGTATATAGAAATAGCATATTTAGTAACTGTGAGGCCTTAAAAATGGTTATTCAACATGAGGCTCGATAAAAATGACATGTGGAATACTTTTTTTGTTCATTCCATAAACTCAATTTGTTTAATGAAAATCGATGACCCTGGAACTTAGAAGCTTTCTCAAAATTTTGAGAAATGGTAATTTTTTTAATGTTTAATCTTTTGACTGTATATGTCTGCTGGATGTTAATCATCACATTTGGAACTAAAATAAGTATGTTTAAAGTAATTTTAATGCTCAAAATAGGCCGCAGCACAAACTTCTGAGTAGGAGGAAAAGTCTATACAATTGGCATATTTGGTCACTCTGAAAAAGTGGCTAATCAACATAAGTCATGATACAAATGACAACTGGAATAATTTTTTGTATATACCAAAAAAGTAATTTTTGGATGAAAATCGATGACCCTAGACCTTACGAACTTTCTCAAAATGGTCAAAAATTGTGATTTTTCGATTGTTTAATCTTTTGACTGTGTATGACTGTTGGATGTGAACCATCACATTTTGGACTGTAATAAGTGTTTTTAAAGTCATTTTCATGTTCAAAAACCATTCAAAATACAAGTTTCTTAGTAGGTAAAAAACAGTATATAAAAATAGCATATTTGGTCACTCTAAGGCAGAGGTCTTCAAACTTTTGTCGACTGAGACCCCCATCTAACCCTTTTTACATATCGAGCCCCCCCCCCCCGCCGCCACCACCTTCTGACAAAAATGTTCTGGAAGCTGGTACTCTGCATCATTGATGGCCATTCCCTCCTGCAGAGCCCAGGTCATAGAAGATAAATAATATTAAATAAAGTAAGAGTGTTTAGAAAACTAAAGTTTTTGTAGTGCTTGCGCTGGATATAAAAGTCAAACTAAAACTCTCCAAGAAAAAAACCAGCACAAAAAATAACATTGGTGCTTCATTTTTCACATAAAACACAAAATGTAAGATAGATTAGTAAAAACACTCCCAAAACACAGGTGAGGAGAGTGCCTGTTTTTCTCCACAGAGACAGACAATGTGTGGATATATTCTTGCTTTTGCCATCCTCAGGTTGTCCTCCACTCCCTGTCTTGAGCAGTACCTGGAAACGGGAGCGCTCACAACATTTTTAAATATATTTTTTTCAGTTTTATATGGAGCGAACATGACCCAAAGGTATTGGATCGCTTTACAGGAGCATCTTTTACATCACACAAAAACACATTCATTTTTTGTAAGCACAGGGAGATTAAGTGATTTGCCCAGAATCACAGGATGTTGAGCAAACACCATGAATTGGTTCCCCAGCTCTGCGGTCATCGGCTCTGGCTGTTGTGCCACATCATTGCCCCTAGACAAGATATCAGAAAAAGGGAGCCTAAGAGAAGTCATGACACAGCTGATCAAGAAGTGTGCGAATGCTAGATAATGTCTCTGATATTTCTTATGTGTGCCATTTCCAGACCAAAAAACTAAATTTTCTTTTAAAATAGCACATGATCAATAGTATTCAGCATTTACATATTTAACATTTACTCATAATGCAAAACATGTTGCTGTTAGAGAGGAAAGCGTTATTTCCAAGATGGCACCTAGCTAAACCAAAGAGTCCTTACCATGTGCTGAAAACAATGCATCTAATGCACTACTATGGATGTGCTGTCTACCAGGCTAAACGATACACTAAACTGTCACCAGAATGAGGAGTGACATGTTTACTCTGCTGGGGACCTGTAAATAAATGTGTTATAACAGTGGTGGAAAAAGCTCTGCCAGACAGGTGTGCTCAGAATCCAGAGATAAAAAGATAGAGGTCATAGAGCGTAATCTCTAACTTATAGATTATGTAGGTAAACTCAAGTAAATGTGTGTTGTGTGCTAAATGCAACATGCAGCTGGATGCCTATCCTAATTCCCCACGAACTGACAGTGTTTCCTCGAGAGTACAGGATTGTGCTAGTTCCTAGATCGAGGGGAACCAAGTGATATTTTTTATGTCTCCTTATAAGATTCTCTCTTTTAGAGAATCAAATGGTGCAGATGATAAAATGTCAAGAAGGAAAGACTAACAGTCCCACAATAGTTTGCAAGATTCCAGCCCCATTTGTCTGAATCCTGCCTTTGATTACCTTCCTGGTACAGTCAGTTTCCTGCTAGGAATGCTTCCTCCCAGGAAAACTTGTATTTCCAAACCCTCTTTATTGGGAGTGCTGCGGAAATCCAGCCAGGCAGGCACAGCCTAGGCGTGCTGGAGATAAGACTCCAAACACTGCCCAGCCGAGCCCCCTGCAGCTCGAGATGAGACACACGGTGGCAAGGGGTAAAGCACTTTCAGCCTTACTTGGCGTTTCGCGCTGAAAGCAACAATGGAAGTGAAGTGGTGGGATGGAGTGCGCACCCCCCTGAGGGGATGTTGTGCCCCCCCAGGGCGGAGCGCCCCACAATTTGAAGACCTATGCTCTAAAGCAGAGGTCTTCAAACTTTTTTGCTCGAGCCCCCCTAAGTAAAGTGTTTGGGGGTCGGGCCCCCTACAAAACTTTAAGGCAACGATTGGTGGAGTGGGAGGGACATGGCTGTGTGCAAGGGATGGGACTTATGAAATGATTTTAGGAGTACTTTTTCTTTAGCTCATAAACCACACTAAGTATGATACTTAGAAAACAGAAAATGCATCAAACAAAAACATGTATGGTCCCAAAAATACTGCTCCCAGTAATTGGGGTGTTGTAAGCCCCTCAAACTCTTGGACCCCTGCTGCATTATTGATAACAGCAGTCCTGAGTAGCAGGCTATCTCCTCTGCATCTTTCACCTCTTCCCCAACATGCCTGACCATCACTCCGATTTTGAATCAGGTTCTCTCTCCTTTTCAGAAAAAAATAAAGCTCCTCCACGTTGTCGCCCTTTTTTATGCAAAGGTGCCCTCGGTCCTAATGCTAAAAAGGAAAACAAGCTTCCATGCCCATTTTTAAAGGTAGACAGTGATAACTGTGATGCATTGAGCCCCTCAAACCCATGGGCCCCAGTCCTGCTGCATCTGCTTAATTATTGATAACCAGCAGTGGCCACTTACACACCTGGCAGCAGTACCTGCTTCACTAGTGAATGGCCTTTTTTAAAGAAAAAAAGGGGGGTAAAAGTCCACTTATATAACCGCATTTACTTCATAATCCATCATCTGCTGCATAGTACTGCATATCCAATTCTTCAGTGCTGTAAACTAGTACTTACAAGTTTCTATTCTGAAGGAAAGATTTATGTATTTTCGAAAATTCTGCTTTATTGTGCAGTACAGGAAGACTAATGCGTTCTTGTTGCACACTTATGTTTTTAAGTGAACCTAGGTCTATGTATGTTGCGGTTTATTTTGCTGTACAATTCACTTCTTTTGTGGTCTTCTGCCATGTTTTTCAAATATGTTGAGCATGGATTCAGCAGCCGTTTAGTCTCCCAAACCTACTATGCAATGGGATCACCATGAACACCTTGTTGCTGTTATCATAAGGCAGTCTGAGCTCAGGTACATAAAACCAACCATCTGCTTATTGGCGCGCAGATTAATATGTCCTCACAGCAAACTAACAAACATTAACTATTCCCTTTGCCGCTAAACACTTACCACCCACTTTAACAATTTCTTCTTTAACTTAATTTTGACAACTTTCGTTAGTGACGAACCCTTTTGCCCTTTCTCCTGACTCCAATATTTCGGTTGTATGACCGTCTATCGCGGACATCGATATCGCACGCGTTTACATCGCAACGGCGATCACAGCGCCATTTTAAACATGGCATGTTGTTGCGCCGCAAATGCGGCCTTTTCATTGGATAGCTTGTCACATCGCCGACGTTACATCGCGCGACATGACAACGCAATGTTTTTGCCCTATAGCCAATGCATGATCCCGGATACAGTGTTTGGGGGTGGGGGTGGGGGGTATATAGCGTATTTCCCAGCGTGTCTTCACCCATTTGTGTTTCTGTTGTGGAAGGGAGCAGCTGTGCCCTGTGAACAGACTTTTTATTAGGTAAGTGACAAAAATACTTTTTCTTATTTGATTTATCCCTTCCTTCATGTGCAACTTCTTGTCCAGCTACCCTCCTCCCTCGAGCTCCACCCATCCACTGTCCTGTTCAGCGTGTTATTCGAAGTAATTTGTGTGCAGCGTGGGCAGGCCATAGTTGATTTATGGCACAGAGGAATGGTTTACGTGACTCGTTTTATAAGCAAATTAACGCACCATGTATTCCTTTGCGTTGAGCCAGCACTGATTCGAGTGCAACCAGTAATACACACACCACAGACACTTTTAGAATGGATAGGAGCACTTTGAATTCTGCCTTCCTTCTAGATACAGATCTAAAATCTTAATTAATGCGAGTACAACCAGATGTGTGGGTGGTGCAGTGACCATTTTTACACCAGTTCATGGTTTTAATATAGAAATGTAGGGTCAGGTTTAAGATTGAGCACACTTTTGGGGTGACGAATATTGTGAATATGCATTTGTCGCTAAATATATTTCACAAAGAACGTTATATGATTTATCCCTTTCTTCGTGTGCAACTTCTTGTCCAGCTACCCATCTCCCTCGAGCTCCACCCATCCACTGTCCTGTTCAGCGTGTTATTCGAAGTAATTTGTGTGCAGCGTGGGCAGGCTTAGCTGAATCTGCTTGCAGCACATCTCTGAATGAAATACTTTAAGCAACTATCATTACTTGGCTCCATAATGTATGAATTCAAAATGAAGTGAGCCGTCTCCATTAAGGATCTTGCCTCGCATAATTTGTTTTAAAATTACCGCTTTTTTTATCAAGGCATAGAAAGCTCATTATATTGTTGTAGCTCCCACCTGGAAAGTGAACAAACCTTATGAGACGCAATTGCAAGAACCAGTGTGGGCTTTTGATTTACATAAAACAAATCTTTGTGAGTTTAATGCAATAAAAGGGCTTCCCAATAACGCATTCCAGAGGTATTGCTGGTCCGTGGGGGGCTCTTGGTCCGTCAGCACTGCCAGTATTCATTGGCCTCTTTGTTAAACAAATCATTTGCAGGCATTAGCAGAGCTTGTTTCGTATCAACACTATTGGAGCAAACATAAACTAGTGAGCAGGTGATGCAGTGGTGTGCCGAGAGCACCAGATAAAGGACCTGTTGGAGCCACTAGCTTGCTCCATCCTCCAAAGGGGTCTTTTGTTTAACTTAAAATGCATTTGGTTCACCTGTTCCTCCGCAGTTATTCAAAAACTAACTGTTAAAATCGAGACCACATTAATGGAGTGGATGAGAAACCTTGCCAAGTAACGACCTTGTGGAAAAATCTATACAAGCGTTGAAATGCAATGTTTCCATTCATTGTCTGCCATCTAGCGGTGACTTGCTCTCATTGTGATCAATTTCAAAAGTTGTTTGCTATTTCCTTATGGTGAACGGTAGGTTACTCGTGGTGTGCTTCTTACATTCACACCTTGGTATAAATGTAATTAGCTCCTTATCACAGTCTACAAACTTTCATGAAGCCCCTCTTGTCTGGGGGGGGGGGGGGGGGGGGGGGGGGGGTCAGTAACAGCATTGCAGGTCATTAGTTTCCGAGGCAAAGATGCTGGAACATTACCTCAGGAACAAGATGCCCACCGGCATGCCCATTCATACAATATGAATAAGAGTAAATCTGCTACAACACGTCTGACCCAATCACTCTGGGATTGTAAACGCTGGTTTGCACACGATATACCGCTTCTCGTTGTAAAATAAATATCTCGGGTTACAGTTCGATCTCTCCCTTTTTTTTAAACAACCTGCTGAATGGCAAATGTATAGTCAATTTGGACAAGCATTTCAGTACTATTGGCAAGGGTGTAAACATTGTATAAATGATCTGTTTGCTGTTGAGGTAAGCAGCCTTTTCGTCATTGTGGAATTCTGACATTACCTCTGATTTGTTAGGGCACAATATATGAGGGTTTTGATTTTACCAAGGATCTGTGTCTTACCCCTTAATGCAAAACTACATTTGTCTGGAAGCAAGTCTGAACCCACACAAAAACTAACGCATGAAATCAGCTTCTCTCCAAACTCACCCTACACTGGGAGAGGTCGGAAATGTACTCCTGTCACAGACCAGGATAAAATGTTTTCCAAGTTATTGGGGGTGTGATTGAATGGAATGTGATTTTTTTTGTGTGGAATCGCTCTGCATGCATCAATATCCTTGCGTATATTTGCTCATTAAAAATAGAATTTATACACTTTCGCTACGAGTACGTTTCACAGGCCTTCTTCTATAAAATCTTGTGAATTCCTCATAGTCGTAAATCTGCACTAATGCCATCACATGTACATGGAGGTGCACTTTAGAGACTTTCTTTAAGGTTACTGTTGCTAATATAGTGATTTTCATATTGCTGGTAATGTTGCCCATAAGGGTTTTGCACGTATTCTAGATTATTGACCTTTGTTTTTGTTTTTTTCGTACATTATCCCCATTTTAATAAATGATGCCTTAGCTAAATAACTTTTAAAGCTGCACATCAGTTCCAATAAAAAATTTGTGCAGCTTTTTTTTGGGTGTATTATGTTTTGAAAGCAACAATTGCTTATCTTAATTGAATGGTTATGTCTTTGTTTGCATGTAAATAGGAAGCATTGTGCAAGCATTATAAATAGCTTTAAGTTGGTAAGTGTTCCTTGTGTGTACATTTGTATACTGGAACCATTGTTAGTAATGCAATCTGAGCGCGCAAACCACTGCATTTCATTAGCGCTTGCTATAGTAGTAAAGGCTTTGCTGTAATAAATCATGTATACGAACATGAATACCTCATTGTTATGGATAGGCGTTTCATTAGTGACACACCTTATCTTAATAACATGCAACCTTACCCAAAAGGCGCAACATCATTGCTTACCAAGAGCAGCAGGAAACTATCATAACTCTGTCAAAGTGTTAACTGAGGACTGGCCAGGAGCAGGTGGATGGAATGTCAATTAGAGATATGACATTGAAGGAGATATGTATGTGTGTTTCTTTTGCAGAATTGCATGTTTATGGTTGTCAGCACACCACCTCCGAAACTTAGCAACCACTACTGTGAAGGTTTTTCGGTCTTGCCTAGGCAGCGCTTGCGCTGTCTCTTCGAGACATGCTGTATTCAGGGGTTCGGGATATGGTACAAAAGGGGGTTCTGATGGACGGACCATCAGAACCAATGAAACAATCAGCCAGGCTTGCTTGAATCCAGTGGCAAAGTGAGCAAGGGAGCGAGTCTAACTGAGGGCCGACGGTCACAAAAACGAGTAACAGAGATGGATGGATGGGTGGATGGCTGGATGATGTATGACTAGGTGGATGGATGCATAATGGATGGGTGGATGGATGCATAGTGGATGGGTGGATGTATGCATGATCGATGGGTGGATGGATGCATGATGGATGGGTGGATGGATGGGTTTGTGGATGGGTGGGTGGGTGCATGGCCGGGTTGCTGGGTGGATGGGTAGGTGGATGGGTTGGTGAGTTGCATTAATTGTTGATGGATTGGCTGGATATACCCTACGTTTGACTAATCTGTATTTTGTCTCTTACAATAGGCCGTCGCCAGCGGGAAGCTTTGTGTGGATATCCAAACACTAACTCCAAAGTCATTTCCAGTTTAAAACAACTATTCAGGTACATTAATGGTATTTCGGCCTAACTATGACAACACAAAATTGTTTGGCGAAGCAACTGCCAAATGTGTATTTTAATACACCTAAGTAATAATGCCACTGCAAACCAAATTTTGTTACTTTCTTTTACAGAGTTGGGAAGTTAACGGAGGTGCAAGGCAAGCAAAGATTTAGAGTTTCTCCGCTAAGTGCAGCAGAGTATCACAAAAGGTAAAAACTGTCTGTTGCTACTTAAAGAGTCAAGCAATGTGATTGACAAATTAGATATGCTGTGCTATAATGAAAAGTTGTCCATTTTGTAGCCCACCAAAATAATGTGTTTGGTTATTAATCAAATAAAATGCTTTTTCTTTTATTTTATTAGCAGGACTGAAAGGCTTTTTGTTTTATTTTATCCGCAGTACTGTATGCATTTATTGACCGGCATTATTGCTTAAAAAAAAATTTACAATTTGAAAAATGCATTTTTATGTATCGTTAATACATCAAATCTCTTTTGTCTCATCTCTAAAAGGCATGTCTTTCTTACCATTTTTACAATGTCTTTCTTATCATTTTGCTAATGTTTTTTTGTTATTTTTCTACAGCAAATGTCTGATCCAAAGATGGCGAAATATATCACCTCAAGCAGAGGAAACCGTCTACTCAAACACAGCGGTTACATATACTCTAAGGAGAGAAATTCTGAGCCAAGGGGTCATTGGAAGTGTGTGCAATACTATTCAAGTGATTGCAGAGGACGAGCGGTTACTCTGTGTGGCACAGAGCATAACCACGCAGCCTCTGCAACTGCTATTGAAGTACGAGAAACGATAAATGAAATGAAAGTGATTGCAGGCAACTCCAATGAACCTTGTGGTGCCATTTTAAGGGAGGTATCCCAACACATTACTGAACATGTGGCTAGTAGTATGCCTGCCATCCCCAACGTACGTCGAATGATGCAACGTCAGAAACACGCGAAGGACCCAAAACACGTGGCACCACAAACATTTGGGGATATTAAAATTCCTGTTGAACTCACTGTTACTGTTTCCAATGAACCGTTTCTTATGTATGACAATGAAAATTGTCAAAAGCGCATCATAATATTTAGCACCCCCCGCAATCTCAACCGCTTGGAGAACAGTGATGTGTGGATGATGGATGGGACCTTTAAAAGCACGCCCACCCCTTTCACCCAAATCTACACCATCCACGGGTACGTTAACGACATTGTAGTCCCTTTAGTCTACAGTTTACTACCAGACAAACAATCTTCAACGTATACTGAGTTTTTGTCAGTCTTAAAAGCCAAAATCCCAAACAAAAGTCCGAGAAATGTAATCATGGACTTCGAATTACCCATGATAAATTCTATTAAGAAATTGTACATGGATACCCAAATACAAGGATGTTTTTTCCACTTTTCTCAGGCTATTTGGTGTAACATTAAAAAAACATCCCTTATGGAGGATTATGTGTCTGATAGTAAACTACCCTTTGAGCTCAAAAAACTTTCTGGTCTTTGCTTTGTTCCTCCTAATAGTGTAGACGAATACTACACAGCGATTACACAGTCTGAATATTTTGTAGTAAACAAAGAAAAATTGGCACCAATATTAAATTATTTTGAAGACACATGGATTGGGCATCTAAGCAGGTCGGGTTGCCGGAGGAAACCACGTTTTCTTGTGGACTGGTGGAACTGCTACCCGACCTGCTTAGAGGGAGGAGCAAAAACAAACAATGCCATAGAGGGTTGGTACAACTCTTTAAACAAAAGTATTGGAAAACCGCACCCTCATTTCTACAGTTTTCTTGAGATTTTGCAAAAGGAGCAAAGTCACCAGGCAATGCGCATCTAACAGTGTTTAGCAGGTAATCTACATCCACGTTTTTCTCAGCGTTCAAAGGAAATGTCTGCCCGAATTTTGGAAGTATTAAAACTTTTCACCTTGTGTGTGCCGTGTGACTGCCTATCTTCCATCGCACACGTACTTAATTCCTTTGGGTAAAAACATTGGCCCTTGCTGTTGTGTACCAAAATCCTATCTGTACATTGGACACCCTATGATCTTTACATTTTTGGGGGGATATGTACCACCCTTAAATTGTTAATGGTTTGTGTTGTTTGTCTTTGAGTATTTGGTATTAATGCAATGTAAATCAAATAAAAAGCTCCCTACTTGTTTGAGTATTTGGTATTAATGGAATGTCAATACAATAAAAAGCTACCGACTTGTTTGGGTAATTTGTATTAGTGCAATGTTAAGAAAATAAAAAGGTTCAAACGTGTTCTTTTGTATGTGTCTTAATCTCCGCATGGGTCAAGGGTAATTTCACACACCCATCCACCCAACCATGCATCCATCCATACACCCATCCATCCATCCACCCATCCACCCATCCTATCCATCCATTCATCCCCATCCACCCATCCATCCACCCTTCATTCATGCATCCATCCACCCATCAACCCATCCATCCATCCCCTAGCAACCACCCACCCATCCATTCATCCACCGTCACCCACCCATCCCTTCATTCATGCATCCATCCACCCATCAACCCATCCATCCATCCCCTAGCAACCACCCACCCATCCATTCATCCACCGTCACCCAGCCATTCATCCCCATCCATCCACCCTTCATTCATGCATCCATCCACCCATCAACCCATCCATCCATCCCCTAGCAACCACCCACCCATCCATTCATCCACCGTCACCCACCCATCCACCCATCCTATCCATCCATTCATCCCCAACCACCCATCCATCCACCCTTCATTCATGCATCCATCCATCCCCTATCAACCACCCACCCATCCATTCATCCACCGTCACCCACCCATCCCTTCATTCATGCATCCATCCACCCATCAACCGATCCATCCATCCCCTAGCAACCACCCACCCATCCATTCATCCACCGTCACCCACCCATCCACCCATCCTATCCATCCATTCATCTCCAACCACACATCCATCCACCCTTCATTCATGCATCCATCCACCCATCCATGCACCCATAATCCCACCCATCCACCCATCCTTCATTCATGCATCCATCCACCCATAAACCCATCCATCCATCCATCCATCCATCCACCCATCCTTCAATCCATCCATCCATCCACCCATAAATAATAAGTCATTTGACTGTTAGCCAATAAATCATTTCTGGTGTATTGACATGTCATTTATTTCTATTCCCCGATCAGCTACTGCATTTTTCCATTTCCCGTTTCTATTCCCCGTGTGCAATATGCGCTTCATGCATTCCGTTTCATTGCTGGTGCATCCACCCATCCCTTCATTTATGCATCCATCAAACCATCAACCCATCCATCCATCCCCTAGCAACCACCCACCCATCCATTCATCCACCGTCACCCAGCCATTCATCCCCATCCATCCACCCTTCATTCATGCACCCATCCACCCATCCATCCATCCCCTAGCAACCACCCACCAATCCATTCATCCACCGTCACCCACCCATCCCTTCATTCATGCATCCATCCACCCATCAACCCATCCATCCATCCCCTAGCAACCACCCACCCATCCACTCATCCACCGTCACCCACCCATCCACTCATCCACCGTCACCCACCCATCCTATCCATCCATTCATCCCCAACCACCCATCCATCCACCCTTCATTCATGCATCCATCCACCCATCAACCCATCCATCCATCCCCTAGCAACCACCCACCCATCCATTCATCCACCGTCACCCACCCATGCCTTCATTCATGCATCCATCCATCCATCAACCCATCCATCCCCTAGCAACCACCCACCCATCCATTCATCCACCGTCACCCACCCATCCACCCATTCATCCCCATCCCCCATCCATCCACCCTTCATTCATGCATTCATCCACCCATCCATGCACCCATAAACCCACCCATCCATCCATCCATCCATCCACCCATCCTTCAATCCATCCATCCATCCACCCATAAATAATAAGTCATTTGACAGTTAGGCAATAAATCCTTTCTGGTGTATTGACATGTCATTTATTTCTATTCCCCGATCAGCTGCTGCATTTTTCCATTTCCCGTTTCTATTCCTCGTGTGCAATATGCGCTTCATGCATTCCGTTTCATTGCTGGTGCATCCACCCATCCACCCATCCCTTCATTCATGCATCCATCCAACCATCAACCCATCCATCCATCCCCTAGCAACCACCCACCCATCCATTCATCCCCCGTCACCCAGCCATTCATCTCCATCCACCCATCCTTCCACCCTTCATTCTTGCATCCATCCACCCATCAACCCATCCATCCATCCTCTAGCAACCACCCACCCATCCATTCATCCACCGTCACCCACCCATCCCTTAATTCATGCATCCATCCACCCATCAACCCATCCATCCATCCCCTAGCAATCACCCACCCATCCATTCATCTACCGTCACCCACCCATCCACCCATCCCTTCATTCATGCATCCATCCACCAATCAACCCATCCATCATCCCCTAGCAACGACCCACCCATCCATTCATCCACCGTCACCCACCCATCCACCCATTCATCCCCATCCCCCCATCCACCCTTCATTCCTGCATTCATCCACCCATAAACCCACCCACCCATCCATCCATCCACCCATCCATCCATCCACCCATCCACCCATAAACCCACCCATCCATCCATCCCTCCATCCATCCATCCATCCATCCACCCATCCATCCATCCACCCATCCTTCAATCCATCCATCCATCCACCCATAAATAATAAGGCATTTGACTGTTAGCCAATAAATCATTTCTGGTGTATTGACATGTCATTTATTTCTATTCCCCGATCAGCTGCTGCATTTTTCCATTTCCTGTTTCTATTCCCCGTGTGCAATATGCGCTTCATGCATTCGGTTTCATTGCTGGTGCATCCACCCATCCACCCATCCCTTCATTCATGCATCCATCCAACCATCAACCCATCCATCCATCCCCTAGCAACCACACTCCCATCCATTCATCCACCGTCACCCAGCCATTCATCCCCATCCACCCATCCATCCACCCTTTATTCATGCATCCATCCACCCATCCACCCATCAACCCATCCATCCCCTAGCAACCACCCACCCATCCATTCATCCACCGTCACCCACCCATCCCTTCATTCATGCATCCATCCACCCATCAACCCATCCATCCATCGCCTAGCAACCACCCACCCATCCATTCATCCACCGTCACCCACCCATCCACCCATCCTATCCATCCATTCATTCCCAACCACCCATCCATCCACCCTTCATTCATGCATCCATCCACCCATCAACCCATCCATCCATCCCCTAGCAACCACCCACCCATCCATTCATCCACCGTTGTCATATAGTTACTGCTTTTCTATATATTGTGTTAAGTTAGCATGAGTTTATTAAATGTTTAAACGACATATTTTCCTTCGGCTTTAGTTTGCACACGACACATAATTGTTATTGTAGCTTTCAACCTAGACGAAAGATGTGATTTATTTGAGAATAATATGTTATTGCTCTGATATCAGTTGGTACACTTGGTACACTGTCTGCACACTGAGAACTGCACCCTCTAAGAATAACCTAACACAAGGTTGCTGGGAGGCCTGATCCTCGCACCACATTAGACATAACACAAATAATGTTGCTGCCAACATTGGGCTCTAAGCGGGTTTAAGATAGAGTTACCGAGAATGCAAAAACACACTTGATGGTGCTTCCCATGCAGAGAGTTGGTAGCTGATGATGTGATCTTCTTCTGCTGACATTTAGAGGTATGGGCCCGCCCTGCTAAAACCCAAATGAGACCTTCTTAGATATAATATAGTATGCTAAATAGGGTGCGCGAAATATAGGTGATACAGATTTCTATAGATTTTGCATTATAATATGCTATCACCGTTCGCTTACTATGGATTAGTGACTATGCCGATAACTCTGATTTTTATAATATGTATGTTGGTATTATATAGGATACTGCGTTTGAGAACCTTGCATTGAAAAATAAATATTTCAAACTTGCACGTGTGTTCTTTTACTCCCCGTTGTGGTTTGAAATGATTACAGAGCGAAAGAGTGTTCATGTGTTCCACGATACCTGAGGTACCCTAAGTTCATGTTCTGGTTTGTCTAAGTCATTGGGAGTTTGATATGACCAATGAGACACTGTAGCTAGCTCGGTAAGGGGATTTCTGATACTAAGGTGAGTTTTGGGTCACCCTAATTCACCCAGGTTCTAGATCTCTGTGCACAGTTTTGTGGGAGAACGGAAACCCTGTTACACCGTCACCCACCCATCCCTTCATTCATGCATCCATCCACCCATCAACCCATCCATCCATCCCCTAGCAACCACCCACCCATCCATTCATCCACCGTCACCCACCCATCCACCCATTCATCCCCATCCACCCACCCTTCATTCATGCATCCATCCACCCATCCATGCACCTATAAACCCATCCATCCATCCATCCATCCAGCCATCCATCCATCCATCCATCCATCCATCCATCCACCCATCCTTCAATCCATCCATCCATCCACCCATAAATAATAAGTCATTTGACTGTTAGGCAATAAATAATTTCTGGTGTATTGACATGTCATTTATTTCTATTCCTCGATCAGCTGCTGCATTTTTCCATTTCCCGTTTCTATTCCCCGTGTGCAATATGGGCTTCATGCATTCCGTTTCATTGCTGGTGCATCCACCCATCCACCCATCCCTTCATTCATGCATCCATCCAACCATCAACCCATCCATCCATCCCCTAGCAACCACCCACCCATCCATTCATCCACCGTCACCCAGCCATTCATCCCCATCCACCCATCCATCCACCCTTCATTCATGCATCAATCCACCCATCCATCCATCCCCTAGCAACCACCCACCCATCCATTCATCCACCGTCACCCACCCACCCCTTAATTCATGCATCCATCCACCCATCAACCCATCCATCCATCCCCTAGCACCCACCCACTCATCCATTCATCCACCGTCACCCACCCATCCACCCATCCTTTCATTCATGCATCCATCCACCCATCAACCCATCCATCCATCCCCTAGCAACCACCCACCCATCCATTCATCCAACGTCACCCACCCATCCACCCATTCATCTCCATCCCCCCATCCACCCTTCATTCCTGCATCCATCCACCCATAAACCCACCCACCCATCCATCCACCCTTCATTTATGCATCCATCCACCCATAAACCCACCCATCCATCCATCCATCCATCCGTCCATCCATCCATCCACCCATCCATCCATCCATCCATCCATCCACCCATCCTTCAATCCATCCATCCATCCACCCATAAATAATAAGGCATTTGACTGTTAGCCAATAAATCATTTCTGGTTTATTGACATGTCATTTATTTCTATTCCCCGATCAGCTGCTGCATTTTTCCATTTCCTGTTTCTATTCCCCGTGTGCAATATGCGCTTCATGCATTCCGTTTCATTGCTGGTGCATCCACCCATCCACCCATCCCTTCATTCATGCATCCATCCAACCATCAACCCATCCATCCATCCCCTAGCAACCACCCACCCATCCATTCATCCACCGTCACCCAGCCATTCATCTCCATCCACCCATCCATCCACCCTTCATTCATGAATCAATCCACCCATCCATCCATCCCCTAGCAACCACCCACCCATCCATTCATCCACCATCACCCACCCACCCCTTAATTCATGCATCCATCCACCCATCAACCCATCCATCCATCCCCTAGCAACCACCCACTCATCCATTCATCCACCGTCACCCACCCATCCACCCATCCTTTCATTCATGCATCCATCCACCCATCAACCCATCCATCCATCCCCTAGCAACCACCCACCCATCCATTCATCCACCGTCACCCACCCATCCACCCATTCATCTCCATCCCCCCATCCACCCTTCATTCCTGCATCCATCCACCCATAAACCCACCCACCCATCCATCCATCCATCCACCCTTCATTTATGCATCCATCCACCCATAAACCCACCCATCCATCCATCCATCCATCCGTTCATCCATCCATCCATCCACCCATCCATCCATCCATCCATCCATCCATCCATCCACCCATACTTCAATCCATCCATCCATCCACCCATAAATAATAAGGCATTTGACTGTTAGCCAATAAATCATTTCTGGTGTATTGACATGTCATTTATTTCTATTCCCCGATCAGCTGCTGCATTTTTCCATTTCCTGTTTCTATTCCCCGTGTGCAATATGCGCTTCATGCATTCGGTTTCATTGCTGGTGCATCCACCCATCCACCCATCCCTTCATTCATGCATCCATCCAACCATCAACCCATCCATCCATCCCCTAGCAACCACCCACCCATCCATTCATCCACCGTCACCCAGCCATTCATCCCCATCCACCCATCCATCCACCCTTCATTCATGCATCCATCCACCCATCAACCCATCCATCCATCCCCTAGCAACCACCCACCCATCCATTCATCCACCGTCACCCACCCATCCCTTCATTAATGCATCCATCCACCGATCAACCCATCCATCCATCCCCTAGCAACCACCCACCCATCCATTCATCCACCGTCACCCACCCATCCACCCATTCATCCCCATCCCCCATCCATCCACCCTTCCTTCATGCATCCATCCACCCATCCATGCACCCATAAACCCACCCATCCATCCATCCATCCACCCATCCTTCAATCCATCCATCCATCCATCCACCCATAAATAATAAGTAATTTGACTGTTAGGCAATAAATAATTTTTGGTGTATTGACATATCATTTATTTCTAGATTTCTGTAATTTTTTATTGTATATAAAAAAAAATATATTTACATGGAGCATGGGATATACATGAGTGGAGAAGAGGGAAGAGGAAGAGGAAGAAGAAAGGAAAGGCGCCGGGGGGGGGGGGGGGGGCGGGGGGTTTGGCCATCGGCCTTCCGTGTCTTTGCGATAGTTCGATTGTCCGTTTACCAAGTTCTGCTTGTCGTTGTCTTCTGCCGCCCCCTTCGCGATGCTTGGTTGGTATCCTTGTCCCACGCCCCGGACGATAGAGAGGATAGAGAAGGAGAAAGGTCAAAAATGAAAGAGGAGAGGAGCCTTGCATACTGTTCTCCTTTTGTGAGCGCACGGATCCGCAGAGTGTGCCATCTCTATGGTTGTCTAGATTCTGCGCCTATGGGGGTTTATGCGATGATAGGTAGAAGTGTAGGGGCCTCCACATGTCCGACTGCCTGTGAGTTTTCGGTGAGTGCTTTGCTGTGATGTTATCTGCCCCCCTTAGGAACGTGACCCAGTTGAGCCATGCCTGGGGCGCAGCTTTCGAAGTGTCCTTCCAATTACTTAGGACTATTTTGACTGCAGCCGTCAGCAGTAGGTCAATGAGGTCCGATCTTCTGTCGTTGTGATTGACGGGGATGCAAAACCTAGGACTAGACTTGGGAAATCTATGTGTATGGCTACTCCTGTGATCTCTTTGATGAGTGATTCAATTCTATCCCAGAATTCCCTGATCTTAGGACAGCTGAGCAGAAGGTGTTCTAAGTCTCCCTTCCCTTTCCCACAATTCCAGCATGCATCACTCTCTCGGATCCCCAAGGAGGCCAGGCGGGCCGGTGTCCAGTATGCCTTGTGCACTAGCCAATATTTGGTCTGGTTGAGCGTTGCCGTTATCTTTTTCCTAGAGGAGGATCTCCATAGCTCTGCTTTCTCGGCCTCACTTAGCTTCCTCCCTGCTAGAGCCCCCAGAAATTTGTGACCTTATCGTTGAGTTTGGTGTTTTTGGGGCGGAGGGCTTTGTATAGGTGTGCTACTTGGTGTCCTAGTATGTTGAGACTGGCTGCAAGTTGTATGAGCGATGGCGTCCGGCTGTTGAGGTTTGCCTTCCTGATTGCTACTTTAATTTTCAGGAAGTTGTAGAGTTCTATGCTTTGTAGGTTGTGAGCTTCCTTGAGGGTGTCAAAGGTTGTGTACGCGCCCTGTTTCTGAAGGTCCTGGGCAGTGGAGATGCCATGTCTGTACCATTCGTGCATGTCTAGGACCTTATCCCTGTATCTTAATGTGGGGTTGTGCCAGATGGATTCAAATTGGCCTCCCTTGATGCTTGTTGTCAGTAGTTTGTCAACACTCAGAAGAGCTGTTTTCGTGTTCTTCAGGACGGGGTTGTCCTTGACTGCTGGGTGTCGGGTGGCGGTGAGGAGGGTGATGGGGTTCATGCTTTTTAATAGTCCACACTCGAGTGTTAGCCATGCTAAGGTGTATTCCTGTCTTGGGTCCAGCCAGTGTAGCCCCTGTCTGACTATGCACGCTACCTGGAATCGTTTGAAATTTGTTATGTTCAGACCGCCCTGATCTTTTGAGAGCCTAAGCTAGTGTAGGCTTATTCTGGGTTTTTTCCCTCTCCACAAGAAGTTGTTCAGTATCTTGTCTAGTCTCTTGTGGAAATCTTCTGTGTTACTCAGTGGGAGCATGGTTAGCATATAGTTGACCATCGATGTGAGCATCATTTTTATTGCTTCTACCCTTCCCCACCATGTTGTGAATTTAGGGGACCACCCTTCTACTTTATCCTTAATTTTCTGGATTGTTGCTTGTTCATTGTGTTCCAGTGTTGTTCTTAGGTCTCTCTCAAAGAGGATGCCCAAGTATTTTATGGGCTTCTGTTGCCATGTTAGTCTGGACGTTCCTAGTACCTTTCTTGTTGTGTGGGTGTTTAAAGGTTTGCACTCTGATTTGTCTTTGTTGAGTTTGTACCCCGAGACCTGGGCGTATTTTTCAATAGTGTCAGTCAGTGCTTTAATGGATCTTTCTGGGTCTTCTGTGACTATTAGTACGTCGTCCGCGTAAGCCGCTAGCTTGAAGGTTTCTCCCCCTATTGGTATCCCCACTATGTCTTTGTTTGTTCTAATCATCGTGAGGAGCGGTTCTATGGCTAATAGGAAAAGGGCTGGTGAAAGTGGGCAGCCTTGTCTCGTTCCCCTGCCCAGGTTGAGTATGTTCGATGTGCCTCCGTTGACCACCACCCGCGCTTTGGGGTTGTTGTATAGGGCAATCACCATCTTCCTATAGTTTGGTCCTAACCCGAATTTCCCCATGTATTGATCTAAAAATGGCCATGAAACCCTATCGAAGCCTTTCTCAGCGTCCAGGGCTATCATGACTGCTGCATTGCTGCTTCGGGAGGAGTGGTTAATTATGTGGCATAGTAGTCTCCTATTGTCGTAGGACATGCGGTTTTTGAGGTAGCCTACTTGAGAGTTGTGTATAAGTTTGGGTAGGTATGCGTTGAGTCTATTAGCAAGTATTTTTGCGTAGATCTTGCAGTCTACATTTATGAGGGAGATCGGTCTAAAATTCCTCGCCTCAGTTGTATCTTTCCCTTCCTTTGGTATAACAATTATGTTTGCCTCAGCCATTGAGGGTGTCATGCGTCCAGTCTGGACACATTCCGTAAATACCTGTTTCATTGTGGTTTGAGAATGTGCAGGTACTGCTTGTAGAAGCCAGCTGTGAAACCATCTGGCCCCGGTGCTTTATTGTCCTTAAGGCTTGCCGTGGCTTTCTCTATCTCATCCTCCGTTATGGTCAACTATAGGATGTCGCGTTCCCGGTCTGATAGTGTGGGTGTGGTTATGCTTCCTAGCAGCTCTTTGCCCCCATCCTCCTTTAGCGTTCCATCTTTGGTGTACAGTCCCTCATAGAAGTCTCTGAAGACCTCTAGAATGTCTTTGTTTGCAGTCAGGGACTTGCTGTGTCTATCTTTGATGGCCCCTATCGTGTGCTGTTTCTGTTTTCCCCTTAGGTAAGATGCTAGGTTTTTGCCCGCTTTGTTTGCAGTGCAGAGGTTAATAGTTTTGTATTTATTAATCCAGGTCCCTGCTCGCTCACTCAGTATTCTATTAAGTTTGTACTTCCGTTTGGTCAGGTTCGTGAGTGTGTTCTTATCTTTCATTCTGGCTATGTGGCTGTTCTCCAGCTTTTTAATCTCTTTCTCTAGGTCTTCAATTTTCTTGTTCCTTTCTTTGTTCATTCTGCCCTTAACTGTCATGACTGTTCCCCGGATGGTGGCTTTTAGGGCGTCCCATAGTACTTCCCTGTTTGTCTCTGGTGTGTCATTCATTAGCATGTATTCTTTCATCGCCTCCTCTATCTCGGCTTTCGCTGAGATGTGGTGGAGTAGACTGTCGTTGAATCGCCATCTGCGGGTTGGCTTTTCGTTGTGCTTGCCAGATAGGGTTAGGCTTATGTGCGAGTGATCTGATACTGATCTGGGTCCTATCTCCGTGTGGTCTATGAGGTGGGTGTGTGTTTCTGACATTAGGATATAATCTATTCGGCTGTATGAGTTGTGTGGGTTGGAGTAGAATGTGTATTCTCTGGCATCTGGGTTGCTTAGGCGCCATGGGTCTCTCAGTCTTAGTTTGGAGCATAGATTCTTCAGGATGTTGGGATTGTTTGTTGATTGGCTTGGTCTGTGTGGGTGCTTGTCAATCGCTGGGTCAAGAACTTGGTTCATATCTCCTGCGAAGATCAGCAGGTCGCCCAGCGGTAGGGTGTATAGTTGTGCTCCTACCCCCTCCCAAAATGGTTTGTCTTCGGTGTTGGGACCATATATGTTTGCCACATGAAATGTTTCTCCCGCTCTTCTAAGAGTGGTCACAAGTGTTCTTCCTTGGGTGTCTGCTTGTGAGTCTACCACTGCTTTGGAGTTTTTGCTGATGATTGTTACTACCCCATTCTTCTTATTCTGTGCCGGTGATCCCACCACCTCGCCTATCCAGTTGGCACCTATGCGCCTAATGTCAGCTGCTTCTAATCTCGTTTCTTGGAGCACATATATGTCACTTTTTAGTTTCTTAAGGTGCTCGAGCACCTTCCTCCTTTTCACCGGACTGTTAAGACCCTTGACGTTTAGGGACACTATCTTAATGTCAGTCGCGATGCTACTCTGTTGCTGTTTGTCATTTATGATGCTTGTATTTCGCGGTCCGTGTGGCCCTTCTCTGTGTGCTTCTGGTCTCAGGGTTGTGTGTGGATCCATCTCTCTACGCCTGCCCTTGCTGCTCCTAGATGTGCGTGTTTAGAGAGAGAAATAGTAGAAGAAGAGAAGATGATAGAAAGTAAGCCCATGTATACGCTCCCCTCTCCCCCCGCTTCCCCTGCCCCCTCCGCCCATCCCTCCCCTCCCGCCCCCCGCCCTCCCTTACTTGCTGAGTGGGTGTGCGACGACAAAGTTCCTCTGCCCCGCATCATCCCTGAGGTAGAGTTTGTGTTCTTCCTTTGGTATAGACTTTGATGTAGGAGAGAAAAAAGCATAGTCTTCCTCTGTCTCTGTTGCATCGTCTTGGGTTGTTCGATTTGTGCCTTTTTTGTCCTGTGGTCCGTTGGACATGCCACAGTCCGCTGGTAAGCCTTGTTGTATCTGCTTGGGGGTACAACCAGGCCATTGTGTCTAGTTCTAGCTCCTTTTTATCTGTCCTTGGTATCATGAGGTAGATATGTTGTCTTGTATTTTGTCTTTTGTTGTTTCTAGTGCGTCTTACTCAGATTGTCCGTTCGCGTCTGGTGAGGCACTTCTTTTCGCTGCTCCGGGGCTTTTTATTTCCTCCATCTCTTCCACCGGCGGTCCTTGCAGGTATCTCCTTAGGTCTCCTGGGCATTCAAAAATCATTGTTTTCCATTTGTCTGTTACTTTGAACCTGGCAGGACCAACGAAGCTGAAGGTGGCGCCTCTTTTACGCAGGGTTTCTCTGAGGGCCAGGAATCCTTTTCTTGACTCTACCGTTGGCTTTGAGTAATCCTGGGTCAGCACGATCTTGCTTCCTGCCCACGTCAGGTTCTGATTTTTCCTGGCAAAGGCAAAGATGGCGTCTGTTTGGTTTAGTCTAAGCGGGTTGCATATTATTGCCCTTGGCCCCTTGCCTGTCGTTGGTTTTCCTGCTGGTACTCTGTAGGCCTTTTGCACCTCAAACCTTCTCTCGAAGGTGATGCCTGTGAGTTGGGGGATCATCTCCTCTAGCATGGCTGCACACGAGCCCGCCTTGTCTTCTGCCCCTTCTGGTACGCCCAGGATCCTTACGTTGCCTCTTCTTGCCCTGTCGTCCTTCTCCGCTAGCTGTTTTTGTATGGCTTTTGTGGCTTTCTGCAGTTCTGCTATGGCCCTGGTGTTCTCACCTGTCACGTCTTCCACTGAGCTTATTCGGCCTTTTGCTGCTTCATTCTTGTGTTAGTTTTGTGAAGGTCCGCTCTTATAGCCGCCAGCTCAAGTTGCATGTTCTCCACTTTGAGTTTCGTCTCTTTTGCCACTTCATTGCCTTCGTTTATTCTCCTTAGGTTGGTCTCTAGGGTGGCTGTTTCGCCTTTAGTTTTCAATGGGGATCCTTGATTGTCTCTTTTGGGCCTTTTTTGATCATCCACCTTCTTCCCCTTGTTACCCGTCATTGTTCCAATGCCTCTTCTAGATAGAATGTTGCCTAGCCGACCCTCAACTTGGACCACCTTTGGTAAGCTTGTTGCCCTTGACGCCGGCGCGTAAATCCCTTGAGATCTATATCTGCTGGGCTCTCTGATGTGCCTTGTTCTGGTCTTTGCTTTAGGCCCTGCCAGCGTGTGCTTTGTTTCGTTCGCGGCTGTTCAGGCCGCTTGCTCCTTGATTTCGCGGCGCTCGGCGCTCTGCGTCTTGCGTCTTGCGTTTGAGGAGATGTTGGTTGCGGCGATTGTGATTGTGGTCTTATCGAGCTCTGGTTGGTGTTTTAATATCCATCGCCGGTGCCCCTCTGCCTGATCTCTTGCTTGGGGCGGCTTCCGCTTTGCCTTGTAGCCTAGTGTGCCTTAAAACCAGTAAGCCCTCCTTGCTCCTGTTCTGCGGTCTTGGCGCTTGCACTTACTTTGTGTTCTCGTGCCTTGTGTTACTGTGTCCTATTTCCTCTTTGTCCCCCGGGCGTCTTTGGTTTTCGCTTCTTGCCCCTTGCTTGGGCGCTACCTTCGCCTCCCTCTGTGTCGCCTTCTGGGCATTTAGCGTACTTCCGCGGCTTTTGGGGCCGACGCTCCTTCTTGTTCTCGTGCCTCTTCTTTCTATGCCCTCTTTGTCCACCATGCGCCCTTGGGTTCCCTTTCTTAGCCCCTTACTGGGGCCTGAAGGCTTGCTGTGTTGTCTAAGGGTCACAGGTCACCGAGTGGTGGCAGTCGTAGGATTTTTGTTGGCTCGCCCACCGCTTGAGCTCAGAGCGATGGGTTATGTGTCTTTTTCCCCAGGTAGGGGCAGGCTCGCTCTGGCGGTGGTTCACAGTGCGTACTCTGTGGTAGTCTGCCCGGCAGCTACTCGGAGCTGTGTGTGGGGCTGGCTTAGTCTCACCCCTCCGCGCTGTTAGTTGTGGTTGCCAGCGCTCGCTCGGTTCACCTCGCTGGGCGGAGTAACTCGATCGCTCTTTTGGCCCTCTGGCCTCACCCCCTCCGGACTGTTGGTTGCGGTTGCCAGCGCTCGTACCTTCTCTCTGCTCTGCGACTCCTCGCTCCGCCGCTCAGGGAGTAATCCCCACCTCCTCCGATCTGCTGGGCCGGACGCTGCCACAAGCTGGGTTCGCGTTCTCTCCTCGCCTCTGCTAGCCTGTGATCCGCCTGTGTTCCGCCTGGCCTAGCACCACCGTTAATAAGCTCCTGCGCATTTGGCTCCAGTACTGATTCTCGTAGCCTTCTTCGTTCGTGCGAGAGCTTCCGGTGATGGCCGCCCTTCCGCTTTGCCGTTTCCGGTCCTCCACTTCCGCCTGGAGTTGGTGAAGACTTCCGGCAATGGCGCCTTATCCTACAGCTCCTTCCGGTCTTTACCCTACCCAGTCGGTGAGTCTCCGCTTTGGTTGGCTCGATGCGTCGCTGAGCGGTCCCCTTCGTTGCGGCTTGCTTCACTTGCTGTACTTTTGTGCCGATCACCGGCGTTGTTCACCTTGCTGCTTCTTTCTCGGATACCGGAGTGGCATGAGTTTTGGCACGTTCGGTGTGGGTCTCCGCTTCCGATTGCCGGGGGGTGATGGCTCAATGGTGTGGTACCTCCTCTGTTCACTCTCCGTTCCTTTTTTTTTCCTTCTCCTCTCGATGGCTCCCAATGGCCTCAGGGCGCCATCTTGTCCTTCCTGTTGTTGCTGCCCAGTGATGAATGTAAGGGCTGATTTCTTGGTGTTGTGGCTGCTTTTCCTTCTTTTCCGTCGGTTTTCTTGTTGCCTGGATCTTCCCCTGCCTGTTTCCGTGCTTTGAGGCAGGATCTAGCTAGTTTGGCGGGTTGGTTTTCCCTCAGGGATACGGAGCCGACGGACTCAGACGACCGTCCACATTGCCGTCCAAGCCACGCCCGACATGTCATTTATTTCTATTCCCCGATCAGCTGCTGCATTTTTCCATTTCCCGTTTCTATTCCCCGTGTGCAATATGCGCTTCATGCATTCCGTTTCATTGCTGGTGCATCCACCCATCCACCCATACCTTCATTCATGCATCCATCCAACCATCAACCCATCCATCCATCCCCTAGCAACCACGCACCCATCCATTCATCCACCGTCACCCAGCCATTCATCCCCATCCACCCATCCATCCACCCTTCTTTCATGCATCCATCCACCCATCAACCCATCCATCCATCCCCTAGCAACCACCCACCCATCCATTCATCCACCGTCACCCACCCATCCACCCATTCATCCCCATCCCCCATCCACCCTTCATTCCTGCATCCATCCACCCATAAACCCACCCACCCATCCATCCATCCATTCATTCATCCATCCACCCTTCATTCATGCATCCATCCACCCATAAACCCACCCATCCATCCATCCATCCATCCGTCCATCCGTCCATCCGTCCACCTATCCATCCACCCATCCATCCATCCATCCATCCATCCATCCATCCATCCATCCATCCATCCACCCATCCTTCAATCCATCCATCCACCCATCCACCCATAAATAATAAGGCATTTGACTGTTAGCCAATAAATCATTTCTGGTGTATTGACATGTCATTTATTTCTATTCCCCGATCAGCTGCTGCATTTTTCCATTTCCCATTTCTATTCCCCGTGTGCAATATGTGCTTCATGCATTATTTTTCAATTTCCCGTTTCTATTCCCCGTGTGCAATATGCGCTTCATGCATTCCGTTTCATTGCTGGTGTATTAACATATCCTTCTTGGAAATAGGAATTAATAATGTCCGCTACATGTTTCCATTTTTGGTTCATCTGCTGCATTTTTCCATTTCCCTGCATTTTTCCATTTCCCTTTCACCATTCCCCGTTTCAATTATGCGATCATGTTCCCTGCTGCATTTTTCCATTTCCCTTTCACCATTCCCCGTTTCTGTATTAACACTTATTAACACTTAGGTGTATTACCATCTGCATTTTTACCTTAACATCGCTAACATCGCATGCGTTTTAATGGCATGCGGTGTTAATGACATCGCGCTGCGGGAGCATGCAATGTGAACAACGATGCGATGTAAACATCGCGGTGCGATAGCACCGCAATGTTTTGACGCCGATGCTGTGGGTGCTTCTCAATATTTCTTTGCACCGAACCAGCCTATCTGCCCCTGGACCAAGCCTGCTTTCACGCTCGAAAACCATTCAAAATACAAGTTTCTTAGTAGGTAAAAAAAGTATATAAAAATAGCATATTTGGTCACTTTTAGGCAGAGGTCTTCAAACTTTTGTCGACTGAGACCCCCCATCTAACCCTTTTTACACATCGAGCCCCCCCCCACCACCACCACCACCTTCTGACAAAAATGTTCTGGAAGCTGGTACTCTGCATCATTGATGGCCATTCCCTCCTGCAGAGCCCAGGTCATAGAAGATAAATAATATTAAATAAAGTAAGAGTGTTTAGAAAACTAAAGTTTTTGTAGTGCTTGTGCTTAGTATAAAGGTCAAACTAAAAGTCTCCAAGAAAAAAACTAGCACAAAAAATAACATTGGTGCTTTATTTTTCACATAAAACACAAAATGTAAGATAGATTAGTAAAAACACTCCCAAAACACAGGTGAGGAGTGTGCCTGTTTTTCTCCACAGAGAATTACAATGTGTGGATATATTCTTGCTTTTGCCATCCTCAGGTTGTGCTCCACTTCCTGTCTTGAGCAGTACCTGGAAACGGGAGCGATCACAACATTTTTAAATATATTTTTTTCAGTTTTATATGGAGCGAACATGACCCAAAGGTATTGGATCGCTTTACAGGAGCATCTTTTACATTACACAAAAACACATAATTTTTTTGTAAGCACAGGGAGATTAAGTGGTTTGCCCAGAATCACAGGATGTTGAGCAAACACCATGAATTGGTTCCCCAGCTCCGCGGTCATCAGCTCTGGCTGTTGCACCACATCATTGCCCCTAGACAAGATATCAGAAAAAGGGAGCCTAAGAGAAGTAATGACACAGCTGATCGAGAAGTGTGCGAATGCTAGATAATGTCTCTGACATTTCTTATGTGTGCCATTTCCAGACCATAAAAACTAAATTTTCTTTTAAAATAACACATGATCAATAGTATTCAGCATTTACATATTTAACATTTACTCATAATGCAAAACATGTTGCTGTTAGAGAGGAAAGCCTTATTTCCAAGATGGCACCTAGCTAAACCAAAGAGTCCTTACCATGTGCTGAAAACAATGCATCTAATGCACTACTATGGCTGTGCTGTCTACTAGGCTAAACGATACACTAACCTGTCACCAGAATGAGGAGTGACATGTTTACTCTGCTGGGGAACTGTAAATAAATGTGTTATAACAGTGGTGGAAAAAGCTCTGCCAGACAGGTGTGCTCAGAATCCAGAGATAAAAAGATAGAGGTCATAGAGCGTAATCTCTAACTTATAGATTATGTAGGTAAACTCAAGTAAATGTGTGTTGTGTGCTAAATGCAACATGCAGCTGGATGCCTATCATAATTCCCTACAAACTGACAGTGTTTCCTCGAGAGTACAGGATTGTGCTAGTTCCCAGGTCGAGGGGAACCAAGTGATATTTTTTATGTCTCCTTATAAGATTCTCTCTTTTAGAGAATCAAATGGTGCAGATGATAAAACGCCAAGAAGGAAAGACTAACAGTCCCTCAATAGTTTGCAAGATTCCAGCCCCATTTGTCTGAATCCTGCCTTTGATCACCTTCCTGGTACAGTCAGTTTCCTGCTAGGAATGTTTCCTCCCTGGAAAACGTGTATTTCCAAACTCTCTTTTAGGAGTGCTGCGGAAATCCAGCCAGACAGGCACAGCCTAGGCGTGCTGGAGATAAGACTCCAGACACTGCCCAGCCCAGCCCCCTGCAGCTCGAGCTGAGACACACGGCGGCAGGGGGTAAAGCACTTTCAGCCTTACATGGCGTTTCGCGCTGAAAGCAACAATGGAAGTGAAGTGGTGGGATGGAGTGCGCGCCCCCCCTGAGGGGATGTGCCCCCCCCCCCCAGGGGGGATTGCCCCACAGTTTGAGACCTATGCTCTAAAGCAGAGGTATTCAAACTATTTTGCTCGAGCCCCCCTAAGCAAAATGTTTGGAGGTCGGGCCCCCTGCAAAACTTTTTGTTTTGTAAAATTTTTATTTTGCATAGAACAAAAGTAAACACAGAAAAGAGCACTGAGATGCCGCATATTTCCCCACGCAGGGGGAGTAATCCAAAATCAAGAGGGCGACGTCCTCACAGAGCAGGGACATGTCTAGTCCGACAACATGGTGACAATCGAGAATTAGTAAATCACGAGCTCAGGCAACCCACCATCGGTGTCATATATTGCAGGTAAAATAAATTCCAAAGCGATCAGTCCCACGGGCCCGTGTAGCTAATTCAGACGTGCCTGCATACGGTGTCATGCACCTCAGTACCCAGAAACCAGAAGGTGTAACTCTCATTCCCCCTCCCCCCTCCCCCCCCATGGTGGTGACACTTACATACCCACACTCATTCATAGGGCCACTCTAGACTTGGAAGAGATGTAAAGATCTCAGGGAAGCTGGACATACAGCCGACGGCAACCCCCTAGAGAGGAAGGTAACCAAGGGTCCCCATATGAGCTTAAAGTTCCTGAAATTACAGAGGAAGATGTCTGCCATTCTTTCCAAGCTCAAAAGCTTCCACAGTCGTGCGTGCCACAGAGAGATCGCTGGTGCCTCCTTCCGCTTCCAAGCCGCAGCCAACGTGAGTTTGGCTCCCCCCAGGCAAAGCCACAAAATCTTTTTGTCAGCCCGCGTTTGATGTTCCAGGCCAGGATCACGAAGGCCCAACAATACAGAGGCTATAGAATCCTCTACAGGGTATTGGAGGATGTCCTTGATATGCGAGAGAATTTCCTCCCAATATGGTCGGATCACTGGGCAGTCCCACCAGATATGGCGAAAGTCCCCTAGGAGTCCACAACCCCGCCAGCATTTATCGGAAGTCGCTGGGTATATGCGATGGAGCCTGGTTGGGCACAAGTACCATTGCGTGAGGGTCTTAAGATGAGCTTCTCTCAGATGGAGCGAGTGGTTAAATTGAGTCATGTCTCGCCAGAGCGCGGACCATTCGTTATCGGTGATATCTTTCCCCACCAGTTCCTCCCACTGTTCCATATAACGTGGTCTAGGCGACATTGCCGATTTAAGCAGCAATTGATAGAGGAAGGAGATAACGCCCTTCATGGCAGACGTCCGCAACAAAAAAGCTTCGAACGGCGTAGGAGGTCTCGTAGCTGCCTCCAGTATACCCGGTGACGTGGCCCAGTGCAACAACTGCATATGACGGTACCGATCGGATTGTGGGACCCAATAGTCCCGCACACAATTAGCAAAAGAAAGGGGGTCCTGTCCGTGAAAAATATGGGTCAAGGCCCTACAGCCACCCCCTCTCCACACATCAAAAGCCCCCTCTCTGAGCGCCGGTGGAAAAGCCGGATTGAAGTGTAAAGGAGCAAATGGCGAGGGGAACGTTGTCCAACGCTCATCCGTGGCCAAAGTATCCCAGACCTTCAGTGTGGTACCCGTGGGAGTACTGATATAAGCATTCAATGGTCGGTCCTTCTTCGGTTTCCAGGCCAGGTCCCATATCGACCGGTCAGCCACGCTCCGGTCCATGTGCAGCCAGTGTTTTTCTGAGAATTGCTGCGACCATTCCACCAGAACCCTCAGTTGAGCTGCCTTGTAGTAGAGCTGCAGATCCGGAAGCCCCACCCCGCCCTCTGCTCTAGGCCGGCGCAGAACTGCAAAGGATAGACGAGCCCGGCCCCCTTGCCAAATAAATCGCAGTATCTGTGTCTTGAGTTGTCGAAAGTAATTACTGTCTATCGGAATGGGCAAAGCCTGGAATAAGTATAGATATTTAGGAAGAAGAACCATTTTAATTGCATGAATCCTGCCCAACCAGGACAAAAATTTTGGTTTCCATCTCTCCAATTCAGCTCGGGTCTTTGCCAGAAGGGGTGGGAAGTTAGCCGAGAACAGTTTGCCCACCGTTGGAGTCAAGTGGACTCCCAGGTAAACAATGGAACTGGCGGCCCAGGCTAGAGGTGTCAGTGGCCGTACGCGGTCCACCTCCGTCTGCGAGAGAGTCAGATTCAAAATATAGGATTTGCCATAGTTCACCCTGAAGCCAGCCACCTCTTCATATTCTAGCAAGAGTTCCCTAATGCAGGGCAATGAATGTTCCGGGTCCGCTACAGAAAATAGAACGTCGCCCGCGAATAGCGTGATCTTATGTTGCTCACCTGCGAATGGTAAGCCTCGGACCCCCTCATGTTCCCTCACCGCCATCGCTAAAGGTTCAATGCTGAGCGCGAACAGTAGGTGGGAGAGGGGGCAGCCCTGCCTGGTGCCCCTCGAGTGCGGGAAAAACGCCGACATCTGGCCATTCACCACCACTCGCGACCTGGGGCTGCAAAAGTTCGCCCTCACCATAGTGATACATTTTTCCGAAAACCCAAAGGCTGTCAACGTGTTAAACAAGAAGCCCCAATCTACCCGGTCAAAGGCCTTTTCCGCGTCAAGACCCACAAGCACTGCCGGGATGTGGAACCTGTCCGCCTTTTCAATTAAATGAACCACCCTGCGAGTGTTGTCGTGGGTCTGGCGCCCTTTGATGAATCCGGATTGATCCGGGTGTATGATTGCCGGCATCAGGTCTTGTAACCTGCGTGCCAGGATTGCCGAGTATAATTTAGCGTCAATGTTGAGTAACGCTATGGGGCGAAAGGAAGCACAGTGCGCGAGATCCTTCCCCGGCTTCGGCAGGACAGTGATTACTGCCTCCGCTAGGGAACCCGCAGAGAACCCGGACACAGCCATATCATTAAAAAGCAACACTAGGAAATCACATATCTCGGAAGCGTATGATTTGTAAAAGACAGCGGTATAGCCATCCGGCCCCGGCGCCTTGTGTAACTTCAAGTTTTTAATGGATTCAAGGACCTCCTCCCTAGTGATCGGCGCCTCCAGCAACTCATTCCACTCTTTAGAGATCTGGGGTAGGGGCAGACGTCGCAAATACTCCCTTTGGGCTTCCGCTGCGAGACTGCCCCTGTGTAAAGGTCAGAATAGTAGCAGCCAAAAATGTCCGCCTTCGTTTCATCCCGATGCTGCAGGACTCCCGTTGCATCTCTAATTCCTCCTATATATTCGCGTTCCCTCCTATCTCGCAATTGGCGCGCCAGATGCCTACCCACCTTGTTCCCACAGGAGTAGGAGTGTCGCCCTAGTCTCAAGAGCGTGAGTTCGGCCCTGTTGTTGTAGTGAGCCCTTAGCTTCCCCCTCACCGCCGTCAATGGACGGAGGGTCACTCTCGAGGGGTTAAGCTTGTGAGCCCGCTCGAGGTCCACTACCTCAGCTTCTAAGGCCTCACGGTCCTTCCGTCGCAATCTGTTGAGTTGCGCATTGAGTCCCAGGCACGTGCCCCTGACTGATGCCTTAAAGGCGTCCCAAGTGTTCGAGACCGATGTATCCGAGGGGGGATTAAGCTCAAAGAATTCCTTAATGGCAACTCGCAGCGCCTTATTGGAGGTATCGTCCCTGATCACCGAGGCCGGGAAATACCATTTCCGCTGACCGGCACCAGACGACGACCAACGGAGGTTAAGCACCAGCAAACTGTGATCCGAGACTGATATCGGAAGGATGGTGGCATCCAGGACATCTCCACGAAGAGCTTGGCCTATAAAAATGTGATCCAGTCGGGAGTAGGAGTGGTGCACATGGGAGAAGAATGTGTAGTCCCTTGAGGTAGGATGAAAAATTCGCCACCCATCAACCAACCCCAGCTCCCCCACCACCTGCTTCGATGAAGTAGAAAACACCCCCGTACCCGCCCTGTGACCCCCAGAGGTATCCACCTCCTTATCCCACACCAAATTAAAGTCCCCCAGTAGAAACAAGTTCCCTTCCGCAAAGTCCCCAATTTTTTGTAACAAGCATTGTAAAAATGTATTTTGACCAGAGTTGGGGAGATACACTACTACAAAGGTGCACAGCCGCCCCTGAACGAGCCCCTTTACCATCAGCCATCGGCCCTCCTTATCATTGCGCACCTCTACTGGTTGGAAATGAAGTGTCGCGTGGAAGATGAGGGCTACCCCTCTATGTTTTGTGGCAGCAGAGGATCTATATATAATGGGATACACCTTATGCCGCAGGCGCAACTCATCCTTCCGTGCCAAATGAGTTTCTTGTAATCCCACAATATCCAGCTGGTGATCAGTCACATACTTCCATACCTTCTGCCTCTTCTGCGGTGAGTTCATACCCTTGACATTCCATGTCCCTCTGCTAACTGGCATAGTACAGTAAGACCCTGGAGCTATCAGCAGTCATCTCGTGATTCCCCTCCCCCGCCCTCGGGAGCCCTTCAGTCAGAGGCAATGTTAGTGGCCCAGCCACGCCTCCCCCCAGGTATCCCCCAGCTCTCCACCAGTTTGTAACAGTCTCGGCAACAGCCCCTCCCAGACCACGCCCCCTTGGAACATTCGCACACAACACCACCCATTCATCCAACAGGTCCCCCTCGTCACCACCATGGAGCCCACCCACCCCCTTCGCCCCAACCCCCGCACCCCCCAACCTCCCCTGTAAAGAAAGAAACAACAGGTAGAAAAAACTCAAAACATTAAATTTGAAAATGATACTCATCAGTTCCAGTAGTCCAAAGTTCGTAAAGGACCCTCCAGACTGGAATCGGGGCAGGAGGACCAACTTGGTGACCCCCAAGGCCACGGTCCGGGGTGTCTCCTCCAAAAGTACATCCATACCCCCAGACCTAAAGTCAAAGTCAAAGTCAAAAAAATTTGTATAGCGCACTACATACCCAGAGGGTTTCAAGGCGCTTAGGAAGGGGAGGAGGATTATTTGTCAAATATCCACGTTTTAAGCTGCTTTCTGAACGCTAGGTGGTTCTGGGTGAGGCGAAGCCCCTCCAGCGCCGATCCACCCTCAGGGCAAGTGTCATGCCGCTCCGGAGCTTTGTTGGGAATCAGCCAAAGTCGCCGAGGCCACCAAGGCTACCGCGTTACCCCTTTCCTGCAGGCTAGTGTTGTGATCCGGCCGCCGCCGGTCCGGAGATGCGCCCACTCTGTGCCAGGAGGAAGAGCGATGACGCCTCCGCGAAGGAGATGTGCTCGCCCCCTGAGAGGACGCGACGTCGTTCAAACCCAAGAGAGCGGATCTGTGCCAGCCGATTCTGCCATCGGAAGATGATTCGGAAGGGGTGACCCCAGGAGTAGGCGATGTTGCGTTCCCGCAGGAAGGAGGTCACCGGCCGAAACTCCCTTCTCTTCTGCAGCGTGGAAGCTGCCAAATCCTGGTAGAGCTGTGGACGATGGTCCCTGAACTGGAGTGATGTGATGGCTCTGGCTTTACGCAAGATGCGTTCTTTCACTTGGAAATCGTGCACGCATACGAGGATGTCAGGAGGGGGCCCCCCCTCGCCTGGGCAGCCCCACTCTGTGTACTCTGTCCATCTTGATTTCCAGCACATCCTCCTCATCCAAGACTTGCAAAAACAGCTCCTGAACGTAGCCACGCAGGTCCCCCGCCTCACCATCCCACGGCACTGCGCGGATGCGGATGTTGTTCCTACGGGACCAGTTTTCCAAGTCCTCCGCGTGGGACTGCAGATCCAAGTTCTGTTCCGTGAGACGGATGATATCTTGCTGCAGCTGGTGCACATCATTAGCCACACTCAAATCATGGTCCTCTAGGGTCGCCACCCTCTCGCCAATTCCATCCACATCTCTCCGTACCTCCCGTAGATCGGACGCCAATTGTGCGTGGAGTTCAGAAATATCTTCCTTGATGGAGGCAAAGAGCTCAGACATAAAAGCCTTGGTTGCAGGTGCCTCGTCGTCCGATTGCCTCGATGAGCCACTGGCCCCTGGAGATGCCAGCTGCTGCAAGGATTTAGACGCTCCATCCTTCCCCGGACGCCCTTTGCGCAGCGTGTTGGACATCGCGGTGGACCGGAGGCAACACTCCACCAGGGGGACCCTCACCCCCCGAAAACTCAAGACGTCAGGTCGCTATGGGATCACCGGGTCCGCCGCTGGGGCAACGTCCCCGACCGATCAGCCCAAACGGTCTCCTCCTCTCTGATCAGGGAGCCACCAAGGCCTCACCGCCTGCCGATTCCTCCGAGTGGTAGTTCGTCAGCGGTTACTCCGTGCCAGAGGGGTCAAAGAGCACCCGACCCCCCACGCCAGTGCCCAGTAAATCAGAGCATGTAAAGTCACTGCCGCGCCTCCTCTTCTTCCAACCCAGGTGCAAGCAAGTGATACCCGCAAGCAGTAGCCACCCAGACCTTCCAGTGGAGTCCAGACAAAATGGCCCCGCTACACTCCCTGCTGGGGTGCACTCGGTCAGCGATCAATGCAATGTCTCAGCACCGGCAGCTCACCTCACCCCGGGCCCCGAGCCTCAGCTCTCCGACAATGCAGGTATCCGCATTCTCAGTGCCCTTCCACCACACTGTCCAGTCCGCCGTCTGCACTCCCGAGGCGTTTCCGGCCTGCTCAAGCTGCCCACAAGGTGGTGTAGGGACCCAGCCTCCTCTGCCTTTATGGTCCCCAAGTATCTGCGCCAGTATCACCAATGCTATCCTGCAAGCGTGGGCCAATCAGTCAGGCCACCGTAGCGTCCCTGAGTCCACGATGCAGGGAAAGTCTGTGCTCTGCTCGACCCCCCCCGCCGGGTCCTCTCCTCCGACACCGGCTCTCCTCGCCTCCTCCTGTAGCAGCTGCGGGGCCCCCACCAGCCGATCTGACTCACCCCAGCGGTCCCCGGCGGGCGCAGCCTCCGTCGGGCACAGGTGCCTCCGTCGGGCACAGGTGCCTCCGTTCACTCCCCCGGGCGATCACCGCCGGTATTCCTCGGCTCCGTCACCTCTGGGCCCCTCCCCACGCCTCAGGCCCGGCACCGCCGACTCCTTTCCCCGGAACAACCGGGAGTGCAGGGCCGCCCCTCCACCGGCAAGTCGCGCTCCTCCTCTCACGTCCGGCGCTGGGGAGACCGGAAGCAGCAGGCCCAGAGCGGGCCCCTCCCCCACAACAGTAGCCTCTGCCAAACTCCGGAGCCGGCTTCTGAACTACGCGAGGCCGGCGCTTTTCAGGCCGCAAAGTGCCGCTGCGCCTGCGGCCGCTGCAGACGTCGCTCCGCTTCACCGGCGGCACCGGACTGCTTCTCTATGCGTCGGCGACCTCCGCCGCCCTTTTGGAGCTCGTCCAGGACCCTGCTGTTAGATGCTGTGCTGGATCGGCGCCGGAGAGGCTCGGAGAAGCGTCCTACTCCGACGCCATCTTGGCCACGCCCCCCCCCTACAAAACTTTAAGGCAACGATTGGTGGAGTGGGAGCGACATGGCTGTGTGCAAGGGATGGGACTTATGAAATGATTTCAGGAGTACTTTTTCTATAGCTCATAAACCACACTAAGTATGATACTTAGAAAACAGCAAATGCATCAAACAAAAACATGTATGGTCTCAAAAATACTGCTCCCTGTAATTGGGGTGTTGTAAGACCCTCAAACTCTTGGACCCCTGCTGCATTATTGATAACAGCAGTCCTGAGTAGCAGGCTATCTCCTCTGCATCTTTCACCTCTTCCCCAACATGCCTGACCATCACTCCGATTTTGAATCAGGTTCTCTCTCCCATTAAGAAAAAAATAAAGCTCCCCCACGTTGTCGCCCTTGTTTATGCAAAGGTGCCCTCGGTCCTAATGCTAAAAAGGTAAACAAGCTTCCATGCCCATTTTTAAAGGTAGACAGTGATAACTGTGATGCATTGGGCCCCTCAAACCCATGGGCCCCAGTCCTGCTGCATCTGCTTAATTATTGATAACCAGCAGTGGCCACTTACACACCTGGCAGCAGTACCTGCTTCACTAGTGAATGGCCTTTTTTAAAGAAAAAAAAGGGGGGTAAAAGTCCACTTATATAACCGCATTTACTTTGTAATCCTTCATCTGCTGCATAGTACTGCATATCCAATTCTTCAGTGCTGTAAACTAGTACTTACAAACTTTCTATTCTGAAGGAAAGATTTATGTATTTTCGGAAATTCTGCTTTATTGTACAGTACAGGAAGACAAATGCGTTCTTGTTGCACACTTATGTTTTTAAGTGAACCTAGTTCTATGTATGTTGCGGTTTAATTTGCTGTACAATTCACTTCTTTTGTGGTCTTCTGCCATGTTTTTCAAATATGTTGAGCATGGATTCAGCAGCCATTTAGTCTCCCAAACCTACTATGCAATGGGATCACCCTGGACACCTTGTTGCTGTTGTCATAAGGCTGTTTGAGCTCAGGTACATAAAACCAACCATCTGCTTATTGGCGCGCAGATTAATATGTCCTCACAGCAAACGAACAAACATTAACTATTCCCTTTGTCGCTAAACACTTCCCACCCACTTTAACAATTTCTTCTTTAACTTCATTTTGACAACTTCAGTTAGTGACGAACCCTTCTGCCCTTTCTCCTGACTCCAATATTTCTTTGCACCGAACCAGCCTATCTGCCCCTGGACCAAGCCTGCTTTCCTTTCATTCCATCATTCTCCTCTTAATTTTGGTTGCTCTTTTCCCTGTTGCCTCTAATTTCGTCCTTAGTGCCTTTTGATGAGCTTGACCTCTATAACTAATACCTCTATCTCTGACTGCACCTCTTTCACAGTGCTCAACCTGCTGCTGAAGCCTATTGTCCCTGTACCATAGTGGGCTGATAGGCTCATTGCTTCCCTTGAGTAACTGTGCGGTTGTGAATTCAGTGCTGTGAAGCAATTAACACGCCCAAATATCCCAGGGTGACGAGGGCAGTTATTACCAATCCACCCAGTGTCCTGCAAGTCCCTCCGTGTGTGGTGTGCATGTAAACTTCATAGGAAATAATAATTGAATTTATCAACACTGTGTTGTTCTGTAATTACCACATATCCTATCCACGATTCAAGCTGAAAAAAACAGCTTCCACAAGATTCTGGAAATTTCTGTAATAAAGGCCTAACTATTGATGTTTATGCATTACAATAAATACAGCCAGTTGTTAACTTATTGAATTTCAATGGATTTTGAAGCACTTTTGATACTCTTGCTGTTAGTAGGATGTTAGTTAAATACATTCTTGAGCAAGCCTCACATAGGTCAGGAATTTCAATGGGGCAAAAATAAAAATACATAATTGTCTATTGTTTTCAGCAATTTGCAAAGAAACATCATTTACAATGCAATCGCTCAAATCTCTCTAAATGTGAGACCTATTGCATTGCACATGATTGTGCTTTTCTAGCAACTTTTTAACCCTGCCAGCACACTTCCTGACCCCCGCCCCCACCGCACTCGGATCACAGCTCTCACAAGAGCTCTCAGTAACTGAAGACAGACTGGAAATGCAGCAAAGAAAAAACACTGCACTTCCAGGCCATCTTCATTGACATGAAATTCCAGAGGCATTTAACGCCCCCCTGGGAACCCAGCTACGCCCCCCAGGGGGACGCGCCCCATAGTTTGAATACCTCTGCTCTAAGGCCAAAAAAGTGGTTATTTAACATGAGGTGCGATGCAAATGGGATTTGGAATAATTTTTTCGTACATGCCATTAACTCTATATTTAAAAATAGATGACCCTGGAACTTAGGAACTTTCTCAAAATGTCCAGAAATTATAATTTTTTAAAAAGTTTAATCTTTTGACTTTATATGACTGTTGGATGTGAATTATCACTTAGGGAACTAAAATATGTGTGTTTAGAGTCATTTTAATGCTCGAAATTGGTTAAAGCACAAGCTTCTGAGAAGGAGGCAAAGTCTATAAAAATACCATATTTGGTCACTCTGAGGCATTAAATATTGGCTATTCAACTTGAGGCACGATACAAATGACATTTGGAATCATGCTTTGTATGTGCCAAAAAATTATTTTTTTGATGAAAATCGATGACCCTGGACCATAGGAAATTTGTCATATAGTCAGAAATTGTGATTTCTTAAATTTTTTAACTTTTGACTCAAGGTGGGTGGTTAACTCCTCTCCGCCAGCGGAGTTTACAGACTTTTGAAACTCCGCACTTCGTTTGTAGTGCGAAGTTTTCAAAAACTTCGCACTCGCAGCAGAGTGGACTTTACCGGTGCAGAGGACAGGAGTCTAGGACTTACCTACCTTCCAAATGGTGTCCTGCTCCTGCTACTGGCTGCACTCAGCTTCTGCTGCTCCGGACAGGAGAATTCAATTAACAGGAAGAACTGCAGTGCGCATGGCGTATTGCGTGAAGGCATGCCTGACCCGATGAAATCGTATGATACAAATGATATTTGGAATCATTATTTGTACATGTCAAAAAATCAATTCTTTGATAAAAATTGAAGACCCCGGACCTTAAAAATTTCTCAAAATTTTCAGAAAAGGTGATTTTTCAAAAGTTTAATATTTTAACTGTATATCACTGTTGGATGTGAATTATCACTTTTGGAACTAAAATAAGTGACTTTAGAGTCATTTTTATGTTCGATATTGGTCAAAGCAAAAACTTCTGAGTAGGAGGAAAAGTGTATAAATATGGCATATTTGGTCACTCTGAGGAATTAAGAAGTAGTTATTCAGCATGAGGGGCGATACAAATGCCATTTGGAATAATTTTTTCTCAGTGTCAAAAAATCGATTTTTGTCCAAAATAAATGACCCTGGACCTTAGGAACTTTCTAAAAAGGGCCAGAAATTGTGACTTTTCAAACATTTCATCATTTGACTGTATATGGCTGTTGGGTGTGAATCATCACTTTTGGAACTAAAATAAGTGCATTTAAAATCATTTTTATGTTCGTAAACAAGCTTCTGAGTAGAAGGAAAAGTCTATAAATAAGGCATATTTAGTCACTCTAATTCCTTACAAAAGTGTTCATTCAACATAATGCACAATACAAATGACATTTGGAATCGGTTTTAGTACATAACAAAAAATCCACTTTGTTGAAATGGTGATTTTTCACATTTTTCATCTTAAATGACTAATGGTGTGAATCATCACTTTTGGTAACAAAATAAGGGTGTTTAGAGTTGTTTTCTTGCTTGAAATTGGTTAAAACTAAAACTTCTGAGCAGGAGGAAAAATGTATATAAGTGGCATATTTGGCCAGTCTGATGCCTTAAATGGTGGTTATTCAACTTGAGATGCAATACAAATGATATTTGAAATAATTTTTTGTACATGCAAAAGAATAATGTTTTGTCCAAAATCAATGACCCTGGACCTTAGGCACTTTCTTAAAATGATCAAAAATTTTGACTTTTCGAATGTCTCATTGTTTGACTGTATATGACTGTTGGATGTGAATCATCACTTTTGGAATTAAAATAATTGTGTTTAAAATAAATTTCATACTCGAAATTGGTCAAAGCACAAGCTTCCGAGTAGGAGGAAAAGTCAATAAATATGGCATATTTGGTCACTCTGAGGCCTTAAGACATGATTATTCAGCATGAGTCACAATACAAATGACATTTGGAATATTTTTTTCTCCATGTCAAAAAGTCAATTTTTGGTTGAAAATCAATGACCCCCAATCTTAGGAACGTTCTAAAAATGTTCAAAAGTGGTAACTTTTAGGATTTTTCATCTTTTGACTGTATATGACTGTTGGATGTGAATCATCACTTTTGGAACTAAAATAAGTGTATTTAAAGTCATTTTCATGCTTTTAAATGGTCAAAGCAAAAGCTTCTGAGTAGGATGAACAGTCTTTAAAGATGGCATATTTAGTCACTCTGATAACATAAAAAGTGCTCATACAACATAAGGCACAATACAATTGACATTTGGAATCATTTTTTGTACATGCCAAACAAAATCTATTTTTTCAGGGAAATCATTGAACCCCAGATCTTAGGAACTTGCTAAAAATGGTTAAAAAAATGGTGATTACTCAAATTTTTCATCTTTTGACTGTAATGAATGTTGGATGTGAATCATTACTTTTGGAAACCAGATAAGTATGTTTAGAGCTGTTTTCAAGCTCGAAATCGAAGTAGGAAGAAAAGTCTATAAAAACAACAAATTTGGTCACTTTGAGGCTTTAAAAAGTGGTTATTCAACATTCGGGACGATACAAATGACATTTGGAATATCTTTATCCATGCCTAAAAGCTCAATTTTTTTATGTACATTGATGACCCTGGACGTTAGACACTTTCTCAAAATGATCAGAAATGGTGATTTTTCGATTGTTTAATCTTTTGACTAAATATTAATGTTGGATGCGAATCATTACTATGGACCTAAAATAAGGGGTTTTAGAGTCATTTTCATGCATGATATTGGTTGAAGAACAACCTTCTGAGTTTGAGGAAAAGTCTATAAAAATTGGATATTTGGTCCCTTGAGGCATTAAAAACTGTTTATTGAACATAAGGCATGATACAAATGACATTTGGAATCATTTTTGTACATGCCAAAAAAATACATTTTTTATGAAAATCGATGACCCCGGACCTCCGGAACTTTTTTATAATGGTCAGAAATGGCAACTTTTTAAATGTTTAATCTTTTGACTGTATATGACTGTTGGATGTTAATAATCACATTTGGAACTAAAATAAGTGTATTTAGGGTCATTTTAAAGCTCAAAACGGGACATAGCACAAACTTCCGAGTAGGAGGAAAAGTCTGTAAAAATTGCATATTTAGTCACTCTGAAGCCTTAGAAAGTGGTCAATCAACATAAGGTATGATCCAAATGAGATTTGGAATCATTTTTGTGATGAAAATCAATGATCCTGGACCATTAGAAACGTTGTCAAAATGATCAGAAATTGTGATTTTCAAATGTTTAATCTTTCTACTATATGTGACTGTTGGAAATGTGTTGAGAGTCAATTTCAAGCTTCTGAGTAGGAGGGAAAGTCTGAAAGTATGGCATATTTAGTCACTTTGATTCCTTAACAAGTGGTTATTCAACATAAGGTGCAATATAAATGGCATTTGGAATCACTTTTAGTACATGTCAAAGAATCTACTTTTTATTGAAAATCGAAGACCCTGGCCGGACCTTAGGAACTTTCTAATGTTTAATCTTTTGACTGAATATCACTGTTGGATGTGAATCATCACTTTTAGAATGGCCCAATTACAATGTTGTGCGGAAACATTCCGCCCGACTCCTTCTCGGAATCGGTTCTGACCGACTGGCAATCAGTGGTTCCGATTACGATGTTTCCGAACATCGTTCAGTCGGACTCCAATTCACTTCTATCAAGCCTGTGTTCCAACCGACAACACAAGTTCCTATAGGGAAAAGGGTTGTTTGTGGAAAACCTTGCACACTGTCATGGGCACCCCATGGTGCTTGCCACACAGTGCAGGGTTTTACAGGGGGGTAATTGGGTACCACCGCGGCCCAAAACCGGAGGCCTCAGGATGAAGGTGGGCCCGCTAGGGGCCCCCAAAGTCAGTATCCGACAGCCTTTTTGTGCCAGATAGTCTGATTCAGAAAGGCTGTTCGAATCTGACATTGTAATCGCTCCGTTGGAAACGCTGTCCGTAGATTCGGCTCCGACTGACACAGATTCTCCGAGAGTCGGTCGGGACCGATTCAGAATGTCTGAAGGTTTTTTTTTCTGATGGCGAATATCGTAATCAGTTGGCCAGTTTGATATCTGACCGAGTCGGGCGGATGTGTTCTGACACGGTCTAGGGGACTCAGACTGTCATTCGGAGGCTTTCCGCACAACAACGTAATCGCCTCTAAGTGTCTTAAGAGTCATTTTCATGTTTGAAATTGGTCAGAATAAAAACTTCTGAGTATGAGGAAAAGTCTATAAAAATGCCATATTTAGTCACTCTGATGCCTTAAACAGTGACCATTCATCATGAGGCGCGATACAAATTACATTTGTAACAGTTTGTTGAACAATCCAAAAAATCCTTTTTTTTTTAAATCAATGAACCTGGACCTTAGGAACTTTCTAAAATGGTCAGAAATGGTGATTTTTCAAATGTTTTACTTTTTAATGTATATGACTGTTTGATGTGAATCATCACTTTTAGAACTAAAACAAGTGTCTTAAAGTCATGTTATGCTCTCAATCGGTCAAAGCACAAGCTTCTTAGTAGGAGGAAAAGTCTATAAAAATGGCATATATAATTACTCTGAGGCCGAAAAAAGTGATCATTCAACATGAGGCGCAATACAAATTACATTTATAATAATTTTTTGTACACAACAAAAAATCATTTTTGTCATGAAAATCGATGAGCCCTGACATTAGGAACTTTCTACAAATGGACAAAAATCTTGTTTTTTTTTTAATGTTTCATCTTTTGACTGTTTATGACAGTTGGATGTGAATCATTACTTTTGGAGCTAAAATAAGTGTCTTTACAGTCATTTACATGCTCGATATTGGTCAAAACACAAGCTATTGAGTAGAAGGAAAAGTCTATAAAAATAGCATATTTATTTACTCTGAGGCCTAAAAAAGTCGAAAATCGATGACCCCTTCTCTTAGGAAGTTTGTCAACATGGTTAGAAATGGCGATTTTTTTAATGTTTAATCTTTTGACTGTGTATGACCCTTGGATTTGAATCATCACTTATAGAGCTAAAAAAGAGTTTTTATGTCATTTTCATGCTTGAAATCAGTCAAAACACAAGCTTCTGATTAGAAGAAAAAGTCTATAAAATGGCATATTTAGTCATACTCGAAAACCGTTCAAAATACAAGTTTCTTAGTGGGTAAAAAAAGTATATAAAAATAGCATATTTAGTCACTCTAAGGCAGAAGTCTTCAAACTTTTGTCGGCTGAGACCCCCCCATCTAACCCTTTTTAAACATCGAGCCCCCCCACCACCACCACCCTCTAACAAAAATGTTCTGGAAGCTGGTACTCTGCATCATTGATGGCCATTCCCTCCTGCAGAGCCCAGGTCATATAAGATAAATAATATTAAATAAAGTAAGAGTGTTTAGTAAACTAAAGTTTTTGTAGTGCTTGTGCTTAATATAAAGGTCAAACTAAAAGTCTCCAAGAAAAAACTAAAAAAAACACAACATTTAGGATAGATTAGTAAAAACACTCCCAAAACACAGGTGAGGAGTGTGCGTGTTTTTATCCACAGAGACGGACAATGTGTGGATATATTCTTGCTTTTGCCATCCTCAGGTTGTGCTCCACTTCCAGTCTTGAGCAGTACCTGGAAACGGGAGTGCTCACAACATTTTGTAATATATTTTTTTCAGTTTTATATAGAGCAAACATGACCCAAAGGTATTGGATCGCGTTACAGGAGCATCTTTTACATTACACAAAAAACACATTAATTTTTTGTAAGCACAGGGAGATTAAGTGATTTGCCCAGAATTACAGGATGTTTAGCAAACACCATGAATTGGTTTACCAGCTCCGCGGTCATCGGCTCTGGCTGTTGCGCCACATCCTTGCCCTTAGACAAGATATCAGAAAAAGGGAGCCTAAGAGAAGTAATGACACAGCTGATCAAGAAGTGTGTGATGGGGCGTGGCCATGCGCCGACGGAGATGGCCACCTAGGACGCGAGCTCTGCCAGGACTGATACTGTCCACCCAAATATCCGTCTGGAATCCGACCCAGGGCGCCCTTCCATCAGCGCCCTGGAACCCTGCTGGGGAGCGCTCTCGGCTGGTGCAAATAGCGAAGTCAGACGCCGCCTGGTGACCGAGTTGCAGCCCTCCATATCTCCGCGGCCACAAGGGGAGGTCCGCCCAGAGCACTGAGGCCAGGTGCCCACAAACCTGAGGCCCCGGCTTGGGGCCTAGACCGAGTACTCAACACCTGAGGGGGCCTATCGGCTGGAAGTCCTGCTGACTGTTCGGCACCTGGGCTGTGGCCCAGAAGACCATCCAGCGGGCCCTGGGGCCCTACTGAGCGGGGGCGTGTCAGTTCCCCCGGGGTTATCGAGAGCCCTGAGAAGTGCGCAACACGACGGTGGTGCGCCATTTTGCCGCGGCTCCTCAGGGGCTGAGGACGGAGGTGCGGAGCTGGATCGCACACCCAGTGGGAACCAACGGTCAGTGCGAGCGCCCCAGGGGCGAGTGTGGGGCTCGAAGATTTGGCAGAGGACAGTAGTGCAACCTGCGGCGGTAGTGAGAGCCGAAGTACAGGTTTAGGCCGGAGCGAGTGGCCTCCGTGGAGGTGCCCCGGGGGGACAGAGCCCCGGCATCGTGGAACCCAGAAGGGCAGGCCCCGGGCCCAGCATACGCAGCAGGAGGTGAGGTGAGGGGGCCCGGAGGGTGCTAGACTGTGCCAGGCCAGGAACCCGGAAACCCAGGAGGAGCGAGAGGCCCAAAGGAGAGCAGCGCTAACAATCCCGCATTTGCAGAGTGGGCGCGGGCCCACGGAGGGTACTCTGGGCGCTCCCTGGAGCAGAGGCGCACTGTGCATACATACAGCTGCTTTGGGCCCTGTAAGTGGCGGACCTGGCGAGGCTTCCTGGAACTGTAGCAGTGTGCGGCAGGTGAGGTGGGGCCCGATGGTGGTGTTATTACCTCCGCAGGTAGCGAGTGAGTGGGATGCGCGGGAGGCCTCCCTGCTGAGGGAGGGGACATTCCTTTCAGAGTGGCGACAAACACGCAACTGACCTCACACCTCGTCCAACAGGCCTGCAGATCCTAGCAGTCAGGTGGTGGGCCACAGGAGTGACAACTCTTTCAACATGAGGCCTAAAGGAGGAGCCAACACCCAGACCAACAAGTTGGACAAATATGCAGTGCCACTAGGGCAGGTACAGGCAGGTGTGGCGGCTGAAGACCAGACGGGCCAGAAGGAGCCGTCCCTGACTTCCATAATGGCCGCGATCCAGACGCTAGGCACGAACCTAGAGACAAAAATGGACAAGATCTCAATTGAGGTGAACCTAATACGAACAGATCTGGGTAAGACCACAGAGAGATCCAAAGCCAACGCAACAGACATCACAGCATTGCAAGCCTCGGAAAAAAGCTTGAAAGTCGGATTAATGACCTTGTGCACCAGCACCGCCAAATGGCCCTTCGGCTCGAGGATCAGGAAGGGAGGGCCCGGAGAAGTAACATTCGAGTGGTAGGTGTGCCGGAGGGAACGGAAGGGCACAGCGTGGAACTGTTCCTAGAGGACCTGATACTCACCCATCTAAAGCCGAAACGGTTGTCCAAGATCTTCACGATTGAGCGGGCTCACCGCGCACCAGTCCCAAAACCCAAGCCGGGGGCGCCGCCCAGGACCATCATTGCTAAACTCCTGAGCTACAGAGACCGCGACGCTATCCTCCAGGCGGAAAAGCAAAAGGGCGCCCTACAGCATGAAGGAGCCACAATCCGGTTTTACCCTGACTTCACACTGCAAGTCCAGCAGGAACGGCGATCCTTCTTGGGAGTAAAGGCGGTGCTCCGAGATAGTGGCATAAATACATGATGTTCTTTCCAGCCAAGCTGAAGGTCATCGCGGGGGGCAAGTCCCTGTTCTTCACCACTCCAGCGGAGGTCCAAAACTGGCTTGACCCAGCAGCTCCTGCGGAACAGGCACAGCAAGAACGTGGCTCATGGAGGGAGCATCGGGCCGCATCCCCTGGGTCCACGGCGAACAGATCGGAAGTGGATGCGCAGAGCCAGCATTCATGGCGTTCTAGATCGGCCAGCCCCCAGTGGGACTCTATCCGTGACACAGCTGCATGCTGATGACGACGACTACGAGACCAGACCCTGCTGAACTGTAATGTATATTGTACTGGGGATGATTGCAAACCTTTGACTCGGTTTGGGGGTGGCGCACACATTTGCCCAGTGACTATACGACTTTGCTGCTATGCTATGGGTGCTCCACGGCTGAGGGGACCTTAATAGCGCGGGAGCAGTGCGCCGGCTGGAGTTGGGGCCGGCACACGTTTCCCCTAAAAGAGTTTCTACGGGAGGGGGCGGTTTTCCTCACTCCCGGGTTGGGCGAAAGGTGCTCTTCTAATTGGGGTATTGGGCAGTTTGAAGCCTACGGAGCAGGGAGCAGGGTGGGGGGAACTGTTGGGGGGGTGATGAGTCCCGTGGATCTAGGGAGGGACATCGAGGATTGGTTGTTTGGGGTTGGGGGAGGTGGGGGGTGGGACTGGAGGGCAGGTGGAGGGTTGGGGCGGGGGGGAGGATTGGATCGGATACACCGTAAATGTTTGACTGTTTCTATGCATGTTCTGTTGGGGGATGGGGGGTTGGAGGGGGTTCTGGGAGGGGGGAGAACTGTTTTTCTTGTCGCACTTGAGTGGTTCGAAGAGGGTCGAGGTGCGCGCCGGAGTTCAAGGGACAGTGTCAGCAGTGAAATGTGGATATGGCTAAAAAATGGGACAAAAGCCTCAAGATACTGAGCTGGAATGTCAATGGACTAGGGGATAAGCTCAAATGAACTATGGTACTGCAGTTCCTAAAGCGTATTACTACAGGAGACACACTTATTAGACAACACTTGCCACGCCCTAAATCGGTGTGGTTACTCTTTGGCAGTACACTCAGGCTTCATTTCGGGGTCCCGGGGAGTGGGAATCCTTCTCCGGCGTACCTTCCCCTTCCTTCTAGACCACACTAAAACAGATCCGCAGGGTCCCTTTGCGGCAATATCTGGGAGGTGGGAGGAGCGCAGGTTGACTCTAGTCTCTACTTATATCCCGCCGGGTCTTCAGACTTAGGCTTACGCTGACCTGGGTAAACTTCTCCTTTCCCTCCCAGACGGGCAGCTACTCGTGGGGTGTGATTTCAGCGCTGTAGTTTCTGGAATTCTGGATAGACACCCTCCCGACATACCTCGGGGGCAGAGATGGCTGGGGGACTTCCTCGAGACATTTGGCCTCACTGATGTCTGGCGTCTGGCACACCCGACGGACACGCAGTATACCTTCTTTTCGGGGCCGCATCACTCTTTCTCCCGACTGGACTACATCCTCACCCCCTTACACCGTGACACTGAGGTACGTAACGTCACACATCTGGCGAGGGGCATTTCTGACCAGTCACCGGTTTTAGCCCACCTTACCATCGGGAATAGGCGGGAAGGGTGCACCGCGCCTATCAATGCTTGGTTTCTACGAAATGAGGACCTCCAAAAGGCGCTTACCCTCTCGATAGATAGCTATTTTGAAAGTAACGACGGGTCAGTGGAATCTGCTGTGACACTATGGGAGGCCTTTAAAACGGTCCTCAGAGGAGAGGCCCTCTCGTCAATTGCCAGCCGGCGCAAAGACAGGGAGGCGCGAATGGCAACGGTTGAGACCGACCTCAAGAGGCTAGAGGAGGCAGCGCGCAGAGATGAAACGCCCGGGGCGCACCATCGGCTGCTCATCAAGACCGCGGAGTACCAGGCCCTTGTGACAGAGGCAGCTAAAAAGATGGCCAGAACTAGGGAGGGCAGGATATACGATCAGGGAGATAAAGCGGATAAGCTCCTTGCCTGGCTCGACAAAAAGCAACAAGCCAACAAGGTGGTGGCCAAGCTCCAGACAGCAGCGGGCATTGCGGTCACGGAACCCCATGACATTGTCGCTGAATTTGCTCGCCATTTCCAAACAGTGTATAGCAGGGGGTCTGACCGCCCGGGGGAAGACTCAGTTGCATTACTAGCAGACCATAGGATGCCGCCTCTCTCCGACGTAATGCGCGAACTCCTGGAGGCGCCGCTTACCACAGCAGAGTTGGAGCGGGCTATTAAAGTTTTCCGCCCCGGTAAGGCGCTTGGGCCCAATGGCCTTCCGATTGAGCTCTACAAGCTCAAACCTGATGGCATTAGCCCCTATCTTAAGCGTATGTTCGACGAAAGCAAATCCAAGGGGATACTGCCCCGCAATCGACGCCTGGTCACAATCGTGGCCATCCCAAAAGAGGGGAAACCCAGAGAGTTTTGTGCCTCATATAAGTCTATCTCCCTGTTAAATGCAGAACCCAAGATACTGGCAAAAGTTTTGGCCAACAGGCTCCAGCCGGTCCTCACCACACTGGTCCATCCAGGCCAATCGGGCCTTATGCCCCACCGGAACACAGCACTCAATCTCCGTCGACTCAATGGTGTGATGGGGAGATGCCACACGGTACGTTAAGATGCTTTAGTGGTATCGCTTGACGCCACTATGGCTTTTTATACACTTGAATGGCCATACATGATGGCGGTCCTTCGCAAAATGGGTTTTGGCCCAAGTTTTATTTCTTGGGTGAGGCTCCTTTACTCGGAGCCCCTGGCCCAGGTGGTTGTAAAAAACAGCAAAGTCTCAAAAAATAAAATAAAAGAGAAGTGTGTGAATGCTAGATAATGTCTCTGATATTTCTTATATGTGCCATTTGGAGACCAAAAAAACAAAATGTTCTTTTAAAATAACACATGATCAATAGTATTCAGCATTTACATATTTAACATTTGCTCATAATGCAAAACATGTTGCTGTTAGAGAGGAAAGCCTTATTTCTAAGATGGCACCTAGCTAAACCAAAGAGTCCTTACCATGTGCTGAAAACAATGCATCTAATCCACTACTATGGATGTGCTGTCTAGTAGGCTAAACGATACACTAAACTGTCACCAGAATTAGGAGTGACATGTTTACTCTGCTGGGGAACTGTAAATAAATGTGTTATAACAGTGGTGGAAAAAGCTCTTCCAGACAGGTGCGCTCAGAATCCAGAGATAAAAAGATAGAGGTCATAGAGCGTGATCTCTAACTTATAGATTATGTAGGTAAATAAATGCCTCAACTCAAGTAAACATGTGTTGTGTGCTAAATGCAACATGCAGCTGGATGCCTATCATAATTCCCTACAAACTGACAGTGTTTCCTCGAGAGTACAGAATTGTGCTATTTCCCAGATCGAGGGCAACCCAGTGAAATTGTGTATGTCTCCTTATAAGATTCTCCCTTTTAGAGAATCAAATGGTGCAGATGATAAAACGCCAAGAAGGAAAGACTAACAGTCCTTCAATAGTTTGCAAGATTCCAGCCCCATTTGTCTGAATCCTGCCTTTGACCACCTTCCTGGTACAGTCAGTTTCCTGCTAGGAGTGTTTCCTCCCTGGAAAACGTGTATTTCCAAACTCTCTTTATTGGGAGTGCTGCTTAAATCCAGCCAGGCAGGCACAGCCTAGGCGTGCTGGAGATAAGACTCCAGACACTGCCCAGCCGAGCCCCCTGCAGCTCGAGCTGAGACACACGGCGGCAGGGGGTAAAGCACTTTCAGCCTTACATGGCGTTTCGCGCTGAAAGCAACAATGGAAGTGAAGTGGTGGGGTGGAGTGCGCGCCCCCCTGAGGGAATGCTGCGCCCCCCCCCCCAGGGGGGAGCGCCCCACAGTTTGAAGACCTATGGTCTAAACCAAAGGTCTTCAAACTTTTTTGCTCGAGCCCCCCCTAAGCAAAATGTTTTGAGGTCGGACCACCTACAAAACTTTAAGGCAACGATTGGTGGAGTGGGAGGGACAATCCTGTGTGCAAGGGATAAGACTTATGAAATGATTTCAGGAGTACTTTTTCTATAGCTCATAAATCACACAAGTATAATACTTATAAAACAGCAAATGCATCAAACAAAAACATGTATGGTCCCAAAAATACTGCTCCCCGTAATTGGGGTGTTGTAAGCCCCTCAAACTCTTGGACCCCTGCTGCATTATTTTTTTTTTTTTTTTTTTTTTTTTTGGAAAACCTTTATTGAACAGTATGTGCAGACAAATACGGGCCTACAACCCTCAGGCCGGCCTCGACAATAAAGAGCACATCAGCAAGTAATTACACTTCTCAGCGACAAAGCAGTAAATCAACGAATAGATCAGGTTACATTATACACAATCGTGCCGCTAAGCGTCAGGATGATGAGGTTTAATTTTAAAATAAAGTCCTGAAATGAGTCCGTAGCAACGGGTCTGGAAGGATCTGAATCAGAGCAATGCAGTTAGGACTTATACTGGGCAGCGATCACAAGAAGGGTCAGCAAGCATGATCCATAAGGCAAGAGATCGCGCTGAGTAGAATCAGGATAGTAAAGAAGCATATCGAATGGCGATCTCCAAACGCTACCCAGAAGCACCCACTCCCCCCACAGACCCAAGAAAGAAGAAAGGAAGGAGGCAGCTAGAACAAAATGAGTCCATAGCAACAGGTCCGGAAGGAGATGAATCAGGGCAATGCAGTTAGGACTTATATAGGGCAGCAATCTCAAGGAGGACTAGCAAACATTATCCAAAAGGCAAGCGATCGCACTCAATGGAACCAGGATAGTTAAAAACATAGCAAATGGCGATCCAAAAACGCTACCCAAAAGCACCCACTCCCCCCACAGACCCAAGAAAGAAGTGATGAAAGAGCTAGCCAGAAGAATAAGTGCAGGAAGAAAAAAGAGAGGAAGGAAGAAGAAGGAAAGGAAAATGAGGCCCATAGAAAGAAAAAACCAACAAGAAGATATACCCCCCACCCTACACACATGCAGAGGCTACGGCCTACCCCCCCCTAGCAGAGTGTCTGTCGCCCCAAAAGAGTACCCGAAATATAGATGAAGATAAAGAGAAAACTAAGGAAAAGAATAAAATGTCACGGTTGATCGGAGGAGGGCCAAGGATTAATGTAAGCAAAACATAATCGATACCTGCGGCCACCCAACCCCCGGCCCCAACCTAACACCCATACAACTTGTACCTCCAGCAATCACAAGTCCCAGTCTCAGTCTTATATGTCCCGGTGTGCAGCAAGAAAGTCCCCATCCTCAGCCTTGTCCCCTTCGAATCCGTGGTCCAATCGAAACTAGTCGCAGCGCAGCCAGTATGGACGAAATGGACCACCATGGAGACCATCGGGGAAGTTGGGGTGTAGGAGACAAGGCAAACTGGATCGTTGCTTGACTGTAAGGAACCAGAGGACGTACCATCGCTAATCCACGGCTAAAGCCCCAGGGGGCAAAACGGTGTATAGGTTCCAAGATAGCAGCCGGCCGGTGCACAGAGAGCAAGTCCAGGAGGGCGCTCGGCAACATGGCACCCGTGAACAAAGGAAATGGGCGAGGCGGCGACGGGGACCCGAGCCCCGGCAGCACAAGAGAGACAACATCGTCAGACTCCTCCAGAAAAGGACCGAGGAGTACCTCAGCGGGTCCCGGGACACGTCCCTCCGCCACCGATCCGCACCCCAATTCGGGCAATCCACCGACAGTCGGCTCGGGGTATGGCTTAACGCACCGCTCTGGGGAGTCATCTTGGCCATCCAACAGGGCCCCATCGAGCTGGGCCCCCAAATCGGTAGCAAGAGCACGAAAGTCCAATCTCAGGTCCTCCAGTGCCGCCAGGATGTCACAGAGCCTCAGCGGTGGATAGAGAACGGAGGGTGCTGCTGTGTCCGCCATCTTGGGTAATCTGCCATGGAGCGCCCTCGGGATCAAGCCCCCGGCATCAGCCATCGACATCAGGCAAACCATGGAACCTCTGTGAGGCCCCGGTGGTGCAGAAAACGTGAAGGCAGCCAAATATGAAAAGGCAGGAATACTAGGAGCAACTGTAGCGCTGGGAGATCCACCGGCAGGAGCAGGGCGCCTGTTGCAGAAGATGGCGTCTGCTGCTACAAGCTGCAACAAAGAAACAATCCCGGACCCTCGCAGCCGGGCCGGGATACATGAAGCAGGAGCCGGCAACAATGTTGCGATCGAATCGCGATGGGCTGCTGGCAAGGAGAAGGCTGCTACGAAAGTTACACCAGCGCCGAGCTCCGAGGCCGGTGCCCCCGCTCCTCCCTCTCCGCAGTGGCCGCCGCTGTCGCAATTGCCTCCGGCCGTCCCCACTAACAATGGCCCGGCCGCTCCCTCTGCTGAAGGCCGGAGTGGTGACCGGGGTGGAACTCCGCCCTGGTAGCTCCGTTTCGGACCGGGGACACTGCAACGTGGTCAGGAGAGCAGCGCCGGGAAACGTGTTGCCAGGAGGCACAGGATTTCGAGCAGGATCTCAGTGAAGGGCGCCAGGGCCGACGGAGCCGAGGAGCTAGGCGGCCATCTCGGCTGCAGGCTAGGCTCCTCCCCCCCCCTGCTGCATTATTGATAACAGCAGTCCTGAGTAGCAGGCTATCTTCTCTGCATCTTTCACCTCTTCCCCAACAGGCCTTACCATCACTTCGATTTTGAATCAGGTTCTCTATCCCTTTCAGAAACAAATAAAGCTCCTCCACATTGTCTCCCTTTTTTCTGCAAAGGTGCCCTCGGTCCTAATGCTAAAAAGGAAAACAAGCTTCCATGCCCCTTTTTTAAAGGTAGACAGTGATAACTGTGATGCACTGGGCCCCTCAAGCCCATGGGCCCCCGTCCTGCTGCATCTGCTTAATTATTGATAACCAGCAGTGGCCACTTACGCACCTGGCAGCAGTACCTGCTTAACTAATGAATGGCCTTTTTTAAAGAAATAAAAGGGGGGTAAAAGTCCACTTATATTACCGCATTTGCTACGTACTCCATCATCTGCTGCATAGTACTGCATATCCAATTCTTCAGTGCTGTAAACTAGTACTTACAAACTTTCTATTCTGAAAGACAGATTTATGTATTTTAGATAATTCTGCTTTATTGTGCAGTACAGGAAGACAAATTCGTTCTAGTTGCACACTTATGTTTTTAAGTGAACCTAGTTCTATGTATGTTGCGATTTACTTTGCTGTACAATTCACTGCTTTTGTGGTCTTCTGCCATGTTATTTAAATATGTTGAGCATGGATTCAGCAGCCATTTAGTCTCCCAAACCTACTATGCAATGGGATCACCATGGACACCTTGTTGCTAGTGTCATAAGGCTGTGTCACAGCACACGAACAAACATTAACTATTCCTTTTGCCGGTAAACAATTCCCACCCACTTTAACAATTTCTTCTTTAACTTCATTTTGACAACTTCCGTCAGTGACGAACCCTTTTGCCCTTTCTCCTGACTCCAAAATTTCTTTGCACCGGACCAGCCTATCTGCCCCTGGACCAAGCCTGCTTTCCTTTCATTCCATCATTCTCCTCTTACTTTCAATTGCTCTATTCCCTGTTACCTCTAAATTCGTCCTTAGTGCCTTTTGATGAGCTTGACCTCTATAACTAATACCTCTATCTCTGACTGCATCTCTTTCACAGTGCTCAACCTGCTGCTGAAGCCTATTGTCCCTGTACCAGAATGGGCTTAGAGGCTCAGTGCTTTCCTAGAGTAACTGTGCAGTTGTGAATTCAGTGCTGTGAGGCAATTACCACGCCCAAATCTCCCAGGGTGAAGAGGGCAGTTATTACCAATCCACCCAGTGCCCTGCAAGTCCCTCCGTGTGGGGTGTGCATGTAAACTGCATAGGAAATAATAATTGAATTTATCAACATTGTGTTGTTCTGTAATTACCACATATCCTATCCACGATTCAAGCAGAAAAAAACAGCGTCCACAAGATTCTGGAAATTTCTGTAATAAAGGCTTAACTATTGATGTTTGTGCATTACAATAAATACAGCCAGTTGTTAACTCTGTGAATTTCAATGGGTTTTGAAGCACTTTTGATACTCTTGCTGTTAACAGGATGTTAGTTAAATACATTCTTGAGCAATCCTCACATAGGTCAGGAATTGAAATGGGGCAAAAATAAAAATACATAAATGTCTTTTTTTTCAGTTTAAGGTTTATTGAAAACAAAGTATCTATCACAAGTATCAAAAAGGAATAACATAAGGGAAAATACAATGAATACATAAGTTATTCCATTATAGAACAGGGGGGAAGGAGGGAGGGGGAATAACATGATTGATAATATCAATGAAAGCAACACCTGAATCTTGTCTTTAAAAAAACAACAAGAAAGCTTGCAAATGACAAGAAAAATGCAAAAGTCAAATTCTACAATAAAATGGTAAATACAAAAGGAAGGGAGTAACATTTCAAAACATTCATCTGAGTTGAAGGGAAGAGGCGACAACAGAGATGTTTCATGGGGGTTTCCTAACTTCATCTGATTTGTGAATTTTCAAAGATGAAGCCAAGGCCAAATCTGAGAGATAGGAGGAAAGAGGTAGCCATAAAAGGTCTCTTTAAATGTGTAAGGAGAGAGGAGTAATTTTACAGGTATCTTATCTATGGTGAAAGCAAACTGCATTCCACCAGGCCTTGAAAGTGACTTTATCTGCGTGTTTCCAGTGAGAGGCAATTAGATGGAGGGCTATCGCCAATAACAAGTCGAGTAGTGAGGGAGAGTTATTTGAATGTGACCAGGAGGGTGATAATGATCCTAAGAAGATATGGGAATTAGAAAAAGGAATATGTGTATTGAAAATGTTATTTATTTGGGACCAAACTGAGAGCCAGATTTGGGAGAGGGAGGGACAGTCAAAAAGCATATGCTTTAAGTCAGCTGAGGTACCATTACATGACCAGCAAGCAGTAGAAGTGTCTGGGGAAAAAGTGGCTAATTTCATTGGAGTGAAAAGAAGGCATTTATAAATAAAATATAAGGTCTGAGTCGTATTAGCTGCCTTTGATGTTTTATGGATTTTTAACCATAAAGAGTCCCAAAAAGGAATAGACCAACACTCCCCTAAGTCCTTCTCCCAGGCCAATTCAGATTTCCCCTTAGGTCTGTCAGAGACGAAAAATAGATGTGTATTTATAGAAGAAGCCTAAGTTTGAGTAGATAACAAAGGAAATAGTTTAGAAGAAGTAGGAGGAATGTCTGGAGTAGGGGGGGAGCTTGGAGGTATTGGAGAAGAGAGGGAAGAAGAGAAATATATTGAGATTTACAAGAAGATGGCAAGGAAAAATTCAATTGGAGGTCTGAAAAAGAGAGGGGGAGAGAATTAGACACCAATTGTGAAATCCAAAGTAAACCTTTGAGTCTCCATTTTTTCCAATAGAAAGTGCGACCGTTAATATGTAAAAGATGATTCTGCCAAATAGGTTGAGAGTCTAGCGAAGATAGGTCAGGATATGAGGAAGGAAGAATAGGTACTAACAATTTACGATTGTGAGAAATTACTTGTGATCTGAATGAAGAGATAGTATTAGTAAAGGTTGGAGATTCACGAAATTGGAAGGGGGCTATAAAATGGTGTTCTATTTTAAACCAAAGAGGAGGGTGAACACCTTGATCTTGATTCAACCAACGGGAGGATTGTTTTAAAGAGAATGCACAATGATATGATTTGAAGTCACAAAATTTAAGGCCTCCAGAGGACTTATCAGCTTTAAGAGCAGCAAGAGCTATTCGAGGAGATTTATTCTTCCAGAGGAACTTATTCAAAATAGAATCAATTTTTTAAAAATAGAAAGCGGGAATGTGAACTGGAATCATAGAAAGAAGATACAGGACTAGTGGAGAAAGCATCACTTTAATTGAATCTAGTCGGCCCCACCAGGAAAGAAAAAGCGGATGCCATTGATCAATAGATGTAGAAAGAGAATTAGAAAGAGTAGCAAAATTTTCTTTCAAGGTCTCTTGGATAGAGGGAGTAAACCAAAAACCTAAATATTTAATTTTAGAAGTCTTCCAGGAGAATCCCGAGGTAAGGAAGTCTTGTTTTAAACAAAGAAAATTTGAAGGAAGAACCTCACATTTATCCGCATTAAGGCGATATCCGGACAACTGTGAGAAAGTGTCGACCTGAGAGAGGAAAGCTGGCATAGAAATAGAAGGATTGGAACAATATAAAAGGATATCATCAGCATAGACAGACATTTTAACATGGGAAGAATCTAGTTGAAAGTCGGAGATTTTGTCATCGAGTCGAATTTTCGTTAGGAAAGGTTCTAAGGCAATAACAAATAATAGAGGAGATAAAGGACATCCCTGACAAACACCCCTAGAAAGAGAGAAATATTCAGAGGTAACACCATTAACAAAAATAGAGGCTTTAGGATTAGAATACAATAAAGAAATGAGGGAGATTAGTTTGGTAGGGAAACCTATCCATTTAAGTGCTTGAAAAATAAAATCCCAACCAATTCTGTCAAACGCCTTTTCGGCATCTAACGCTATGGCTGCAATTGGATAGTCAAGCGAGGAGGATTTGCTTAAAATATTAAAGAAAACCCTAGAATTATCAGATGAAAGACGACCTTTGACAAAGCCAGATGATTCCGGACCAATAATGCTCGGGAGAATGGGATCTAAACGGAGAGCAAGTATTTTTGCAAAAATTGTATAATCTAAATTAACTAAGGATATCAGACGGTAATTCTTACAAAGGGAGGGATCTTTATTTTCCTTGGGAATTAAGCAAATCACAGCTTCTTGAAAAGAGGCTGAAGAAGAACCTTCTTTTATAAAATACTGGTACAGCGATAAAAGATGAGGGAGAAGTAAAGAGGAAAAATCAGCATAAAATTCAATAGGAAAGCGCTCGAGGCCAGGTGCCTTACCTCGTTTAAGTTTAGAAACCACCTGAGTAATTTCAGATAGGGTGATATCTGATTCTAGCGAGGAACAATCAGTAGCCGCCATGGGGGGAGGATGTAACGAGTGAAAGAAAGAAGCAAGAGCCTCAGAGGACGGGTAACTTTCTGGTGTGTACAAATTTTTATAAAAGGAGACAAATTCATTTAAAATATCACTATCTTTAAATAATGAAACACTACACAAGCCGTATTATGAATAGATTACATTTTAGTAAGTTCACAACAAATTTTTAAATAATTTGCAAGCAGTTTGCCCATCCTATTTTGTCCTCCATAGCACCTGGCACTACTTATTAAAAGATAGGAATATGCAGCTTCTGTGGATGATTTATTAAAGGATATTTATGCATCAATGAGACGTTTCAAGGAGGATTCAGAATTATACCAGTAGTAGGAATATTCAAGGTTTTTAATATCAGTTAACAACCGAGCGTTCTTGGCTTCAAAAAATCTATTTTTCTGGGAAACAAAACTTATGATAAAACCTCTGGCTGCTGCATTAAAAAAGTCCCAAACCATAACTGGAGAGGATTCTGGGGTCAAATTAATAGAGAAGAATTCAAACTTAAAAGAGGTGAATTGGCCTATGAATGAAAGATCTAATAGTAGAGAGTTATTAAAACGCCATTTACCTTTATTGGGAGAGAAAGGTAAAATATCAAAATCTACAAAAACTGGTGCATGATCTGAATTTAGAATGGATCCAATTTCAGCATGAGAAACAAGTTAGGATAAAGGTTTACTAAAAAAAAAGGTAGTCTATTCTGGATTTTGAGTTGTGAGGATGGGAATGAAAAGTATACTCCTGCAATTCCGGATTATAGAGCCTCCAAATATTAGTTAGGGCCTTACGACGAATAGCAGAAGTGAACTGAGAATGTATTTTAGTATTGATAAATCTGACAGAGGAATGTCTATTGAGGATAGGGTCAAATACCTGGTTACAGTCACCTCCAAAAATAATGTAATCATCAGCAAACAGTAGGCGTTTTTTAGAAATCTGATTCCAGAATATATTATATACATTAACAAGTGCATAAACATTAAACAACACTAAGGGAATTTGATCAATAAGTAATTTGACAATCACCCAGCGACCTTCGAGATCATTTTCTTGATGGGTAATTGTACGTTGATGTTTTTATGGTACAAAATTGAGAGGCCATTTTTCTTTCCAAAAGCTGGGGAGGAGAAAACATGACCCACCCAACCTCTTTTCAATTTAGCTGATTCAACATCTGAGAGGTGAGTTTCCTGAATCAAGGCAATATCTACGTTTAAATTAGATATATGGGTTAAAACTCGTTGACGCTTTATAGGATTATGCACTCCCTTAACATTCCAAGTTAAGACTCTAAATAAGAATCATAAAAAGTGAACATGCACAAGAAATATTAAAATCATCGGTAGTATAACATCTATGAAGAAGAGTAAATAAACTAAAAACAAGGTTGCAATCTGTATAGGAAACTATAGGTATGTTATGAAAAAGAACATAAAAACTTTTTAGAAAAATAAAAGGAAAGAAAGTATCATTGAAACTTATAATTACTAAAATATCAACAGTGTAACAATGCAGAATCATATCATCAAAAGAAGAAAAGTTATAGAGGGAAAAAGGAAGATAATGAATCTGAAAGAAGTAGAGAAATAAGAAACGGCGAAGCAATGAATGAAAAAAGCGAAAAATGCAAGAGGGGAAAAGAGAAAAAGAGGGAAAAACGAGGAAGAGGGATGAGAGAAGGAGACACTGAGAATGAAGGAAGCGAAGAGTAGAAATAAGAAATAATAAAAACAATTGATGAAGAAAAACATTAAGGGGACGTACCACAGTAAAACAATGAGACTGTGGGTGGGGGAGCCACATGAGAAGAACAGCACACCGGCAGTGGCGGTGCGTCCATTGGGGGCGTTGGGGCGCTGCCCCACTAGCCATGGACGACCGCACTACATCAATACATGCATTTGAGAATGTTTTATCAAAGGCATTCTGTCTGATTAAATTTCTGAGCGCACTGCGCACTACCGGCTGGGACAAGCCTGACAGAATCGGGCATGGTATATGGAAGTGGGACGTGGTGGGTGGGGGCGGGGCTGCGGCAGAGTGACAGGCAGCACACAGGCAGAGGGAGCAGTGTCGGAGAGTGAGACTCAAACTACGCATGTGGAATGACGAAGTACTCACAATTTCGACTGGCCCGCGCATGCGCTGCAGGGGTAGACCTTCCCTCCCCCCCTCTTTAGCACAGGCACTGTCAGGCAGGGACCCGGTCTCTAAAAGGGCAGATAGTATCCTGCTTGTAGCCAATCCTGGCGCAGTGTTGCTGGTAACGCTGCGCCAGGATTGGCTGCTGCAGCAGGATGGTGCCGCGCGTGGGTGTTGGCTGGTAGCTGAGGGGCCGCACTGTATGGCCAATCACCATATGGCTATATCCAGCCATGTCGAGGTGATTGGCCATTTGAAAGCTGTCTTGACGTCACCGTGCGTGGCGCGCGCCTGAACACATCAACAACAAGTAAGTAGTAGTAAGTGAAAGTGAAACGTGAAAGTAGACTGTAGTACTAAACACTGAGAGTCAGCGCCTGAGTGACCAGTCCCGCTGCTCCGCAGTTCGTCGTCATTGTGGTGTGCTCCTGCCTACTGCTGCTGACCATTACAGTTGTGATGTGTGCCCAGTCAGTGCCCAGTTGCTACGGCGGTCCGGACCACGTACGTTTTTTATACTGACTGTGCTGTGCCCGTGCGTGCCGCTAGCCAAAGTGTGGCCCTCGCCTGAGTGTGGCTCGTCGGTGGCCTGTGGCCGTGTTTGCAGTCTTGAACTGTTGATCTCAGGGGGCTCGCGGGTAGGGTCAGGAGGGCAGCTACGTTGAGTTGGGGGTGTTGGGGGGCTTACGGGCACGTCCTGAGCGTGAGTCAAGAAGCAGCCTGCAGACCCCGGCTCTGTGGATTTAGCTGGATTAAGCGATGCACAGCACGGATTGTGCGCTCCGAGCAGAATGCGGTCCCCCGGGTTCGTGTCGTCAACTCATCATCGTTAGTCCAGAGAGAGAGACGCACCTACAGATCTCACTGCGAATGCTGACTGCTCAAAGTTTCGAATCACACTCCACATGTATTTCCACCAACACCTGAACACCCCCTTTAAGCACCGGGGACAGAAAGTGCAGGGGTTTCGGACCCGATATTCTTACTTTTGTTGGTGTGGCTGGCATCTTTAGGTTTGTGTGCAGTGATAGAAAAAACATGTATTTTGAGCACAGTCATTCACAGAGTGTGATAACTTTGTGCGTGTTTAAAATGAAGCGATGCTTGCTCGGCCCAGATTTTTGTTTACATAAGCCAAGGTATTGTATTAAGTTGTGCTTTAAAAGACCATGGTTTCTGATAGGCCAAATAACATGCAAGGCATTGTTTACGAATATATGGCAGTTTACGTACACAAGTCTCAGAGCTTTAAATGGACAAAGAAAAGTGCAGGTGCTCACATTTCGTGTACCTGTCTGCTACTGAGAAGTGCCGGTACTCTCCCATTAAATGTATTGCATCAGTGCTGAGAAGTGCATACATACACTCTATCTTTTAAATTAAAGAGATGCAGGTACTCAGTAGTGCCTATTGAGACACGACCCCATGTTATTCCTTCAGTTCCAGTATATTAGTCGAACGGTCCGATGAATCAGCCTTTTAACACCAGGCACAGAAACATTGAAATGGTGGGACTGCGTGGGTGGAAAGGCATGCGTGTGTCAAGTTTGGGGAAATCTGTATCTTACTTACTGTACAATATGTATATTAGCCTAACCTATTGGGGGTGGGCGGGAATACACTTATTCGGTGACGTAGAGTGAATGCCACACAACATTTGTAAGATCTTCCTCTTTGAAGTCCTGACTTCAAATAAGAAACTTCCAGTAATTATTGCATGATTCTGCACGATCAGCAAAAAATAAAAAAATCTACCATTTCCAGCCGCAGTAAAGGGACAGCGTACATATTGATTGGGTGACGGGAGCCCTCTCAGCAGGCCTTACAGTCCCACAAACTAATCACGCAGCAGAGCAACCTCAGCACGTCTAGATTTCAGTAGTTTGTGTTGGGTACACACACCGCAGTACTCAGCTCATGAGCAGAGCTCAATCTCAGCCGCCTCGGTACTGCAGCAGTTAATTTACACATTTAGGGCGGCCACGCTAGCTTAGCCAATATGCCAGTATGGTGAGTGGTTTTGAGGTTTTTCCCTTTGTTGTCCATCAGATGGTTGTACGCAGATGATCCCTGTGAATCGTGCATATCTCTACATTCAGGACATTTTGGCATGTTCTGCCCTGGAATAGAACTCAGAAATTCCTTAATCAGGACCTGTGTAGGTCGTGAATAATAAGTTCCAATACGATATAGTGTAAACATACTGATTTTTTTTTAATGTATTTACTTTTGGGGAAATCGCACCTGACTAAGTCATTTAAAAGAGTGACCATGTTTGATGTGTCTTTATCGACAAGATGCTCAGCAACATTCTGAAGAAGCAGGGGGAGTTCCTGGGAGAGCTGCTCGGGAGAAATCTTCGGGGACATGGTGGTCGTTTTTCCCCGGCAGCCGAGGAAGCTCCAGTTGGACTGTTCGAGATGCATATAATCCATTATATGTTCCTTGAAGTTGAACCGAGGGAACAGGGATGATATAATTCACATGATCATCCCTGTTTGTGATGTGAAAGAGGTCAACAGTCGCCCACAGCAATTGATTTCAAGCAGCAGAAATGCTCTCCAGTGAGTGCCACCGCCCCCTCCGCTGCCCTCATGTTTGTTTTCGTGTTGGCACCAGCCCTGTGTCAGCAGACACACAATCTGACAATACATCCAAGGCAAGCGGAACTTGAACTCTCTCCAGCGCCTTGCCTCGAATTAGATGTCTATTTAGGTTAAATTTAAAGTTGACAAAAAACGCGAGCGCAAAACCGCACCAGTCACAGTGGCCGCTGCAGCCACCCATAAGTCTCATTTTTATTCTAGTGACTGTAATCATGTCTCTTCACTGCCTGAAGAGAAGAATGTACATTGTTTGACTTTTTACATAGTTTCATCCCTGTGCAGCCTTGGCTGAATGAATGAATATCCTCATTCATTTGTCTGATTTTAATACTAGTGCATGGGCTGATGCGTCCTTTAATGCAGCCTGCAGAGCAGCATTATTATCCACTGATTAGCCTACCTTTAATATTTGTGATGGGCGCAATGTCCTCTCTAGACAATCTGAAGAGCAGAATACATATTAATTGTTCTGTCTAAAATATTATTCATAACAGCGTTTTTCTGTGTGCCCTGCAGGGCTGCATTTATACGCAATGATTAGCACAGCTTTTCTTTTACTATCTGGGCACACTACTGTCCCTTTGCATCCTGAAAACATGATTTGCTATGCATTGTTTTGTTATTCATTGAAAATACCCTTCCTGTGCAGCCATCATATAATTAATATCGATTGATGCATCTGACTTTATTAATAGTGAATGGGCATACCGCTCCAGTGCAACATTAAGCCTCATTGTTCACTCGAATATTCACGGCCCTCTTCCACGAAGGGGCACCACGCGGCCAGTGCAGCCCGAAGAGCGAATAAATATTCATGGTTTAGCCAGCTGAATTCATGAAGGAGTGGGGCGTCCTGCACATCAGCGTTAATATGCATTGATTACAATAGCTTTCATTGGCTGGACACACTGATTTTCATACGAGAACATGTAATAATCATTGATATTAATGATGACGCACACTGTCCTAGTCATTCATCCAGGGTATCCTGCAGTGCACCATTAATATTAATTGAATAGCTTGACTTTTAGTACTGATGACGAGGCCCAGTGTCATCTGCAGCTGATGGGCAGCTTCGATATTCATCCTTGCATGAGTTTAAATGGATTATTAATGGAGGGGCCCTCCATTGCTTGCATAGCTGCATTAATAATCATTCATCCTTTAGTTTAACTTTTATATTGATGAATAAGCAGTGTGTAATACAGCACAGCATGCAAGGCAGCATTATAATCATTCATTCATTAGCTCACATGTAAAATTAATAGAGGGGCGCACTGTACACCCTAGCTGCTTGCAGAGCATGAATAATATAGGCCTTTCATGAAGTTAAAGCCATTTGCTTTGCTATACAATACCATTAGCAAAGCAAATGCCTTTAACTTAATCAAAGGCGCGACCTATTACATTTTCAATGCTTAGGTAACAGACCCATCGCAGCCCTTTAGTAAAAATATATCAGGACCAAACATGTACCAGATGCAGATCACAAAATGCTGTAAATAGGTCAGTGAGTCACTGCATTTTTCAGAGAAATCATTTTGTCACTTGCAGTTCATAAGTTAAAATCCTAACATACAACAGTTAGCTATTGAATACTGCAAGGTAAAAATGGTACCGTTATGTTTCACCCCCCCAGTCTTTGTTTGATTACCCCAATGTCTCAAAAATAAATTGTTATATTTTTATTTACAGCACCTGGTAAATACGTCTGACAACCTGAACCTGTTTAGTTGGTTCTTTTGTTGTTTGTAGTTTAAATCAAAACAATCTGTGTGGTTCTCAGCATTGTATCTTGAAGTCTGTTATGAAGCTCTGTGGTTATACTGAATAAGCAGCTACCTATGTTATATGACAGCTCTTTAATAATGTAATACCTGCACTTTCACAATTGCTTTATTAACCTTCCTGCTTTCTCAAATTTGCTTGAAAATGCACCATTTTCCCACTATTTTTTCAACATTTTCTCGGGGGGAAATCCCCCCGAACCCTCCTTAGGGGGTTCAGGCACGCTCGCTAAGCTCGCTCGCTACAGTGCTGTATGATTATCAGTTTCCGCTCCACCACTTTCAAATGTCACGAGCCGCCACTGCACACCGGAGCAGGGAAGGGACCACGGGAACGCGCACAGGGAAAAGGACTTCAGAGTGAATACAAACAGCACATAATGTAGAGGATCACAGAGCTGCATCTGGAAGAAGTTAAAAGAAATGGTGTTAACAAAAGGAACATTACATCATGAAAATGAAACAATGCACAACAGAGGTTACATAAAATAGGATTTAATTACAAAAAACAAAATACAAAGGGGAGAGGAATACATAAAGGACATCAAGACATGTCATTGTTCCAACATGCAAGGAGCGTATACAAAGTATTCATGGTCGAGGGATTTCCATGGAGACGCCGGTACATGAGTCCAGAAAACGTTGAAGCATAACCGGGTCTTCGTAATTCGTCGTCTTGTTGTTATAAGTCACTTTAAAGAGACATGGGTGGAATAATCCATAACGGGCATTTAACGAGCGAAGAGCCGGTCTCATTTCCAGAAACTTCTTGCGACGGTCTGCAGTACTTTTGGCATAATCTTGAGCAAAGAAGAGGTTTGAACCATCCTTAGTAATTTTTCCTTTTTGCTTGGCAGCCTGGAGAACTTTAAGTAAGTCAGCATATTCCAAAAAATATAGAATAACACCTCTGGGTTTAACTGTAGAAGATGATGGCATAGATATGCGAGAGGGTGGACCTAAGCGATGAGCACGTTGGATATTTAAAGGTGGGAAATTCAGTAGACCCAGGAGTGGAGGCAAAAAGGTCTGAAAAAAGGAGATAGGATTTGACCCCTCAAGACCTTCCGCCAGACCGTAAATGCGTAGGTTATTGCGTCTATTTCGGTTTTCCAAATTTTCCACCTGTTGCCTTAGATTTTGTATTTCTTTGTGCATTCCTGGAACTTGATCTGTAGGCGTCAGGACTGAGGAAACCGTTTTCTCAAGCTGATCCACTTTTTGTTCAGTGTGCGACCAATTGACTTCGAGGTTTTGAAGTTGAGCGTTTGTGTCAGCCATGTAAGGCTTGAGGGAGCAAATTTCCTCCATGAAGGGTTTAAGAGAACGGATTTTGTCCAGAAGGAGCTCCATAGAGATGGAAGAGGATGAGTTTGTTGGAGAAGGAGGGTTCGTTTTAACTCTCTTCCCAGTGTGGAGGCAGACGCAGACGGTAGTTTAGAAGTATTTTTTGTCTTTGAGCGAGAGGAGTGAGGGGAGGAATTTTTCATTGAGGGTGAGTCAGTATTCGCGTCTTCCATGGTGTCCTGTAACACGCTAAAGGGACTAATATCCTCTAAAGAGCTACTGGCTGCATTAACTTGTGGATTGGAGTTCCTATTTTATCGTGACAATGCCATCAAAAAGGATGAAGTATAAAGGTTAGCCAACCGCAATAGGCAGAATAATTAATATTCATACACAAAATGAGAAAGAAATACATTTTGCGAAGATATGTGCTGAATGCAGACAATGAAGAATTCGAAAAGGAAGAGGATTGCCTCAAAGCTATATTGATAATAGCGTTTAACCGCAAAGCAACTAAACTGGTATTTAATATTTGCCTCAAAAAGTCATAGAGCACCCAAAAGAGTTTTGATAATCTTCTCACGGCTTATAAGCGTTGGTAAAATGCATTCTATATCTCAGTTTGTTCAAAGAATACAAATTGTCATATTTGCCATAACATGAGAAAAAAGCACCTCAGAAAATGTAGAAAAAACAAGAACTGGGCAGGAGATAGCTTGAAGAGACTGTGCCCATATCCTTCTAGAACAGAGGTCTTCAAAATTTTTTGCTCGAGCCCCCCCCTAAGCAAAATGTTTTGAGGTCGGGCCTCCTACAAAACTTTAAGGCAACGATTGGTGGAGTGGGAGGGACATGGCTGTGTCCAAGGAATGGGACTTCTGAAATGATTTCAGGAGTTCTTTTTCTATAGCTCATAAAACACACTAAGTATGATACTTATAAAACAGAAAATGCATCAAACAAAAACATGTATGGTCCCAAAAATACTGCTCCCCGTAATTGGGGTGTGTAAGCCCCTCAAACTCTTGGACCCCTGCTGAATTATTGATAACAGCAGTCCTGAGTAGCAGGCTATCTCCTCTGCATCTTTCACCTCTTCCCCAATATGCCTGACCATTAATCCGATTTTGACTCAGATTCTCTCTCCCTTTCAGAAAAAAATAAAGCTCCCCCACGTTGTTGCCCTTTTTTCTGCAAAGGTTCCCTCGGTCCTAATGCTAAAAAAGAAAATAATCTTCCATGCCCCTTTTTTAAAAGTAGACAGTGATAACTGTGATGCACTGGGCCCCTCAAACCCATGGGCCCCAGTCCTGCTGCATCTGCTTAATTATTGATAACCAGCAGTGGCCACTTACACACCTGGCAGCAGTACCTGCTTCACTAATGAATGGCCTTTTTTAAAGAAAAAAAAGGGGGGTAAAAGTCCACTTATATTACCGCATTTGCTACATAATCCATCATCTGCTGCATAGTACTGCATATCCAATTCTTCAGTGCTGTAAACAAGTACTTACAAACATTCTATGCTGAAGGACAGATTTATGTATTTTCGATAGTTTTGCTTTATTGTGCAGTACAGGAAGACAAATGCGTTCTTGTTGCACGCTTATGTTTTTAAGTGAACCTAGTTCTATGTATGTTGCGGTTTATTTTGCTGTACAATTAACTTCTTTTGTGGTCTTCTGCCATGTTTTTTTAAATATGTTGAGCATGGATTCAACAGCCATTTAGTCTCCCAAACCTACTATGCAATGGGATCACCATGGACACCTTGTTGCTGTTGTCATAAGGCTGTTTGAGCTCAGGTACATAAAACCAACCATCTGCTTATTGCCGCGCAGATTAATATGTCCTCAAAGCACACGAACAAACATTAACTATTCCCTTTGCCGCTAAACAATTCCCACCCACTTTAACAATTTTTTCTTTAACTTCATTTTGACAACTTCCGTTAGTGACTAACCCTTTTGCGCTTTCACCTGACTCCAATATTTCTTTGCACCGAACCATCCTATCTGCCCCTGGACCAAGCCTGCTTTCCTTTCATTCCATCGTTCTCCTCTTACTTTCCGTTGCTCTTTTCCCTGTTACCTCTAAATTCGTCCTTAGTGCCTTTTGATGAGCTTGACCTCTATAACTAATACCTCTATCTCTGAATGCATTTCTTTCCCAGTGCTCAACCTGCTGCTGAAGCCTATTGTCCCTGTACCAGAGTGGGCTGGTAGGCTCGGTGCTTCCCTAGAGTAACTGTGCGGTTGTGAATTCAGTGCTGTGAAGCAATTACCACACCCAAAATTTCCCAGGGTGAAGATGGCAGTTATTACCAATACACCCAGTGCCCTGCAAGTCCCTCCGTGTGTGGTGTGCATGTAAACTTCATACAAAATAATATTTGAATTTACCAACACTGTGTTGTTGTGTAATTACCACATATCCTATCCATGATTACAAGCAGAAAAAAACAGCTTCCACAAGATTCTGGAAAATTCCGTAATAAAGGCCTAACTATTGATGTTTATGCATTACAATAAATACAGCCAGTTGTTAACTCAGTGAATTTCAATGGGTTTTGAAGCACTTTTGATACTCTTGCTGTTAGCAGGATGTTAGTTAAATACATTCTTGAGCAATCCTCACATAGGTCAGGAATTGAAATGGGGCAAAAATAAAAATACATTAATGTCTCTTGTTTTCAGCAATTTGTCAAGAAACATCATTTAAAATGCAATAGCTCTAACTCTCACAAATGTGAGACCTATTGCATTGAAAATGATTGTGTTTTTCTAGCAACCTTTTTGATCCTGCCAGCACACTTCCTGACCCCCGCCCCACCGCACTCGGATCACAGCTCTCACAAGAGCTCTCAGTAAATGAAGACAGCCTGGAAATAACGCAGAGAAAAACCGCCGCACTTCCAGGCCATCTTCATTTACAGGATTTAATCAAGAGTGAAAATGGACACTTGTAACACTTCTCAACCTTTGGTTTAGGGAGATTAGGAAACCCTCAAAAACTCAATGTTGTTTGGAATGCGGTATATATGTTTCCTCCGCCCCACATTGAAGTTATGGCAGTTATCATAGGGTATTCCTAGATGTGTTGGCTGCCAGCCTCATCCAGAGGCACCTCTGGTCTCGAGTGCAGTGTCCAGAGATAGAGGGTTTTCCCCACAAGTAAAGTATAGACAATTAACACTCATAGGTAAATTTAAAAAAGGGGAAAGGACACCCAGGTACTTTATTAGTGGGTGAGTTTCCACTGGTATAAAATGAGGTTATACTCTAAATGGACCGAGTTACCAGGTCCTGTAGTATTAATAAACAGAAAGTTGTCTTCATTTACATGCAATTCCAGCGGCATTGGCGCCCCCCTGGGAACCCATCCACGCCCACCCAGGGGGGCACACCCCATAGTTTGAAGACTACTGCTCTAAGGCCTAAAAAAGTGGTTATTTAACATGAGGTGAGATGCAAATGGGATTTGGAATAATTTTTTTGTACATTTTGTACATTAACTCAATTTTTTTATAAAAATCGATGACCCTGGAACTTAGGAACTTTCTCAAAATGTTCAGAAATTATAATTTTTTTTAAAGTTTATTCTTTTGACTGTATACGACTGTTGGATGTGAATTATCATGTATGGAACTAAAATATGTGTGTTTAGAGTCATTTTAATGCTCAAAATTTGTTAAAGCACAAGCTTCTGAGTAGGAGGCAAAGTCTATAAAAATACCATATTTGGTCACTCTGAGGCCTTAAATATTGGCTATTCAACTTGAGGCACAATACCAATGACATTTGGAATGATGTTTTGTATGTGCCAAAAAAATATTTTTTTTAATGAAAATTGATGACCCTGGACCATAGATAATTTGTCATATAGTCAGAAATTGTGAGTTTTTTAAATGTTGTATCTTTTGACTCAAGGCGGGTGGTTAACTCCGCTCTGCCAGCGGAGTTTACAGAGTTTTAGAACTCCGCACTCCGTTTGTAGTGCGAAGTTTTCAAAAACGTTGCACTCGCAGCAGAGTGGATTTTACCGGTGCAGAGGTCAGAAGTCTAGAACTTTCCTTACTTCCAAATGGTGTCCTGCTCTTGCTACTGGCTGCACTCAGCTTCTGCTGCTCCGGGCAGGAGAATTCAATTAATAGGAAGAACTGCAGTGCGCATGGCTTATTGCGTGAAGGCATGCCTAACCGGATGAAATCGTATGATACGAATGACATTTGGAATCCTTTTTTGTACATGACAAAAAATCTATTCTTTTATAAAAATTGAAGACCCCGGACCTTAGAAATTTCTCAAAATGTTCAGAAATGATTATGTTTCAAAAGTTTAATATTTTAACTGTATATCACTGTTGGATGTGAATCATCACTTTTGGAACTAAAATAAGTGACTTTAGAGTCATTTTTTTGTTCGAAATCTGTCAAAACAAAAACTTCTGAGTAGGAGTAAAAGTGTATAAATATGGCATATTTGGTCACTCTGAGGCACTAAGCAGTAGTTATTCAGCATCAGGCGCAATACAAATGCCATTTGGAATCATTTTTTCTCGGTGTCAAAAAATCGATTTTTGTCCAAAATCAATGACCCTGGACCTTAGGAACTTTCTAAAAATTGCCAGAAATTGTGACTTTTCAAACATTTCATCATTTGACTGTATATGACTGTTGGATGTGAATTATCACTGTTGTAACTAAAATAAGTGTATTTAAAATCATTTTCATGTTCTTAAACAAGCTACTGAGTAGAAGGAAAAGTCTATAAATAAGGCATATTTAGTCACTCTAATTCCTTGTAAAAGTGCTCATTCAACATAATGTACAATACAAATGACATTTGGAATCTGTTTCAGTACATAACAAAAAATCCAGTTTGGTGAAATTGTGATTTTTCACATTTTCATCTTATAACTTTAAATGACTGTTGGTGTGAATCATCCCTTTTGATAGCAAAATAAGGGTGTTTATAGTTGTTTTCTTGCTTGAAATTGGTCAAAGCAAAAACTTCTGAGTAGGAGGAGAAGCCTATAAAAATGGCATATGTGGTCACTTTGAGGCCTTAAATAGTGGCTATTCAACTTGAGGCACAATACAAATAACATTTGGAATAATTTTTTGTACATGCCAAAAAATCCATTTTTTAATGAAAATATATGACTCCAGACTTCAGGAACTTCCTCAAAATGGTCAGAATGGTGATTTTGTTTAATGTTTCAATTGTTTAACTATGTATGACTGTTTGGTGTGAAGCATCACTTTTGGAGCTAAAATAAGTGTGTTTTGAGTGATTTTCATACTCACAATCGGTCAAAACATAAGTTTCTGAGTAGGAGAAAAAGACTATAAAAATGGCTTGTTTGGTCACTCTGAGGCCTTAAAAAGTGGTTATTCATTATAAGGCGTGATACAAAATGACATCTAGAATATTTTTTGTACATGCTATAAAATCTATTTTTTGATTAAGATTGATGACCCCTGATTATAGGAACTTTGCCAAAATAGTCAAAAACTGTGATTTTTTAATGTTTCATCTTTTGACTGTATATGACTGTTGGGTGTGAATCACCACTTTTTGAGTTAAAATAAGAGTGTTTATACTAATTTTCATGTTCAAAATCGTTAAAAACATAAGCTTCTTAGTTAGTTAAAAAAGTCAATAAAAATGGCTTATTTGGTCACTCGGAGGCCTTAAAAAGTGGTTGGGAATATTTTTTTGTACATGTCAAAAAAATCTATTTGAACCACCCGGACCTTAGGAACGTTTTCAAAATGGTCAGAAATAGTGATTTTTGAAATGTTTTCTTTTGACTGTATAACTGTTGGATTTGAATCATCACTTTTGGAACACAAATAAGTGTCTTTAGAGTCATTTTCATGTTCAAAATCGGTCAAAACTAAAACTTCTGAGTAGGAGGAAAAATTTATAAAAGTGGCTTATTTGGTCATTCTGATGCCTTAAATGGTGGTTATTCAAATTGAGATGTGATACAAATGACATTTGAAATACTTTTTTGTACATGCAAAAGAATAATGTTTTGTCCAAAATCAATGACCCCGGACCTTAGGCACTTTCTAAAAATGATCAAAAATTGTGAATTTTCTAATGTTTTAATATTTGACTGTATATGACTATTGGATGTGAATCATCACTTTTGGAATTAAAATAATTGTGTTTAACGTCATTTTCATACTCAAAATTGGTCAAAGCACAAGCTTCCTAGTAGGAGGAAAACTCAATAAATATGGCATATTTGGTCACTCTAAGGCCTTAAGAAATGATTATTCAGCATGAGGCACAATACAAATGACATTTGGAATAATTTTTTCTCCATGTCAAAAAATACATTTTGGGTTGAAAATCAATGACCCCCAATCTTAGGAACGTTCTAAAAATTGTCATCACTTTTGGAACTAAAATACGTGTATTTAAAGTCATTTTCATGCTTTTAAATGGTCAAAGCAGAAGCTTCTGAGTAGGAGGAACAGTCTTTAAAGATGGCATATTTAGTCACTCTGATAACATAAAAAGTGCTCATACATAAGGCACGATACAAATGACATTTGGAATCATTTTTTGTACATGCCAAAAAAAATCTATTTTTTCAAGGAAATCATTGAACCCCAGATCTTAGGAACTTGCTAAAAACGGTAAAAAAAATGGTGATTACTCAAATTTTTCATATTTTGACTGTAATGAATGTTGGATGTGAATCATTTCTTTTGGAAACCTGTTAAGTGTGTTTAGAGCTGTTTTCATGCTCGAAATCGGTGAAAGCAAAAACTTATGAGTAGGAAGAAAAGTCTATAAAAACAACACATTTGGTCACTTTGAGGCCTGAAAAAGTGGTAAATCAACATTTGGGACGATACAAATGACATTTGGAATAATTTTTTATCCATGCCTAAAAGCTCAATTTTTTATGAAAATTGATGACCCTGGATGTTAGAAATTTTCTCAAAATGATCAGAAATGGTGAATTTTCAATTGTTTAATCTTTTGACTGAATATTTATGTTGGATGTGAATCATCACTAAGGACCTAAACTAAGGGTTTTTAGAGCCATTTTCATGCATGATATTGGTTGAAGCACAACCTTCTGAATGTGAGAAAGTCTATAAAAATTGGATATTTGGTCCCTTGAGGCCTTAAAAACTGTTTATTGAACATAAGGCATGATACAAATGACATTTGGAATCATTCATGAAAAATCAATTTTTCATGAAAATCGATGACCCCAGACCTCTGCAACTTTATCATAATGGTCAGAAATGGCGATTTTTTAAATGTTTAATCTTTTGACTGTATATGACTGTTGGATGTTAATAATCACATTTGGAACTAAAATAAGCGTGTTTAGGGTCATTTTAAAGCTCGAAACGGGACATAGCACAAACTTCTGAGCAGGAGGAAAAGTCTGTTAAAATTGGTTATTGAGTCACTCTGAAGCCTTAGCAAGTGGTCAATCAACATAAGGTACGATCCAAAATGACATTTGGAATCATTTTGTGATGAAAATCAATGACCCTGGACCATTAGAAACATAGTCAAAATGATCAGAAATTGTGATTTTTCAAATGTTTAATCTTTCTGCTATATATGACTGTTGGATCTGAATCATCACTTTTGGAACTAAAAGAAATGTGTTGAGAGTCAATTTCAAGCTTCTGAGTAGGAGGAAAAGTCTGAAAGTATGGCATATTTAGTCACTTTGATGCCTTAACAAGTGGTTATTCAACATAAGGTGCGATATAAATGGTATTTGGAATCATGTTTAGTACATGTCAAAGAATCCACTTTTTATTGAAAATCGAAGACCTGGCCGGACCTTAGGAACTTTCTAAAGATAATCAGAAATGTTGATTTTTCAAATGTTTAATCTTTTGACTGAATATCACTGTTCGATGTTAATCATCACTTTTAGAACGGCCCAATTACAATGTTGTCCGGAAACTTTCCGCCCGACTCCTTCTTCGAATCGGTTCTGACCGACTGGCAATCAGTGGTTCCGATTACGATGTTTCCGAACATCGTTCAGTCGGACTCCAATTCACTTCTATCGGAGCCTGTGTTCCAACCGACAACACAAGTTCCTATGGGGAAAAGGGGTGTTTGTGGAAAACCCCTGCACACTGTCCTGGGAATCCCATGGTGCTTGCCACACAGTGCAGGGTTTTGCAGGGGGTCCATTGGGTAGTGTAACAACAAGTAGGGGAAGAAAAGGATCAATTGTGATCCACTAGGGCTTAGATTACCATTCAAAGAAAGGAGAATGGAAGGTCCAGCCACAGTCGTAGCTCCAGATATGTGAACAACAAATAGATGACTGGGCTGTTCCTAAAGAAAGGAAGAAGAAAACGGTCACTAAGGTACAAGAGCTAGTGCTCAATGGAGGACCACCCCTGGGTATCCAATTTGTTGGATATAATGGCCTCACACACCCTTGCGAGTGTCATGCTTCATCATCGGCAATGCTCCTCGTTGGGCAGGCGGTGCAATGCCCAACGGGCTCACCTCAAGGAGGGGCTCTTTATCGGAGATCTTTTATCCAACTGCCTATGGGTGAAGTGTTGGTGAGGGGCCAGAACAGAGTAGATGGTGTGGATGAGGATAAAATGTGGCACAAGGTACCGGAAAACAATTTTATTCTGGTGGTCCTCTGCCGCATGTAAAATGAAGAATAGCCTGTAATCGCTGGAACTAAGGTTTCCAAGGGCGAAACAGGACTAAAGTACAAATGGTGTGGTCAACATGTTTCTCGCTTCTAGTGCATTGACTGCAATTCTTCAGGACCTAATAGAAAGACTACAATCTACAGAACATGACCTATAATTTTTTTTTTTTGTAGAGCGCCTGGTGACCCGAGGGCATCCCCGCGCTATAATACTGTAAAATCCAGGACAGGCGAAAACCAGGAACTATTTGGGGAAGAGGAGGGTTTTGAGTTTTTTGCGGAAAAGTGCGTGGCTAGGTTCCAGACGCAGCAGGCGAGGAAGGGCGTTCCATGTGAAGGAGGCCTTAACCGAGAAGCGGCGTCCACCGGTACGCGACTTCTTGAATCTTGGGACTGTGGCCAGATGTTCGTTGTCCGAGCGGAGGTTTCTGTGGGCTTTATAAGGTGTAATCATATCTTTGAGGGTGGCAGGTCCAACCCCATTGATGAGTTTGTGCGTGATGCACATGGCCTTAAACTCCACTCGCTGGCGGACCGGAAGCCAGTGCAGAGATTTAAGGGCCGGTGTGGTATGGGCTCTGGGGGGAAGGTTGAGAATGAGTCTCGCCGCGGCGTTTTGTGCGCGCTGGAGTTTGGCCAGGGTGGTTTCAGGAGCCCCGAGGTATGCGGCATTGCCGTAGTCCAGGCGTGCTAATATGAGCCCTTGCACTAGAAGTTTCCTGGACAGGGGGGGGCAGGAGGGGGGGATCTTCCGAATTGAGCGGAGAAGACCAAAGCAGGTCCCCGCGGTCTTGACTGCCTGGGTCTTCAAGGAGAGGTCCTGCTCCAACCAGAAGCCTAGTGTTTTAATTTCTGTCTTGGGCGTAGGGATGTCACCGAAGGAATCTGGCCAGGCTGAGGGAGGGACAGAGGACCATTTGTTGCCCAGAAGCATGATTTCTGTTTTTGTCCCGTTCAGCTTCAGCGAGGATTCGCACATCCAGGTATGTATGTCTTGCAGGCAGTTAAGTAAGATTTCAGGGTTCTTGTCCAACTGGGACAGGGAGACGACGAGTTGTGTGTCGTCGGCATAATTGACTATTTTTATCCCATAGCGGGTAACCACATCCTCCAGCGGGGCCATATAGACATTAAACAGGGTGGGACTAAGCGAGGACCCCTGGGGCACACCACGCGTGAGCGGGAGGGGGTCTGAGCGGGAGTTACCGTCCCACACCTGAAATGAATGACCCGAGAGGAAGGATTTGATCCAAGCATGTGCGGTTCCCACAATTCCTGCCTTGGCCAGGCGGTGGAGGAGGACACGGTGGTCCACCGTGTCGAATGCGGCACTGAGGTCCAGGAGGATCACTGCCACTGATAATGCTATCAGTTTATATACAACACATCAGTTTGACACTGCTCTTGCCTAGAGGTTAGAGTATTAGGGTGTCAACAGTACCCGGTAGGTCTGACATCAAGGAAGAAGCCATAATGGTTGCGGTTTCTGCTTCTTGAGTCAGTGCCAGTCATGCCTACAGCTCTCTAGCGGGTCCGGATAGTGTCCATTGGGTACCCCGCGGCCCAAAACGGAAGGCCTCAGGATGAAGGTGGGCCTGCTAGGGGCCCCCAAAGTCAGTATCCGACAGCCTTTTTGTGTCGGAGAGTCTGATTTGGAAAGGCTGTTGGAATCCGACATTGAAATCGCTCGGTTGGAAACGCTGTCCGTAGATACGGCTCCGACTGACACAGATTCTCCGAGAGTCAGTCGGGACCGATTCAGAATGTCTAAAACTTATTTTTTCCGACCGCGAACATCGTAATCAGTTGGCCAGTTTGGAATCTGACCGAGTCGGGCGGATGGGTTCTGACACGGTCTAGAGGAATCTGACTGTCAGTCGGAGGCTTTCCACACAACATCGTAATCGCCTCTAAGTGTCTTAAGAGTCATTTTCATGTTTGAAATTGGTCAGAATAAAAACTTCTGAGTATGAGGAAAAGTCTATAAAAATGCCATATTTAGTCACTTTGATGCCTTAAACAGTGATCATTCAACATGAGGCGCAATACAATTTACATTTGTAACAGTTTGTTGTACAATCCAAAAAATCCTTTTTTTTTTTTAAATCAATGAACCTGGACCTTAGGAACTTTCTAAAATTGTCAGAAACTGTGATTTTTCAAATGTTTTACTTTCTAATGTATATGACTGTTGGATGTGAATCATCACTTTTAGAACTAAAATAAGTGTCTGTGAAGTCATGTTATGCTCTCAATCGGTCAAAGCACAAGCTTCTTAGTAGGAGGAAAAGTCTATAAAAATGGCCTATTTAATTACTCTGAGGCCTAAAAAAGTGATTATTCAACATGAGGCGCAATACAAATGGCATTTATAATAATTTTTTGTACACAACAAAAAATCTATTTTGTCATGAAAATCGATAACCTCTGACATTAGGAACTTTCTACAAATGGACAAAAATCTTGATTTTTTTAATGTTTTATCTTTTGACTGTTTACTGACTGTTGGATGTGAATCGTTACTTTTTGGAGCTAAAATAAGTGTCTACAGTCATTCACATGCTCGAAATTGGTCAAAACACAATCTATTGAGTAGAAGGAAAAGTCTATAAAAATAGCATATTTATTTACTCTGAGGCCTAAAAAAGTCAAAAATTGATGACCCCTTCTCTTAGGAAGTTTGTCAGCATGGTTAGAAATGGTGATCTTTTTTGATGTTTAATCATTTTACTGTGTATGACCCTTGGATTTGAATCATCACTTATAGAGATAAAAAAAGAGTTTTTATATCATTTTCATGCTTTGAATCAGTCAAAACACAAGCTTTTGATTAGAAGAAAAAGTCTATAAAATTGCTTATTTAGTCACGCTGAGGACTGAAGAAGTGGTTGTTCAACATGAGGCGCAATAAAAGTGACATTTGGAGTAATTTTTTATACATTCAAAAAATCTATTCTTTGATGAAAATCGATAACCAATGACCTTAGGAACTTTGTTAAAATGGTCAGAAAAAGTGATTTTTCAAATGTTTAATCTTTTGACTGTATATTACTGTTTGATGTGAATGATCACTTTTATAACTAAAATAAGTGTGTTTACAGTCATTTTCATGCTCGAAATTCGTCAAAGCACAAGCTTCTGAGTAGGTGGAAAAGTCTATGAAAAGTGCATAGTTGGTCATATGATGCCTTTAATAGTGGTTATTCAACTTGAAGCGTGATACAAATGACATTTGGAATGATTTTTATACATGCCAAAAAATCATTTTTTTGTTGAAAATCAATGACCCCGGACTCGAAGAACTTTCTAAAAATGGTCAGTAATGGTTATTTTTCAAATGTTTAATCTTTTGCCTGCATGTGACTGTTGGATGTGAATCAACACTTTTGTAAACAAAATAAATGTGTTTAGAGTTGTTTTCATGCTCGAAATTGGTCAAAGTAAAAACTTATTAGTAGGAAGAAAATGGCATATTGGTCACATTGAGGCTTTAAAAAGTGGTTTTTCAACATAAGTCACACACGATACAAATGACATTTGGAATAATTTTTTGTCCATGCCTAAAAACTAAAACATGTTATGAAAATTGATGACCCTGGGCGTTCGAAACTTTCTCAAAATGATCAGAAATGGTGATTTTTGAAATGTTTAATCTTTTGACCGAATATTACTGTTGGATGTTAATCATCACTTGTGGTCCTAAAATAAGTGTTTTTAGAGTCCTTTTCATGCATTAAATTGGTCAAAGCACAATCTTCTGAGTAGAAGGAAACGTCTATAAAATGGGATATTTGGTCACTCTGAGGCCTTAAAAACAGTTTATTCAACATAAGGCATGACGTTTGGAATCATTTTGTGCATACCAAAAATTTATTTTTTCATGAAAATCAATAACTTCGGAACTAAGGTACTTTCTCATAATGGTCAGAAATGGTGATTTTTTGAATTTTTAATCTTTTGACTGTATATGACTGTTGTATGTTAATCATCACATTTGGAACTGAAACAAAATGTGTATAGAGTCATTTTAAGGATCAAAATTGGCCAAAGCACAAACTTCAGAGTAGGAGCAAAAGACTGTACAAATTGCGTATTTGGTCACTCTGAAGCCTTAAAAAGTGGCTAATCAACATACAGCACAATACAAATAACTTTGGAATCATTTTTTGATGATAACCGGTGACTGTGGACCATAGGAACTTTCTCAAAATGGTTAAAAATTGTGTTTAATCTTTTGACTGTATATGACTGTTGGTTGTGAATCATCACATTGGGAACTAAAATAAGTGAGTTGAGTGTCATTTTAAAGCTAAAAATTGGTCAAAGCACAAGCTCCTGAGTAGGAGGAAAAGTGTAAAAAATGTCATATTTGGTCACTCTGAGGCCTTAAATAGTGGCTATTCAACATGAGTCACAATACAAATGAAATTTGGAATCATTTTTTGTGCATGCCCAAAAATCCATTTTTTTTGTGCCAGCTCAATTTCTTGCGAGATAACCCCTTTCACACCACAAGAAAAATATCAATGGTTGTGACCTTGATGGGTGCACTAAGGGTTTGGGGGCAGCCCATCGGAAGGATGTCTGTCAACCGGGGATTTTTGGGGGAAATGGTACGGCCTAGAGGACTTTACACCTTTGGGCTACATCCTTTAAATTATATGCCCATTTTGGGCTGCCACCCACCATTTTGTGGTAAGTGACATGGTAGCAGCAGATTAGAAGCAGTATTTTCACAGTATTTTGTGGATTGGCCGTGTTTTGGTCATGAGCATGGATGAAAAAAAGGTACAGCACGCGCTCCGCTTATTGTGAGAAGCAGGGCGCCTGGATCTGCTGGTAGGGGGAGGCAATGTGTTGGTGTGCTCCCCGCCTGAAACAGAAGCAGTGAGATTCAAGGAGCCCAGGCAGGGAGCCAATCCATTTGCAGCTGTGGAGAGCGGCCCGAAGGAGAAGTCGAGGCAGGGGAGGGCCGCGGTGTACAAGCAACTCCTTGGAAGGCATGCAAGACGCACCCCTGCTGTGGCTCAAGGCCCACGATGTAGGCAGGCAAGGGGAGGGGCTGAGACCTGAGAGAAGAGGCCTGGGGCGCGAGGTGCATGCCCGGGTAGCAGGGAAGACCTTGGACAGGGCGTGCGGCATGTCCATGGTTAGCTCCAGGCCCAGAAACAAACCAGGCCAGCAGAAAGAGTTGTGTAGGGGGTGCAGGGATTTTCTTATTTAGGCACCAGGTTTGGCCAGGCCAGTCAGGGGTGGGAGGGGGCAGAGGGGCCTTTGCAAGAGGAGGAGCTGGCAGGCACTGAAGTTCAGGAAGGGGAGTGGCAGGCTTCTACTGCTATGTCGCCACCCATGACATCCAGAAAAGCAGAATGGGTTAGGAGCAAATCAAGGATCTCCCTGGGGATGTGGGACTGGCTGGAGAGGGAGCCTCAAGGCTTAAAGGCGCAGTGGCCAGAGGGGGCGACTTCGGAGGGTGGTGGGGAGACACTGCGGGGTGGAAGGAGGATGTCCGGCAAGGCGTCCAGGATAGGACATTGGTCTGGGGCATACTCACTGAGGGAAAACGAGGTCTGGGTCTGCGTTAATGGTGGCGCTGTTAGAATGAAGCAAAGATTAAGGCCAGGATGAGGTTGAAAGCATGGGCGGCATCCAGTAGTGACAGGCAGGGGGGCAGTTGGCGGAGGTTAGGAGTAGAGCCCAATGGGTGTACTCCTGCAGGGGGCGGGGTGGAATCGCAGGTGCAGAGAGGTCTGCATGTTTTAGTATACGGCATGGAAGGGGCTAGCAAGCAGGCATCCACAACCAGCCTTCAGCATGGTGGCAGGTGTTGTGGGTGTGGGGGTTCCATGCTCAGGTGAGTGTTAGAGGGAAAATGACAGGTATTGAGGAGCTAGATCAGAAGGACCAGATTATAAGGGTTCAAGGATCATGCACACAAGACCTATCATTTGTAGGTGGCATGACAAACTTGGCCAGCAGACTCTGGAGAGCACAATTCGGCTCTTTACCCCCGGGGTGAAGTGAAGGCATGGCACAGAGTGCTCAGCTGGACTGTGTCATGGGACCAGGCATTGGCTGACTCAAGAAGGTCTGGTGTGACCTTGTCAGGGCTAACAAAGGGCAAGCGCAGAGCATCTTCGGGAGGAAGCAAACACAGGTCATGATGCACAGAGCACCTCGGAGGGTTTGTTAAGGCCCTCGAGGGGAAGATAGACATTTACCCCACGGTGGGGCCTAATGTGCCATATCATCTAGTGGTCCCACCATGCACTGAGTGGACCGTAGTGAATGAATTGGCAGACTGCATGGAGTTGGTCTATGTGGAAGATAGATTGAGAAGGGTGAGCTTGTGGACTTTGAGGTGCCTGTGGAAATGGATTAGAGGTGGTGGCAGCATGGGGTCAGACGGTCTGAGGAGGGGGCACAGTAAATCATTGTCTGAATAGTGTCTTACAGGCTGGATACATGGTACCAGCAAGATCCACTGACACTAAGTTGACAGGCAAGTGGCTTCCACTGGCAAGGCGGCAGGCTGCGGAGTGGGCACTGACCCTAACTCCAGGTAAGATACGTAGAAACTGTGGGGACGGCCCCGGTGATGGTGTCAATTGGGGTGGATGCTTGGAGAGGGCGAACGGATGAAACTACACAGTTACAAAAGGGCTAGTGTGTGAAGAAAACTGGAGTAAGCATGGAGGAACGGAGGTCAGACACAAAGGAAGGGGGTGGTAAACAAAAGAAGAAGCCTACACACAGAGAAGGAGGGACTTCTACATAAGGAGGACGTCGGTAGGGGAGCAGCGTGGTGAGAAGGTCAAGGCCACAGGAACAGACGCTGGAGAAAAGGTGGAGGGAGGAGAGAAAGGTAAGGCAGAGTTAGGCAAGGGTAAGGAAAGCAAGGAACTGAAAATAAAGAAACTTCTCTGCAAGCGGTGACCAAACCATTGGAGGTGCACCTTATGTTGTCCCCAAAAGAAAAGATTTAGAAGGTAGAATGTCGAAATGTTTAAGGTGTTACATTGGGAACTGAGGCCCAGGAGGCCCATAACCATAGAAAAGTGGATTTTACATTTTTGCCAGGGTACACTGTGAGAAATGTCTAGAACAAAGTGTGTCCCTGTTTAAATACATGGATGTCATATGTAAGGCACAAATCACATGTGAGGGATATGCATGGGTGCAGTATGACAATGAATTCAGGGCGCCATGGCCCTTATTTCAGAGGCAAAATGGGGGAGATCAATTCCAATCTCTGGCAACACACAATGAGACCTGCAAAATTAGGAAAAATAGTTTTTATAGCCAGTGGTTACCCCATAGTTTATAGACCCTTTCAGGCCACCCCACCCCACCTGGGAAGGGGTGAGTTCCACAGCAAAAGGTCAGGGAGGAACACTGGGTGCCTACTGGGATTTCAATAGGTTGTGCTTCCGGGAATACTGCAAGTTCAGACATGAATGTTCGAAGTGCGCGGGGAACACGCCCTTGTATATTCTTTTGCGCCCCAGGGAGATAGCAGGGAGGCCATACAGGGGGATATACGGGCCAGTGGCACCAGAGTCAAGGGGGTTCAAGCATGCCTCAACCCATGTCAGGGAGCTATAGGGGAGAAAGGGGGGGGCACAAGGACCTGGTAGGAAAAGCTTTTATGCCAGTTAAGCTTGACAGACTGGAATTCTGGCTGCGGCCTTATGTTAATAAGATGGATATGAGGGAGGCATTTCAATAGGATTTTCAGCTGGGATACGAGGGTCCCAGAGTTTTGAGATGGGTCAAAATTCTCAAATCGGTCAGAGAGCATCCACAAGTGGTGCGAGACTAATTGCAGAAAGACGTGCGAGGAGGCAGGATGGTGGGTTCCTTTGATGACTGGCCAATGGAGAACCTGATCATGTCTCCGATAGGGCTGGTTCCTAAAAGAGAGCAGGGCCAGTTTTGGCAGATACAACATTTGTCTTGGCCACAAGGGGAATCAGTAAATTACATTATAGCTGAAGATCTGGCTATAGTGTCTTATTTTTCAGTGAACATGGCAATGTCAATAGTTGAGCGGGCAGGGATAGGCGCAGAAATGGCAAAGTGTTACATGAAATCAGCCTTTCGGTTTTTGCCAGTGCACCCAGAGGACTTTCAGTTGCTGGGTATTCAGTTCGAAGGGTAGTGGTATGTTTACAAAAGCCTGCCAATGGGATGTTTTATTTCATGTGCTCTGTTTGAGCATTTTAGTTCATTTTTATAGTGGATGTTTACGTTGGTTGCCCACTATCTGGAGAACTTCTTCTTTGATAGCCATGCAGCCTCTGTGGACTGCCAACACTTGCTGGTATGTTTTCAAGAGCTCATGGAGGATATTGGGTTTCATTTGGTGTCTGAAAAGACTCTGGGCTCACCATAGACCACGCTCTCCTACTTGGGGAGAGAGCTGGACTCTAGGATCATGGAGGCATGTTTGCCCCAGGACAAAAAGCTAAAGATGCAGCTGTTGGGGAACACAATTCTGGAGAAAGCTAAGGGTTAAGGTCAGAGACGTGCAGGTGCTTCTAGGCCATCTGAATTTTGTATGTAGGGTGGTCCGAGCGGACAGGACTTTTTGTCGAAGACAGGAATTGGTGGTGTCAGGCTTGTCCCTGCTGCATCATCATGTGCAATTGCTAGCATGTGTGAGGGAGGATTTGCGCATGCGGTTCTTCTGTTGTGTACGCCGCGAGAGTTTGAGTGGGTTGTCCAAATTTATTCCACTGCAGTGGGGGATGTGTGATTTTGGCTGAACTGGCAGGGACATTAGTGTGCGGAGGAATGCCCCGAAGCTTGGAAGTATGAGGGCAACAGTATCGCTTTGCATGAGTTTTTTCCACAGGTTGTAGCGGTTTCCATGTGGGGACAATCGTTGGCAGATAAATTGATTTTGTTTTGAATTGACAATATGGTGGTGATATAGGTGCTAAATAGGCAGTCGGCCAGGGATGCCCAGATGCTGAAGTTGCTACGGATTTTTGTGTTTGTGTGCTTGAGATATGACATTTTATTCAGGGCGAAGCATGTGCTGGGTGGACAATGACATTGCAGATGCTTTCTCTTGTTCACAGTTGGAGATTCCATGGGCTGACCATGGAGGCGGACAGGGGCAAGACACGCATGCTGATGGAGCTATGGAAAGTAAGAGACAAAGGCTGTTCAAGCTGGTGGTAGGGTCTTTGGCGGCATCCACCCAGAAATCATACGCACAGGCAGGAGAGGATTATTTGAACACTGGGGGACAGAGGACAATCGCGGGTTGGGAGAGAGTCGAGGATGTAGTTCATTTTATATTCAACAAGAACAATTGAAGGACAGACTGCAGGACAATGTCATACATTCACCCCAGTACAGAGATATGTGCCTAAATCCATCTTTTTTTGCTCACCATTCCGTTTCAGTTTGAACCCAGCCATATGCAAATCAGTCTTGAACCTGCGCCCAATGGGAACAGTGCAGCCCGAACTGCCAGGACAGGTCCTCCCTGGACTGGAAACAAGCATCCTAGGACCGGTCTCAGGGTTTCACCCCTCATCAGCCAGTATAACTTGACTCCAGTGGCATGGAGAGCACGGGACCCACTTCTGGGCATACTCATCCCACTCGGGGTGACAAGTGCAAAAAGAACATTTGATGTACAGAATGCAGGACAATGTCATACATTCACCCCAGTACAGAGACCTAGGCCTAAATCCATCGTTTTTTTGCTCACCTGTCTAGCCCAAACTGCCAGGCCAGGTCCTCCCTGGACTGGAAACAAGCATCCTAAGACCGGTTTCGGGGTTTCACCCCCTCATCAGCCAGGATAGCTTGACTCCAGTGGCATGGAGAGCATGGGACCCACATCTGGGCATACCCGCCTCACTCGGGGTGACAAATGCAAAAAGAACAATTGATGGACAAAATGCAGGACAATGTCATACATTCACCTCAGTACAGAGATCTGGGCCTAAATCCATTGTTTGTTTGGTCACCATGCCATTCCAGTTTGAACCTAGCCATATGCAAATGAGTCTTGACCCTGCGCCCAATGGGAACAGTCCAGCCCGAACTGCCAGGCCAGGTCCTCCCTGGACTGGAAACAAGCATGCTATGACCAGTTTTGGGGTTCCACCCTTCATCAGCCAAGATAACTTAACTCCAGTGGCTTGACAAGAGACCCACGTCTGGGCGTACCTGTCTCACTCGGGTGACAAATGCAAAAAGAACAATTGATGGACAGAATGCAGGACAATGTCAAACATTCACCCCAGGACAGAGATCTGGGCCTAAATCCATTGTTGTTTTGCTCACCATGACATTCTAGTTTGAACCCAGCTATATAAGGGGAAATAACTTTGTTCGCTACCTTGATGACCTGGGTGTTTTTGGCTATTTCTGGGTCTCTGAATTGTTGGGGGAGGGGCAGTAGGGGTCTTCAATGGGAAGAAGTGGTGATCCAAGAGTCTGGGGTTTGAATAAAACTACAACGTTCTAAAACGGATCAGAGGTCACTGGGAACAACAGGGGTTTTCTGAGTTTGCCTGGTAGAGGGTTACAGTCCAGTAGCAAGGGGTAGGAATCTATGGGCATGCAGAGTATCACACGAAGGGGAGATTTTCAGGCACAGGGATGGCGAGCACATGACCGCTTTCCAACTGCTGGCAAAACTGTGGAAAGCACTTGCTAGGCTGGGGTTGGTAACCACAGAGTATCGCAGGCATTCTTTTTGTATTGGGTTTGCAACAGAGGTTGGCAAGAGAGCATGGTCAAGAGAGTAAATTATTGAGCTGGGAGGATGGTCTTCAGATTGTTTTAAGAGGTATGTCAGATCAGGTGAGGGGGATTGTTGAGGAAGCAGTTTGATGTGTCTTTCCCCTTCTGTTGGTTTGAATTTCAGGTTCGGTTCTGGGTCCAAGGGCTGCCAGCTCCTCTGTGTGGATCATGGGGCATTGGTTCGTGAAATGGACTAAGCAGGAATCCAGAAAAAGTCACCAGGGTCGAAATCTGAGTTTTGATGCATGTGCACTTTTGTTGCCATGGTTAGGGAAGGGTAGTGTTTGCTGGAAAGAGCTGCTGCCCAGTCTGAACAGTTTTATACAAGGGAAGAATTGTCCTGATGTTCTGTGGGTGCAATTAGGGGAAATGTACTTGGTCGTGGAGAAGGGTTTGGCATTGCTGCAGGTGATGAAGAAGGATTTGAGGGAGATCAAAGCGCAGTGGTCAGGTTGTTTCGTGGCGTGGACAGAATGTATACCCAGGAGAATTTGGAGAGGTGCTACAAGCCACCAGCAATTGACAAGGCTAGGAGGAAGATAAATAGGAAAATGCGATCATGTCGCAGGGAGGAAGGATTAGGCTGAGTAGACCATTCCGACCTGAGATATGATACAGTGGAATTTATTTCAGGTGGGATGGGGTTTAATTTGTTGGCGGTAAAGGATTTTTCATCATGGACCTTGAGGGTGCAGCGGTGAGCCAGACACGTTTTGTGTGGGGGAGGGGGTTCACAAAAGGTCTGGTTAGTGCCTTTTTCTGAGTGCAATTGGCCTACAAGTATGTGCAGGTTTAGCTAAGGTTATTTTTGTTGCCATTGGGGAACCAAGCTGAAAGGGAGGGTGTGACAAGCTCACACAGAAAGAGGCAGGAAGTTAAAGGTTACGTTATAGGAAGTTGAGTTTAGTAGATGTTATTAGATTCACTGTTAAATGGTAGGGGAAGTTAAAAATGTTACAGTTGCATGAGTGAAATAAGTTAAGAGGTAGATACTTGCTGGGTTCCATTATCTTTTAGGGGTGCAGGGTAGGAAATTAGGTGACAAACTTTGTTTAGTGAGGTTTTCGTTTTGTAAGGCGGAATGCCCATGAATCTTTGTGATGCACTCCTGTTTCAATAAAGCGCCCTTTTTGCACACATCAAATTGTCAGTAGTCTGTTCTTCGGCTTTCTCACCTGATAAGGTTTTGGTGGACAGCCAATCCGAGGGAGGTCTGTCCCTCAGGATTATTGGGGGAAATGGTGCGGTCCAGAGGACAATGCACCTTTGGGCTGCATCCATTAAAGGATGTACCCAAAGGCTATATATACGGCCATTTTGGGCTGCCACCCACCATTTTGTGGTAGGTGACCCAGTGGGAGCACTGTGAGCTGGTTAGAAGAAGTATTTTTGCCACCGGCCCATCCCTCTCATTACGTTTTTTTTAAGGTAAAATAAGAGCAAAGTTATGTGATAAGGGTTGGCTAGTTTGTTCTGAACAGTTGTGTATGGGGTGAAGAGTTGTTGTATGGCTGCAACTTTGATACAGGTGCGGTGGATTGGCGGTTGGCCAACACGTTTGCATGGGTTTAGCTATGGTTATTGTTGTTGCCATCGGTGAACCAGGCTGAAAGGGAGGGTGTGAATAAGTTGACACTGGAACATGGCGGGAAGTTAAAGGTTACGTTATATGATAAGAGATTCACTGTTAAATGGTAGGGGAAGTTAAAAACGTTACAATTGCAGGAGTGCAGTATGTTAGGTGGTAGTTACTTGCTGGGTTTCCTTATGGAGGGTGGGACTTTTAAGGGTGGGGATAGGAAATTAGGTGACAAACTTTAATTTATGGAATGGAATGCCCAGGAATCTTTGTGATGCGCACCTGTTTCATAAAGCAGCCTTTTCACACATCAAAGTGTCAGCTGCTCTCTCATCCAAAAGCAGAGTTAGTAGATTTGTACTTACCCACTAGCAGTGCGTAGACAGCTTCATGAAGAGGATTTAAGAGGAGGTGGCCAGCCCAGCCTTATGCGGACTCGGATGGGTGCAGAAAGGCTCGCTCTTTACCAGGGCACGACCTCCACTGCGGGCCTCTAGAAGCGCTTATATGTACCCACAGAGCCAGGAAAGCCCTGCCTCTTCAGGATGGGTGTCTTCTGGTCAGTTGAGTCTGTGTCGTGCCCTCCACAACAAACACTAAGCAAACTGAGTCCCGCCATAGGGCTTCTAGCAGAGCCTATATGCCAGCACACAATCAGGGCAGCTCTACCTACTTCTGGCCCATTGTGTTCCGGGCGATGGAGTCCATGCCCTCCACACCAAACACCATACAAACAGCGTTCCCCGCTGCAGTCTTTAAGAAGTGTTTACACGCCCCCACACAATCAGGCAGGCCCTGCCTCCTCAGGCCGGTTGTGTTCTGGGTGATGGAGTCCATGCGCGTGCCCTCCACACCAAACAACCTGCATCCCGCACCTTGGGCTTCTAGAAGTGCTTATAATTTACTCTGCTGCTTAGATAGTTTGTACTACAAGTAGTGATGGATCTCACAATATAGCCCTGTTTCTACTCCCATTACCTGCCCCGGTTTTAGAAATCACATTTCTCTACATGTATCTGAAAGGTATTTTCTCACTTTATTACCAGGACAAAGGTTAAAGCCAAAAACGGTAACTGCCTCTGGTGATCCGGGACAGATAATGACACTAGAAAGATGACTCAAGCTTGATACACATTTTGACAACCCTTCAACAGACACCAATACTTAGCTCCCAGCTGCAACCTGCATCTTCATATCGGTCAGTGTTGGGACAGAGTGTGAACTGCCGACCCAATTAATTGCCCTCTGGCCATGTAGCCATGTGTTGTATGCCAGCATCGAACATATGGGATGGTGCTTACAGATGGGCAGAGAGGGAAATAGGCAACTTCTACACCTTTAAGTGATTTAAAACTCCAGATAGAAGGCCAGCAAAATCATTTTGACCTGAGCAGAAGAGTTTTAAACCTCAGACCTGAAATCTGACAGTAACAGAATATAGTAACAGTTCTGCAACCCTTGAGGAACCAATGCAGATCAGAGAAGCAGATAAAGATTTTTTTTTATGGAAGAAAAAATGTTATAGAAGGAAAACAGGACTCTGTTTCAACTGTTGAAAGGAGGGACATTTGGTTCAAGCTTGACCACAGCTCCGTGGACACAAGTTAATTCGTCCCTTAGCAATAGACTAGAGGCAAGCTCACAGATCACTAAAGTGTATATTGCTGACTGTGTTCATTACTTCTTACAAGTGCTGTGTACCATATCCCAAGAACCAGTCTTAATCCATGAATTAGTAGATTCCAAGGTCTCTGGAGGCTTCATGGATAACAGGTGTCAAACCACCATGCAAATCCTGATCACAGGGAAACCGGTGATGAGAGAGATTAAAGCACTAAATGGAATAGCTTTAACCTCTGTCAGGTGCATGGTATTATGAAACTCTGCAACTGTTCATGGCTACACAAACTGGACAAGTGGATAAGGTATGTTTGGATCTCATTGATACACCACCCTTTCCCATTGTATCAGGCACCTCCTGGATGAGACATCATTGCCCTGAAAAGAAAAGCTGAAACTCTTGCCTCATTGAATTATGCAGGACACTTTTCATAACCCAATCACCAAAGAAGACACACATCAACAAACCTTTCTGGTGTCCCATGTGAGAAGGTGGCCTGGTATTTGCTGTCCACTAATTAAAGTGGGTAACCTGTACCAGTCCACATGACCCTTAAGATGTATAAGCTCAAAGATAACCCTATTGAAAGCTATGCTACTGGTAGCTATGGAGAGCGGCCTACAAGCTTAATCTTGAAGGAATGTAAAGCAGCTTGTTCTACCAGAATATCACCTCCTGAATGACTAAATGAAAGGGGAACCACACAGCAGTTATATAAAAATATGTATTTATTAAAATGAAACTCTCTACTATTCTCTACACGAGAATAGAACACAAAGCACACATACTGGATAAAAAGAACAGTCGTAAGTAGGACAATACACAGCAGGCTCCAGGGGGAGACCGAACTATAAACTAAGTAGATGGTATAACAATCATGACTTGAATAGAGACAGTGCCTAGAGCACGCATGTAGAATCGCTGGGACCCCAAGGAACCACCCTAGGTAGTGACAGAGGGAACCCACGGAGGACGGGTGAAGTGTGGAAACTTGACCGCGTGCTCCGTACAACTCTATGAGAAGATCGCAGTTGCAAAGTTACAGTTTAAGGACACTTCTAGGAGGATTTCAAACAACCCCTTTGGAACATAAGAGGTTCTAGAGCCAACCCAGCAGTGAGTACCGAGCTACCCGTGTTACCTATCCCACAGGAGCCGGCTGCATAGGGGTCAAGGGGTGTCGGAAACCTCTGTCGTTTTCAATGGAGTGCTGGGAAGACGTACTGCTGCCATGAAGGTGAAAAGTTTACAGCGGAATCCAAGCCTGTATTCTGGAAGGAAGGAACCTGAAAGCAGAGGGGACAGAGTCTAGGTTACTTCAGGTGACCAGCGGCTCAGTAGTCGAATGCCCACCGATGTCGGGTGCGATGAGGGGACGCTTGACTCTGCAGCCACAAGGACCAAGAGGCGTTGAGGATGGCCAGGATCCAGAGGAGAGCTATCCCACAAAGGATGTCGAGTGCTATGGGGTCGGTGTCTGGCTGAAGCACCAATCAAGCCTTGGCAAATGCAACCCATGCAGGAGGACAAACAGGTTACGGTGTGGACCAGCAAGGTCCAGGGGACTCTCCAAGCAATGGAAAGTCAGGACATGTCTGGAGCAATGGGGAAAGCCCAAGAACAAACAAGGGGACCCTGCCAGGACCCACAGGCCAACAGACCAGGAGTTGCGAGGAGACCTCAAGCAAGTTTGCAAAGTACCAGTTAACGGAGCACTCAGTGTGAGGAGGCCGGAGTTCTTCAGTGCAAATACTGATCGGGTCTGGACTATACGGAATCCAATGCATAAGCTCGGGAATCACCAACAAGCATATGCACTTGCAAATGTACGTGATGCTTAGAGGTTCGGGTCACGCAATCACCATGAGGGATACTGGCCTCAGAATTGTTGAGAGGGCAGATCGACCTCAGGGACCTTCGGAAACCCACCTCCTGTGTTGCTGAAATCTCCGGAGTTCTCAGGAGCTTGGGAGCACCAAGCCAGCCAGATAAGCTTAGGTGCCTGCTAGTGCAAGGTAGTAACTCCTTTACTCCAAGGGAGATTTTTTAGTCGTCCAGCGTCGTGCAGACAGTTGAAGTACTTGGTTTCTTCTCAGCCGAATCTTTTCCAGGTAAAATCTAATGTCCTTTAGCCAGGTAACCCACTTTATACCCACTGGAAAGGGCTGGACAGATTTAGTGGACCCTCCTAGGGGAGGGGCAGGTCAGAGGGGTGGCTACACCCATGTCCTTTGTCCAGTTTTGTGCCAGAGCATGAGCCAAAGGCGCCCAGCACTTTTTGAGCTGGACTATGCACAGGGACACCAAATATGCCCCCAGTGCAGACTTTCTGCCTCTCTCAGAATGCACCCACCCAGCCCCAATACACTAAACCCTGTCTGGGAGGTGGTTACACTTCCCTGTGACAGGATGCCTATAGTCATGCCTTCCTCTGTTCGAGCTTGGCTCAGCACCAGGATGGCAGTAACGTGGCTGTGGCTGGCAGCATCCATTTTGTGCTGCACGGATCGAGAAAGCTGGTACCGGGTAGACCGGTGACCCACGAAGGTTACTTCTGAAGGGTGGCACCATCTCTCCCACACCAGTTACTGGTGTGGAGATATGATTCTAAGGTGTTTGACACCAAACACGACATGTTTCTACGCAGCCATTTTAAAGTTGGCATTTACCGCCAGGTTGTAATGCAACTTAACCTATATGTCTGGCTGCATCACAGACAGCCCCGGAGAATGGTCTCTGAAGGCTGCAGAGGGGACCTACTCATGCAGAGGCACCCTTTCACATATAACCCAGCTCCCTGCATTCAGGATTGATAAGGTCTGCCATAGGGGTGACTGATAGGTCTTTAAGTGTAGTGATGTACATAAATATAGTGAACCTATATCTAAGTGGTGCAGCACCAGCATACACAGGTTGCCGTAGCAGACTTGTTTTGTCATTTTGAATGGCCTCTCATGGGTGGCATAATACATGCTTCAGCCCATGGGAGGCCTCTGGGGTACCTATGCCTTGGGTACATGTGTACCATATACTAGGGACTGATAAGGGTACCCCAGTATCCAATCTGGAGTGTACATAAAGTACATACATAGCAATTTAAATGCGAAAGCAGATAGACTGGGGTCCTGAATAGCAGGATCCGGGTCAGGGTAGTCCAAAAACAGTGAGACATCAACAAAAAGTGGGGGTAACCATATGAAGCAGATACTACTTTTCTACACCCCCCCCCCCAAACTCAAGGACATTAAACTAACCTCGACCAGTTGAGTCTTCATGTTCTAAGGAGAAATATCTGGAGAGTCCATCTGCATTGGCATGGTTACTCCCGGGTCTATGTTCCACAGTATATTGCATCCCCTGTAGGGAAATAGACCACAGTGCAGTGCACGTGGCCTGCTTCAGGTCATCAAATGCCTTTTGACAGCTAACTGTCCACTGAACTTTCTTAGGCATTCTTTTAGAGGTAAGATCATTTTAGGAGGTCACTATAGATCCATAACCCTTAACAAACCTCCTGTAGTACCCAGTCAGGCCCAAGAAAGCTCTGACCTGAGTCTGGGTAGTTGGAGCAACCCAGCCCATGATGGTCTGGATTTTGCTTTGCAATGGTTGAACCTGACCTCCACCCACAAGGTGGCCCAGGTACACAACTTTACTCTTCCCTATATGGTACTTGGTGGCCTTGATAGTGAGGCCTGCCTTTTGCAGGGCCTCCAGAACATTTCTCAGGTGGACCAGGTGATCCTCCCAGGTGGAGATAAAGACAGCAATATCATCAAGGTAAGCTGCACGATAGGTTTCCAGATCTGTGAGAACTGTATTCACCAGCCTTTGAAATGTGGCAGGTGCATTCTTCAATCCAAAAGGCATCACCACAAATTGGTAGTGCCCACTGGGGGGTTGAGAATGCTGTTTATGGTTTAGCTTCCTCTGCTAATCTGATTTTCCAGTAACCAGCTGTCAGGTGAAATGTACTTAAGAATTTGGCAGAGGCTAAAGTGTCAATAAGTTCCTCTGCCCTTGGAATTGGATGAGCATAAGTCCTAGTGACTGCATTGAGTCCCCTGTAGTCAGCATAGACCCTCATCTCTCTCTTACCTCTCTGGGTGTGAGGTTTTGGTACCAAGACTACTGGACTAGCCAAGGGCTTTATGAGGGCTCAATCACTCCCAGTTCCAACATCTTCTGGAGTTCAGTCCTGATACAGTCCCTGACATGGTCAGGTTACCTGTAAATCTTATTTTTAACAGGCAGACTGTCACCTGTATCCACCTCATGTGTACACCAGGTAGTCTGACTTGGAGTCAGTGAGAACATGTGTCTATACTGAGGACTTTCCAGCAATCAGTCTGTTGCTGTTCAGTGAGGCTGCCTGCCAAGGCTACACCATCCACTGAAACATCATCAGGGCTCTGTGAGAGGAGGTCAGGGAGTGGATAACTTGCTTCCTCCTGTCCCTCATCAGTAGTAATGAGCAAGCCCATTTCTGCCCTGTCCATATATGGCTTGAGCTTGGTCACATGGAGCTCCCTATGGGGGCTCCTGGGAGTTCCAAGGTATACCAGGTAGGTAACCTCTCCCTTCTCCTCACGAATGGTATGGAGCCCACTCCACTTGTCTTGGAGAGCTGCTGGGCCCACAGGCTCCAACACCCATACCTTCTGTCCTGGCTGATACGCAAGTTAAAACAGACTTTTGGTCATGCTAGACTTCTTGCAATTCCTGGCTAACCTCAAGTCTTTTAGTTGCCTTCTTCATATACTCATCCATCCGGGAGCGGAGACCAAGTACATTGTCCACTATGTCTTGTTAAGGTGGTTTGAGAGGTAACTCCCATCCCTCCTTAACTAAGCATAAGGGACCCCTAACTGGATGTCCAAACAGAAGTTCCACCTGCCTTATCACTGACTTGGCAGGTAATACAGGAGCGACAAACCTCCTTTGTGTCCTCTGACATGTGAGGCCATTGAAAGTGAGGGACAAGCCTATTCCAGGTCTTACTTTGGCCTAAGTGTCCTGCTAATGGGATGTTATGTGCCAGTGTTAATAGGAAGCTTCTAAATTTCAGAGGTATAACCAACCTTCTGGTAGCACCAGGCTTGGGGTCTCTACCCTCTGAATATAGAAGTCCATCATCCCAGTACATCCCGTGGAACCCACAGGCACTCCGAGCAGCCTCAGCAGCAGCGTGCTGTCTGAGGGGTTTAAGAGAGTGGCAGCTCAGCTGCCCCTGGCTCAGATCTGCCCTGGAAGAGCCCCCTGTCCCTAATAACTCAACCTGATCAGGCTCAAGTTCATCTGAGACAGTTCCTTCACAGGGACTGAGATCATCTCCCTCAGGAGACTTATCCTCACTCTGAGGCAGGGGGAAAGACACTGCCCTACTCTCTTGGAAGGCACCTGGTCCATAATTCCGGGATCCAGGGCCTGTTCAGTGGAAGACATTTTTGTCTGTGACCTAGTCACTGCAAACACATCTGCAGAGACGCCCAACGTTTCTGCATGTGCCCTGAGTTCCACTTCAGCCCAGGCTGAAGTCTCCAAATCATTGCCCAACAAGCATTCTACAGAGAGGTCTGAGCTAACCACAACCTTCTCAGGGCCAGTTACCCCTCCCCAGCTGAAATTAACAACTGACAAGGAATGGTCATTCCTGACATCGCTAGCATTGGTTACTTGGTACATCTCACCAAGTATGATCTGGTCAGGGCTCACAAGATCTTTTGTCACCATTGTGACCCTTGCTCCTGTGTCGCTATAAGCCATGGCCTCCTTTCCATTTATCAAAGGCTGTTGTCCATATTTGCCCAGATTACTGGGACTGACAAATAAGGAGGCAATATCCATGCCTCCATCACAGACCAAAACAGCCTGAGTTGGAATTCTGACTAGGCCAGAATCCATCTCAGATCCCAGGGTTAACCCTACCATACCATTGTTCCCAGTACCACCACTTGGAGCTGAACTAGGGGGAACAGTTGCCTTAGGAGCAGTGGTGGTGTTGGTAGTGGGATTCTCGGCCCTTGAACAATTGTCATCGCTTGCCAATGGGTTATCTCCTTACACAGGAAGCACCAAGGTTTATTTTCGTTTTTACCTGTCTTAGATTGTGATTTCCCCCCAGATGCACGTTTTTGGGGCCCTTTTGAAGACTTCTGGTCTTTACCCTTCTCCCCACCCTTATATGGAGTTTTAGCATCTTGCTTCTTTTGGTCACCACTTTGATTCTGAGTTTTCTGCTTCGCCCTGGTTCTGACCCACTTATCTGCCTTCTTTCCCAATTCTTGGGGAAAATTCAAATCAGATTTAACCAAGTACTGATGCAACAACTTGTTTTGGCACTTATTAAGGATCTGCTCCCTCATAATTAAATTGTACAATCCTATACAATCATTCACTTTGCTGCCAAGTAACCAGCCTTCCAGATCCTTATTACCACAATCTACAAAGTCTACCCAGTCCTGAGTCTGTGTCTTCTGTGTGTCTCTGAACTTAATCCTGTACTGTTCAGTAGTTAAGCCAAACCCATCAATGAGAGCACTCTCCAGGACTGAATAATTGTCAGCATCTGCTTCTCTAACAGTGAGGAGCTTATCTCTACCTTTGTCAGCAAATTAGAGCCACAAGATAGCTGCCCACTGCTCCTGAGGGACCCTCTATACTTTACAGGCCCTCTCTAGTGCAGATATCTATTTGTGGATGTCATCCCCACTCTGGTAGGGAGGGTCTATCTTGTTCAGGTTTCTATGATCATGGGTGTACTCCTTAACCCTAGGGACACTGTTGATGCCACCGTGGGACTGTAGTGCCAATCTCTTTCTAGCCTTCTGGAGTTCTAGGGATTCCATATCTAATACCAATTGCTCTTGCCTGAGCCTAAGTTTAACTTTCCCAAGCTCAAGAAATTGACATTGTTTCTCATAAGAATTGCTTCTTTGTTGAGATACTGAGGTCCCTACAGAAGTACCTGAATGTCAAGATTCTACAGAGAGAGACCTAGCTCTCCAAGGTAAACTCTGTATTGTACCAGGAGGATAAAAGAGAGGGCCCACAAGGCCTTCTTCATTCTCTTCCTGATTCTGATTGCCCAGGTTAGAATCATCTTGATCCTCCTGGTCAGGGTTTGATTCTAGGCCAAAGAAGGTGAGACCTCCTGGCCTGTCCTCATTCCCTGCCACATCCACTCTTTCTACCTTGTCAGACCTTGGGGTCTTCCTAAGGTCATTCAAGAGCAACACCTCAATGAGACGTTGGGTGTTGGCACTTCTCCCTGTATTCAGCTTCCTAGACAGACACATGCCTTTCAATTATTGAAATGAGAGACCCTTGTACCTAGCAGACGGAGAGCCACAGGCTTCTCCTCTAGTAGACATAACTAGTGTGGTGTGGTGTATGCACCTACCTACCCTAGTGGGAACTAAACTCTCTTAGTGTGAGAAGTTGGCCTGATATATGATGTCTCCAATTCTGGGGGCACCTTGTATCAGTCCAAACAATCCCTTATGGTGATGGTTGTAAGTCAACCTTATAGACAAGCTATCCTAAGGGTAGCATGGACTAAGCAGCCTCAAAGGCTTAACTCAAGAGGTCGTGTTAAGCAAGCTGTTTTACCAATCACAATCCTGTAATATCAAATGAAAGGACACCACACAAGTTATATATTATAAAAATATATGTATTTATTACTAGAATAATCCTCTGTACTCTTTATGAGTGCAGAGGCACAAGCTTTTAAACAAAAGCACAGTTAAACATATAAAAGTTGCACAATTATGGATGAGGCCGGGGGGGCACGCAAAACATATATTAAAAAAGTGGTATAAGTATCACTAATCGAACAGTGGTCAGGCCTAGGGCCTGGGGAATCGCTGGGAGCAATCGGGACTAGCAATGCTGAAGTCGGGAAAAGCCCGCGGGATTCGGGTGCAGTGCTGAAAGCACACACATGCACCAATGCAAAGTAAATGGTACGTAAAAGTTATCGAGTTACTGTTTTAATAGTCTTCCGACTGACCTAGAAGGACAAAACTTTAGACCTAGACACTAGAGGTGTATACCTATAAAGGAGCACCGGCGTTCAAGAGTTACCTCACCCACAGAAAGCAGGTGCACAGGTGCAAAGTCGTGTCGGCTTTCGTCGTGTGGATCTATGGAGCCTGGAGATAAAAATGCTGCAGGCGGCCAGAAGAGAAGTGTCCGGTGCGATCCAAGGGTGGATCGAAGCTGAAGGGAACCTGAAAGCAGAGGGGACAGAGTCTGGGTCACTCAGCAGTGACCAGGGTGGAACCAGGACGGAACCAGGCAATGTCGGACGCAATCAGGTGGTTGTCGAGAAGCTTGTCTCCGCTGCCACGTGGACTCTGGGGCACTGAGGATGTCCAAGAGTGGACCACGAGCTGTCCCACAAAGGCTCTCGCTGTCGACGGTGTCGGCTTCCGAATTGGAGCAAACAAACCTTGGCAAGTGCAACCCACGCAGGATTCGAAGATCGCTTCTTACTCGGACCAGCAAGGTCAGAGCGGGGGCTCCTTTTCAGGGGAATGAGGACCAGTCCAGAGCAACCGGACTGGCAGAGCAAATTTAAAGGTTCCTTGGTACTGGGGCCGCTAGTCAACAGGCAAGCGACCGGACTAATGCGTTGAGCCAAAATAAGCAGAAGGGCCCACGCAGCACTCAGTGAGTGTAGAGGGGTGAGCTTCAGTGCAAGAGTGGCTCAGGGCTGGGGCTTTTCAAACCCCAATGCACAGCTTCGAGGGAGCTTCGGGAGCTGCACGGTCAGCACCATGTGGCCTTTCCAAGATGGCCGGCCCCACGCTTCAGGTCGCCTCCACGGGTCTCAGCTCTGCAGGGACTGTGGATCGGGCTGTTAGAAGGCAGGCACGCTGGGTCTTGTTGATCTTTGTTGCTCGAGTTCCGGCTGGAACTGCAACAAAGCAAATGTTGAGGTGCTGGATGGTGCCTGTTTGCACAGGTTGGTCACTCCTTGACCACAAGGGAGATCCTTCAGTCTTCTACGTTGAGTAGGATGTCAAAGTGTCCAGAGTTTCATTTCATAAGTTTCAGTCAGGATAATCTGATGTGCGTTGGCACTGCTCCCACTCTTATACCAATCTAGTGGGTTGGATTACCTGCTAGGTCCCTCCTATGGGTGGGACCCAGGAAGGGGGTGGTTACACCCCTTTCCCTTTGTCCAGGGTCACGCTGGGACTGGGGCTGGTGTTCCCCAGAACCGGTTTGACCGGATTATGCAAGGGGAAGCCTTGTGCGCCCCAGGCAGTGTCTAGTTTCTTTCAGCCCTCCTGCCCCAATACACTATCTCCTGTCTGGGGAGGTGTAGCACCTCCCGGCGACAGGAAACCCTTTGTCCAGGCCTCCTCTGCCAAGTTTCGGTCAGCAGCTGGAGGTCAGACTTGTGTCGGTGGCAGCAGCATCCATTTTGTGATGCTGAGGCTCTGGTTAGGATTAACCGCGTTTTGTAAGTAAGTAACATATCTTCTCCCTCTAGAAGGGTGGAATGCTATCCCCGTCACCAGGACTGGCGAGGGGATAGTATTCCAAATCGTATGACACCTTACACGACATGTTTTGATAAAGCCAAACCAAAGTTAGAACATAACCGCGATGGATTATAATGCACTTAAGAGTATATGGTATGGCATTATCCCGGAACAGCTAAGGGAGTTGGTCCCGACAGCTGCAGACAGACTCAGCTCATGCTAGAGCACCATCGCACATAAAACCATGCACTCTGCCTCCAGCATTGTTAAGGCCTGACATAGGAGTGACTTATAGGGATATATGTGTCCAGATATAGGTTTAGATATAGGTATACTATATCTAAGCAAGGGGTGATTACACCACCTTGCCCCAGCTGAGTGATCAGCCAGCTGTGTCAATTTAAGGTCCAGCCAGGGGTGGCAAAAGATATGCTGCAGCCCCTGGTAGGCCTTGGATACACCTATGCCCTGGGCACCTATAGTGCACTGAATAGGGGCTGACAAGGTGTCCAGTACCAAATTGGTTATGTACCTATAGTACATGTATGTGAATTTAGAGAGAGAACAGTAGGCTGTGGGTCTGATTAGCAAGCCCACAGCCACATTAAGTCGAAAACCAGTGAAGCAAAAAGCAAATATTGGGGTGACCATAGGATAGCAGACCCTACTCTCCTACACTTAGGTTGTAGAAAGGGTGTGCTAGACCTTTAACTTACCCAACACCAAGTTCAGTTGAACTTACTTATTCTAATATTAGTATTATATGTGGCTAATACTTAGTGGTTTTACGTTAATCAATCAATGAGATTTATCTGGTAAAACAATGCAGGCTTGAATCCAAACCGCTGCACACCAATGTGAGAAGGTGGCCTGGTATATGCTGTCCACTAATTAAAGTGGGCACCCTGTACTAGTCCACACGACCCTTATGATGTATGAGGTCAAAGATAACCTTACTGAAAGCTATCCTAGTGGTAGCTATGGAGAGCAGCCTTCAGGCTTAATCTTGAAGGACTGTAAAGCAGATTTTTTTACCGGAACATTACCTCCTGAATGACTAAATGAAAGGGGAACCACACAGTAGTTATATAAAAATATGTATTTATTAATATAAAACTCTCTACTATTCTCTACACGAGAATAGAACACAAAGCACACAATAATGGATAAATAGAACAGTCGTAAGTAGCACAATACACAGCAGGCTCCAGGGGGAGACCGAACCATATACTAAATAGATGGTATAACAATCACAACTTGAATAGACACAGTGCGTAGAGCACGTAGAATCGCTGGGACCCCAAGGAACCACCCAAGGTAGTAACACAGGAAGGCCACGGAGGAAGGGTGCAGTGAGGAAACACAAGAGCGTGCTCCGTACAACTCTATGAGAAAGTTGCGGTTGCAAAGTTACAGTTTTTTGTATTTCAAATCATTTTTATTGAGGATTAAAGAGCATACAAAAATACAAAATAATTGAGGAAGAGACAGAAACTAATACCAAAATGGATACAGAGGGTGCATACAAATGATAGTCTGTCTGATTCCCATCCAGTGGGCAAAAATGATATCATGAAAAATTAACAGGTCATGGTTTGACAAAAATACACAGTAGATACATGTCACACAAATTACCCTACATGGAGCTATACTCTTAACGCACCAATGTGATATAAAGTGAAAAAAGGAAAGCAGGAAGGAGCGAAAGGAACGAGAAAAACAATAATATAGGATAGGGAGAGAAAAGAATATGAAGATAAAGGATGAGGAAGGAGAAGAGAAGAAAAAGATTAAAGAATACAGGTTACAGCAGCAGCGTAGCGGAATATCATAAAACTGCCTATAAAAGCGGCTATATGTCCAAATCATGCAATCCATTGATATACAATTAGTAGACCAAAACAGGGTGTGAGTCAGTGGATAGTATCCCACACTGGCCTAAGGTGGGTCGTAGCATGTCTCTTTTGAATCAAGCGAGCTCCAGAGTTTAGAATGAGGTTTCCGCCATGGTGACCAGTATAGGACATCATTATCTGCACCTCTCAGGGAGTTTAGCCATTCCTGCCACATTTTGAACGATACCTCGGAAGCACTTTTCCACTTATTCAAAACTACCTTGCATGGAGGTGTAAGCATGAGATCTAATAGGTGTCTATCGTGTTCAGATGGTAACCTCGGGTCAATTGCTCCCAGTAGGACATATGCGAATTCTTTTGGCGGCCTATATTGGAATATTCGTTGTATATAGTTAAAAATCCTATCCCAAAACTGCAGGAGCATTGGGCAATGTAAAAACATGTGTGCCAGGTTGCCGACGTGAGAATTGCAATTCCAGTATAGAGGGTTATCACAGAGCTTAAGTTTAAAAAGCTTTTCTGGTGTCCAATACATCCTATTGATCAGCATAAATTTTGTCTGGGAGAGTAATGGGGATATTTTGCTAGAGAAAGGAGTGCGGAGAATCCTGTCCCAATCGAACTGGATAGTAGAAGAGTTAGTTTCGTTCTCCCAATCCAGTTCGCACTTCCTGTGGGCTTTCTGAGGCATGGGGGAGAGAATTTTATAGATTTTTGATACCATGTGGCCTAAGGACGAGAATTGATGTAGTTTGCTGCATAGTGTAGGTGTGTGTGGTAAGATGGCTCTGGCAGAGACAAGGGCTTTGAGACGCAGAAATTTATAGAAGTCAAGTGGTTGGAGATCAAACCGTCTCTGTAGGGCGGCAAAGGCTAGAGGAGAAGGCCCATCGTAGATATCCTCCAGGAGGTTCAGCCCTTTCTTAGACCACTCCTCCCAGTAGAGGTATTTGCCTTCATCTTTAAAGGCCGGGTTGAACCAGAACGAGGTTAGGGTGGATTTTGAAAATTTGGTTTTGACTTTGCAATGTCTCTCCAGATTAAGGAGGGCCCGTTTAGTATTAAGGAAGATATATTTGGTGTGAGGAAATGCCGTGGCATCCATGGACATAATGGCAGAGAGCGGAAGATTATGAAAAATAGCCTTCTCGACTTGGGTCCAGATAGGAGTGTAGTCCTGTAATGTTGGGAACCAGTTCGCCCCTTGCTTACACAAATAGGCCGTCTGATAGCATCTGAAATTTGGAAGTCCAATCCCCCCTTGTCTTTTGGGAGCTGGGGTTTCCGTAGAGAGATTCTCGGCTTCTTCCCCACCACAAAAAGGTATTAAAAAGCTTATATGTCTTGTTGAGGAACTCATCAGAAAGTAGCATTGGTAGCATACTTATCAAGTAGTTGATGAGGGGCGTAATCATCATTTTTAGAGTTTCACCAAGACAGAAATTTTGGAGACCAGCCATTCAGGAGGGAGGAAGTTTTTTTGTGAAGGGAAAGCTCATTTAGTTTGAGAGTGCTAATTAAGTCCTTCTCAAATTCAATACCTAGATACTTGAAGCTCTTCAGTTGCCAGCATAATCCCGAGTCCCCTAACAGGCTCTTATCTCCTATATTATTAAGTAATTTAACCTCCGTCTTATCCTTATGAAGTTTGTAGCCTGATACTTCAGCAAATACTGTAATGGAGGACATCAGTGCCGGAATCGCTAGGTCTGCTTTCTCCGAGACCACCAAGACATCATCAGCATAAGCCGATATCTTCACCGTGAGATCTCCAAAACAGATACCCTCAATTAGCTCGTTATTTCGAAGAGAGTATAGAAATGGTTAAATTTCTAGTAGAAAAAGGGAGGGAGAGAGGGGGCAACCCTGTCTCGTCCTTTGTTTCAATTCGAACGGGTCTGACAGACACCCACCCGCTCTAACTTTCGTCGACGGATTAGAGTATAAGGCCATCACCATACAAATATAGTCGGACCCCAGGTTGAATTTCTGCAAAGTGGCTTCTAAGTAGGCCCAGTCGACCTTGTCAAAGGCCTTCTCGGCGTCTAGTGTCACCGCCACCGTAGGGGAAGAAGTGAGTTTAGCTTTTTCTAGGATGTGAGCCAATGTTCTTGTGTTATCCCTGGATAATCTGTTTTTGAGAAACCCTACCTGTGATGGGTGTATAAGCTGCGGTAAGACCTTTTGAATTCTCTTGGCCAGAATCATGGCGTAGATCTTACAATCGAGATTGATTAAATATATCGGTCTGTAGTTCTTCGGGACGTCGGGTCTTTCCCTTCTTTAGGGAGAACCGCAATGATTGCTTCTGCCGGCGTGCCTTGGACTTGACCACTGGTGTTAAAGTGCTCATATAGGTCCTTGAGAGGCTCTGTCAGTGAAGGGGAGAAGCTCTTTTAGAACGAGGCGCTGAAACGGTCAGAGCCCGGCGCTTTTCCGGTTTTAAGAGATTTTATGGCTTGGGTGATGTAAATGTAAATGTCAAGGTATTTGTAGAGCGCACTGTCACCAAGCGGTTTCCTGGCTCTATTACTCATGCCGCTGTGGAACCCTTCATGGCTTTCCCTGTGAAGTGTCCACTCCTGGGCACCCCCAGGGTGAAGCCAGGCATCCTAGCGCTGTTGGGGCCGGTGTGGAGGTTAAGCAAGCTATTGCCCAGAGTTGCAGCGTGGGGCCCATGATTAGAATAGGCACCGAGGCGAGAATTGTCAGGTCCAAAGAAATTGAGCCCAAGACCCGCCGAGGCGGGAATTGAACCCTGGTCCCGGGCCAGATCTCTGCATCAGGGTCTGCCGCTCTAACCATTGAGCCACACTCCTCCTCAGTGGATATGGGCTTATTGAGCTTGACTTGGTCTTCCATCGAGAGAGAAGGGAGCTTACAATTATCTAAATATGTCTGTAGTTTAGAACAATTGATCTCTAGGTTTTTGCTATATAATTCACTGTAGAAGTCCTGAAATATGTCTGCTATTTTGGAAGGGTCCGAGCGCGGGGTTCCTGATTTATCAACCATGCTTTTGATGGCCGTCTTTTGTTGTTTGAAGTTCAAGTAAGAGGCAAGACTCTTACCCGCTTTATTCGCGTGACAGAGCTTGAAGTTCTTGTAGTGTTGAAGCCATACCCCTGCGCTTCCGCTGCTTATTTAATTATAGTCGTAATTTTTTGTTCATCAATTCGTTTAGTATCATGGGGTCCTTAAGAGCTATATGCCTTCTCTCCAGCACTGAGATTTCCTCTTCCAATTGCTCTAAGATGGTATTGGCATCCTTATTCATGGCTGTACGAATTTTGATTAATACCCCCCTCAACGTTTTTTTAAGTGCCTCCCACCTTGTCAGATCTGTTGTGTTACCCTTTTTATTGTGGGTAAGATATTCATTAATTGCCGATTCAATATTCAGTCTGTGCTCCTCCTTTTTCAAGACCGCGTCATTGAATCTCCAGAGACAGGGTCTCTTAATCACATTGTGCAGTCCCAGAGTCATCGTGATGCATGAATGTCCAGAAATTACCCGTGTTTCAATGGAAGTGTCTTCGATATCGGCAGTGGAGTGGCCAGAAGCGAGTAAATAGTCTGGTTGCCCAAAGTCGTGGGGGACTTCCACTATAGTACCTGTATTTAAAAAAGGAGATCGCAGCAGCCCACTCTGCTACAGACCAATATCTTTAATTAATTCTGTAGCAAAAGTAGTGGGGGTGTAATCTTAAATAGACTAACAGCCTGGGCAGATGAAAATAATGTAATTTCCCCAATTCAATACGGTTTCAGGCCTGGTCACTCAACGATTACCCAGTGTCTGAACCTCTACCTGATCATAGGGAAATACACCATGGCCAGGTAAGGTACAATCCATATGGCATTCATGGATCTATCGTCGGCTTTCGACTGCGTAGATCGAGGTAGACTATGGGATGTCATTGCAAAAATGGGTATAGAGCAGAACCTGATTAATTTACTAGCCGACATGCATTCTGACACAAGAGCAAATGTCAGATATACACAAGACTTAAAAGTAACGAGGGACTTTGGAATACACCGGGGCGTCCGCCAAGGGTGTATCCTAGCCCCATTCCTCTTCAACCTGTACATTAACAAATTAGAAGAGTATCTTTTAGGCACGGGAGTTGACTACCCTTATGTTGGCCGGAAAGGACTGCCGGTTCTGCTTTATGCGGACGACGCAGTCCTGATATCCAGGACTGCAACAGGCCTACAAACCCTGTTAAAAGCCTTTCATGACTTCATGAAGTCACGGGACCTGAGTATTAACAACTCAAAATCTTATGTCATGAAGGTAGGCTTGGGGAACAAAAAGCTAAACTCTTTTAATGTTAATGGGGAAAAAATTCCAGTGGCTAAGACATTCTCTTATTTGGGTGTGCTTTTTGATCACCAGCTAAATTGGGGACCCGCAGTACAGAGGAAAATGGGAGAGGTAACCAGGGCCAACGCAGCCATACTTGATTTCGCAAGAAAACTGGGCAATAGTCCGGTGGCCGCATTGCTCCAACTCTATCAAGCAAAAAGCATATCTATTGCATGTTATGGAAGTGAGCTATGGGGGTTTACTTCTTCTAGAGGCCTGGAGGTTGCAGAAAATAGCTTTTTAAAACGGGTTTTGCGGGTACCAAGGGGCACAGGAAACTTCTCTGTCCATGAAGAATTGGGTATGCCCTATTTGAGGGACAGAATAGCCGTAAAGCCCATACTTTGTTGGCTAAACTGTTGGATAAATACTGAAATACCCCTTACTCAACAAATCCTGAAAGAAGCATTAACATGGGAAAATGGATCCAAAGTCCCCTGGATCAAATATATCAGCAAATGTTTATCTGAACTAGGGCGTCCTGACCTTTTTGCAACCCCAGAGCTTATTACTAAATCTGACGTCATTTTTGTGAAGAAGACCTTCATTGCTTCTAGGTATTTAGCCCGGGAGGAGGCCGAACTAAAGAAAGACAGTGTCCGTAAACATCTGCTATTAAAAACCTCTCTGCAAATGGAACCGTACCTGTCATGGCCCCTGACAGGTTACGATCGCTTTTTGCTCTCGAGGTTTCGCCTAGATCTGTTCCATCTTTTACTAGCCGTTCCGAGGGGGGACCATCGAGGCCAAGTGTTGCCACCTTGCGGCTGCGACGAAAAGTCTCTGCAAGACCTGGCACACTTTTTATTCATCTGTCCTTTTTATCTCGTACCACGGAAGGTATATTGAAAACCAATCCTCAAACAATTGAATTTTGCACAAATTCGACCAGCACTTTACTACCTCCAACTTCTAAGTTGTGACTGCACTTTATTTGTATGTAGCTTTTTAAAACTTGCAATCAAATTTAGGAAAAGTATGGAGGGGTAATTGCGTTGTTGCCGAGAGAAATACTTTTAACTAATATCATCATTTATATTTATACATTTTTACTGTATATTCTGTCTGTGATCCTTTACTCTATGTGATTCTTAGTAATATATGGACGTTAATTGTAAATTTACTGAAATGTGCTTTTATGGATGTTACTATGAACATTCGAATAAAGTTCTTTTGACTTTGACTTTGAGTAAATAGTCTATGCGTGAGTATGAATCGTGAGGTGGAGAGTAAAAAGTAAAAATAGTCTCTACCTGACGGGTTCAACATCCTCCATGAGTCAATTAAATTGAAGTGGGAGCAAAGATTGAGGATGCTTTGTGCGAGCTGTTTGGACGGAAGGAGCAGCGGGAGTCCCTATTTAAATGAGGATCCATGGGGAGATTAAGGTCACCCCCAAAGATATGTGTTGCGGTGTCTGGTATTGTTTCAACATGGGCACAGAGTTCCTTCCAAAACCCAGGGTCATCTTTATTAGGGGCATAGACGTTAGTCTTGTAAAACTCTATATTGTCCTTTGATAATTTCTTGGAGACCCTTTTGTGTCGGCTGTGCTATGAAGGACATCAATATTAGCTTTCTTTGCAATTAAAGTGAGAACCCCGTTCTTTTTTCCTAAAGCATTCGACCCAATTGCCTCACTGCACCATTTTTTTTTCATAGCGTTAAATTGGGGCGAGGAGGACTTCAAGCAAACCCTTTGGAACATAAGAGGTTCTAGAGCCAACCCACCAGTGAATACAGAGGTACCTGTGTTGCCTATCCCAGAGGAAGCGGGTGCATAGGGGTCAAGAGGTGTCGGAAACCTCTGTCGTTTTCAATGGAATGCTGGGAAGAAGTACTGCTGCCATGAAGGTGAAAAGCGTCCGGTGGAATCCAAGCCTGGATTCTGGAAGGAAGGAACCTGAAAGCACGGGGACAGAGTCTGGGTCACTTCAGGTGACCAGGGGCTCACTAGTCGAATACCCACCAATGTTGGGGGCCTCAGGGGAGATGAGGGAATGCTTGACTCTGCAGCCATGAAGACCAGGAGGCATCAAGGATGGCCAGGATCTGGAGGTGAGCTGTCGCACGAAGGATGTCGAGTGCCGGGCATTAATCAAGCCTTGGAAAATGCAACCCACGCAGGAGGACAAACAGGTTACAGTGCGGACCAGCAAGGTCCAGGGGACTCTCCAAGCAATGGATAGGCAGGGCACATCTGGAGCAACTAGGAAAGTCCAAGAACAAACAAGGTGACCCTGCCAGGACCCACAGGCCAACGGACCAGGAGTGGCGAGGAGACCTCAAGCAAGTTTGTGAAGTACCAGCCCACGGAACCACTCAGTGTGAGAAGGCCAGAGTTCTTCAGTGCAAATACTGCTCGGGCCAGGACTACACAGAGTCCAAAGCACAAGCTCGGAAATTTCCAACAAGCATATGCACTTGCAAATGTACTCGGTGCACAGGGGTTCAGGTTACGCAGTCCCCACGAGGGATACTGGTCTCAGAATTGCTGAGAGGGCAGATCAACCTCAGGGACCTTTGGAAACCCACCTCCTGTGTTGCTGAAATCTTCAGAATCCTCTGGAGCTCGGGAGCAGCAACCCAGTCAGATGAGCTTAGGTGCCTGCTAGTGCAGGGGAGGCACTCCTTTACTCCAAAGGAGATTCTTCAGTTGTCCAACACGTGCAGACAGTCAAAGTACTTGGTTTCTTCTTAGCAGAATCTTGTCCAGGTAAAATCTAATGTACTGTAGCCAGGTAACCCACTTTACACCCATGGGAAAGGGTTGGACAGATTCAGTGGACCCTCCTATGGGTGGGGCCAGACAGAGGGGTGGCTACACCCAGGTCCTTTGTCCAGTTTCACACCAGAGAGGAACCAATGGCTCCCAGAACTGGTTTGAGCTGGACTATGCACAGGGACACCAAATGTGCCCCCAGTGTAGACTTTCTGGCACTCTCAGAGCGCACCCACCCAGCCCAAAAACAGTAAACCCTGTCTGGGAGGTGGTTACACCTCCCTGTGACAGGATGCCTATTGTCATGCCTTCCTCTGCTTGAGCTTGGCTCAGCAGCAGGAGGACAGAAATGTGTCTGTGGCTGGCAGCATCCATTTTGTGCAGCCCAGGTCTAGAAAGCTGGTACAAGGTAGAGCAGTGACCCATAAAGGTTACTTCTGAAGGGTGGAACCATACCTCCCACACCAGTTACTGGTATGGAGTTATGATTCCAAGGTGTTTGACACCAAGCACGACATGTTTCTACGCAGCCGTTTTAAAGTTAGCATTTACCGCCAGGTTATAATGAAACTTAACCTACATGTCTGGCTGCATCACAGACAAACCTGGAGAATGGTCTCCGAAGGCTGCAGAGGGGCCCTACTCATGCAGGGGCACCCTCTCACATAGAACCCAGCACCCTGCCTTCAGGATTGATAAGGCCTGCCATTGGGGTGACTGATAGATTTTTAAGTGTATTGATGTAGATAGATATAGTGAACCTATATCTAAGTAAGTGGTGCAGCACCAGCTTACACAGGTTGAAGTAGCAGACCTGTTTTGTTTTTTTGAATGGCCTCTCATGGGTGGCATAATACATGCTTCAGCCCATGGGAGGCCTCTTGGGTACCTATGCCCTTGGCACATGTGTACCATATACCAGGGACTGATAAGGGTACCATAGTATCCAATCCGGAGTGTACCTTAAGTACATAAATAGCATTTTAAAGGAGAAAGCAGATAGACTGGGGTACTGAATAGCAGGATCCCAGTCAGACTAGTCCAAAAACAGTGAGACATCTGTAAAAAGTGGGGGTAATCATAAAAAGCAGATAGTACTTTCCTACACACAACAAGGGTTTTAGTTAAGAGTGTGTACTTCCTATCCAGTTTCAAGATGGCACTGATGTATTGGATTTATGTCTTCACATTGGGAGTATGATTGCTGGATATATCTTATTCCCAGAGAAACCATTCCACATGGCAGAATATATTTCCTGATGATGACAGAGAATAAGATCTGCCTGCAGAATGTCTGGCAACATTAGGAGATAGGATTTATTCATCAATCACAACAATGACTGGAGCACAGATTTTCTTTGTGGTCAAGGTGCATGGGGAATACCAACCTTGTATCGATTTCAGTGACCTGAATGGCATAACCATTTGGTACCTTAGTCCACTCGTTTCTGCACTGCTTGATCAACAGAAGTCAGCCAACATCTTTAGCAAACAAGATCTATATGGAACATATATTTTACTGTGGATGCTTGAGGGAATGTATGGAAAAGAGCTTGTAATACCCAATATGGATACTTAGAGTACCAGGTCCCTTTATTCGGTCTCTATAATGCCCTGCTGCCGTCCAGCATTTTGTGAACAAGATCATTTAGTGATCTCTGGGATGTATTCATGTGCTCATGGTGGCTTATTTGGATGATATCCTAATCTATTCCACTACCCTAGAAGAACATCATTGGCAGGTTTGAGAAGTTCTCTCTAAATTATGACAACACTCTCTGTGACAAGGTCAAAAAATGAGTAATTGAGGAACCACCATTCTACCAACTTCTGTGTCTGTCTTAACACATCCTAACAGTCTGCTCCCCTTTTTTGCAGTGTCTAACACATCCTCATTTGTCATTTGGGCAGTCCTGTCACAAAGGGAACCTGAAACCTAACAGTTGCATCCAGTTGCCTACTATTATTCCCAAATATTGGTAAACTGGGAGAAGAACTATACCATATGTGACAGAAAACCCCTAGCCATCAAAAATGCCTTCTCTCACTGGAGATATAATTAGGAGGGCTCTTGCAGCAAAAGAACAAAGTGGACTAATCATAAGAACCTGCTTTACTTAACTACAATGGAATGTGCTAATGCACGACAAGCTAGATAGACCATTGTCCATTTCCTAACTTGATTATATAATAACCTACAGACCTGGTAATGGACATCAAAAAGCGGATATCCTCTTTTCCTCCAAAAGGATGATAATTCTGAACTTAAAGACATCACACTCTGGATTTGAGCCATTTCCACGGTACTCTCCCTTAACCTCTTACAAACCACTGCTTCAGCTCAAAACAAAGTGTAGGCACAGCAATGGATACAAAGATAAATAAAATTTCACTAAGAATTAACGCCTGTACCTAAATGAAGCTTTGATCATTCCATGTAAACAAATATAGATTAAAGTTTTAAAGTGTAGTCACAATTTACCAGTAGCTCAACATCCTGGTCAGTGGAAGATGGTAGAATTAATCAAGATACATTTCTGATGGCCTGTATTACGGTGGTGATCAAAGAATATGTAGAAGGTTGTACTGCGTATTCTCAAACCAAAGTTTCAACTATGCCTGTGGCAGGGATTCACAAATTCTCTCAACTCCCCATCAACCACAGAACATGAATTGTATGGACTTTGTTGGTCTGCCTTCATCTTATGGTTATACAACTTTGTTGATAGTAACTGACTAGTCATTAAGTTGGGGCATTTTATTCCAGTAAAGAAATGATCAACATTGTCTTCAGAATCATGATCACTGATAGAGGAACACAGGTCACAACACTGTTCAGGAAAAAAATAATACAAAGTTAGGAGTCTATTAGGATGGTGGGCTGATTGCCACCGCCATACTCGCGGTGGCGATCAGCCCGCCAAAACGCCCCACCTGACGGCCTTTTACCCCTCGCCACATTAGCATCATGGGGGTACCGTCCGCCGCTTTTACACCATCGTCACGATTGCCTACCAGGCCTACCCATTGTACCCCCCAACATTGGCATACACAGGGTGGCGGTCGCATCCAATTTGGCGCTGCGGGACCGCCTCACCACTGGCGGCCGCTCCCCGCACCGCTAGGGTGGCGGGTGGACTGGAGTCCGCCTGCCATCCTAATAGACCCCTTAGCTTGAGGAATTTGAAATCCACTCGTTATCATCCAAGACCCATGGACAAAGAACATTTGAATCAAACACTAGAGAAATACTTACAATATTTTCTCATTGACCACCCAAACGCCTGGAATTGATCAATTGCAATAGCTGAATTTGCATTCAACTCGTTGAATACTCCATTGGGCAGATTATCCGTCTTCAGTACTGAACGATATTATCCTCAAATGCTGCCCCAGAAGTTTTCGATTGCCACAGTTGCTTGTATGATGCCCCTTTTTCAGAAACTCTGCAGCATACAGACACAACCCACCAAAATGTGTTGCAGGCAAAAGCAGCCTATAAAGGTCTCCAAGGCCTTGCCAATAGACATAGGGAGTAAAAGCATATTAAATAAAAGTATATTTTTTGTGAAAGTAAAAAAGAGAAAGTTGTGATATATATTATTTAATAAATATATATATCTGTATTATTTCCCGAAATGGTATATTCGAATTTTGTATTGTATTCCACAAAACAATGATCACATTACAGATTCTCAGAAAATAAATCACCTTGTACAGTGTTTGAGAAAATCGAGATCAGACATCAGTTGCTTAGAGTCCTTTTACAGGCAGCAGTCCATGAGTGGACGCAAAATAGTTGGGCAGATGGTATATAAGGCGACAGACGCTCAGATTAGGGCATCACTTATTATATCTCTTAGTGGGGCTTCTTGGATGTTGTCCTCAACCATGCCAGACGATCGATCCCTCCCAAGGACCACTAAAGCTACCATAGTACCAACAGATGGGGTGGTGAGAAGTGTCCCTGAGTGTAAAAGGGTTCCACTTACGATGGAGCTACCAGTTGGAGATGTTTGTGGCACTGAGCTGGCAGTAGATGGCCCTTCTGCATGGATAGCACCTGCATAATTAGACACTGCTCTGAAGCCAGTCTTCATCACATCAGAATGTAAAGTCTGCACATTGCAGGAGTTAATTTGGGACCCTATGGAATATCATTCTAGGCCTCTGAGATCATTTTATGCTCTTAGAAGATCAATCATCTCATCTCAAACCATCTCATCTGGCCTACCTGCTCCATCAGTCATGTAGCCTCACCCATCAGGTTTCTTCTCTTGGTGGCAAAATGCGTGTTTCCACTCTGAGCATCCATCCCATCCGCAGATCCTGCCCCAGTCCTTTCCAACCAGCCCTGTGACGTAGCCTGGGTGGCAACAGATGAAACAGGCCTCAGAAAATCATAAAAAGTTTACCAGACCTCCAGGTATAGTGACTTGAATAATCTACTTGAACTAAATGTAATGCGCTTAACCCATGAACTGTTCTCAAATTGTGTCATTCTAGGCAAATTTTCTATTTCACTGAGTCACCTTTTTCTTCATTATCTCAAATGAGACCGTCAAATATGTAAATTCAGCATGTCTGCTCTAAAAAAAAGATATTATTTAAATTATTAGACTAAACTTTTGCTCAAATAATGAGAATGTAGCTCACACATATATCAAGACAGATAAACCCTGACTTCTCTAATATCGTTGTCATTTGCGAAGGGGCAGAAATGTTTCTCAGTTCATGTTTAAGAGCTCTCACTTCTAATAAAAATATTACCAAAGTATGGCATGGTAGCGCACTATCATTTGAAATGGCCAAAAACGTTCCAGATGACATGCAGATAAAAGTATATAGCACACACACACACACACACAATAGTATGTGGAAATCAGGGTACAGGAAATATTTATAATTTGCACATCACCAAGTAAAATGTCCTAGTTTTTTTAATATCCTAATAAAGTTTATGTTTCCATCTCACTCAGAACTACACAAATTTGCTTTTTTAACAGTTAATTCACAAGCTATTTAAGTGTTGTGTATTGCAAAATAAACTGTTATCTTACAGCCCTTAATTTTACACTCCCTGTACCACCCCCCATTTTCAAACAGTTCACTTTACAAAAACCTCTAACCTTGCAGTTAGAGAAAGAAAAGTAAACACCATTTTCCAGGACAAAATTAGTACCAATTTGTAAGAAGACATAAACTGACATTTGACAACTAGCTTTGAAGACAGCAAATATGAACAAGATAAAGAAACAAGATTTTTTTTAAAATACATTTTATTGAGTACTTTCAAGACAAAGCATACAGTTCAACAATGCAAAACTGCATATGATGAATCTATGAATACTCCCCCCCATCCCACCTCCCCCCAACCCCCTCCCAGGCAACAGTTATAGATTTGTACCACTCTTCTGTATTACAATGATACATTTTGCACATTATACAAATAGCAACCAGCATGAACAATCCCTGCGGCTCCTGCCCAATGTCCAGAAAATCAGTAAAACTTCAGCACATAAGCAGCACATTTAAAATATGTCCGGGTGTGACATCAAATAGGATGTAATAGGGGCCCAGAAGTCCTCAGGGCGGGAGGACTCCGGCAATTCCTCCTCATATACCAGCAGTTGATCTCTACAATAAACCAGATCACGAAGCCACTGCTTTATAATAGGGGCGGACCTCGATCCCCATCTCTGCGCCGCCGCCCTCTTTACAAACAGGGTAGAGATCGCAACAATGCGTCTGCTAGCCGGCTTCAGGCGTTTCACATAACCAAGGAGGCACAACTCAGGCGTACAGCCTACCGGTCCCAGCACCACTTCCGTCAGAATGCGAACCACTTCAGTCCAAAAGGCAAACACGCCACCGCACAGCCACGCAACATGATAAAAATATGCATTCGCAGCGCCACACCACACACAGTTCGCAGTCTCTCTTAGGCCATATTTATGCAACTTCAGAGGTGAGTAGTAGATGCATATATTTAAAATGAATAATTCTGAGGTTACAATTGGCTGTAAGACGGCCCGTAAGCTGACAGCATGCCATCCAGACCTCTATCGTAATGAGGCTACCTATGTAAATGTAAATGTAAATGTAAATGTATAGGCATTTATATAGCGCACTACTTACCCGGAGGGTCCCAAGGCGCTTCGACCGTTGCGAAACCCTTCCTGGCTTCCCTGAGAGATGGTCCCTTAATGGGTATCTCCAGGGTGAGACCAGGCATATCCAGTGGTCTGGTGGGGCCATTAGTGAAGATGAGGCAAGCTAATGCCCAGAGTTGCCGAGTGTGATCGCTGATCAGAGTGGGCACCGAGGCGAGAGAATTATCGAGTCCGCTGACCCTGGTCCAGAAACCTGCCGCGCCGGGAATCGAACCCTGGTCCCGGGCCGTCCTCTGCTCTCGGGTCTGCCGCCTCTAACCAGTGAGCCACACTACTTCACCTATCGTATCTTGCCATTGCAGGCATGATGGGAGTTCCTCCATTTCTCGTTCCCGCAGAGAGGAGTTATAGAGTTTAGTTATAAGCCCTTTGTGACTCTCCCCTGTCAATAAGGCCTGCAGCGCACGAAGCGCAGTGGGCTCCGCAGGGTACTCAGGGTACGCATCACGGATAGCTTGGCGGAACCGGACAAACGTGAAATTAAACATAAAGCTACGAATGACTCCATTCAGAGCCTCACTCAAAGTCTTGAAGCAACCCTCCCTATATAGGTCACCCACTCTGATAATGCCCACCGTCACAAGCTCCCTCAGGGTAGAGGACATGCGTGCCGCAGACACCCCCGGATGAGACGCTAAAGGTAGCAGCGTTGCAAACAGGTAAGGAAGCTGCGCTCTGGAAGCCAATGCTCGCCATTTATTTCAGTCCGAGGCCCACCCGTTCCTCCCGAGAGAGTCATCGCCTGCATCGGGACAGGGAGTACAGCATCTGCCTCGATAGCCACGTGAGGCTGGAAACGTTGTGGGAAGTGCCAATAATGGGCGAAGTGTGCCTGCGCACACAGATAGTAGAGGCGAAGATCCGGAGTTTCAAAACCCCCCGATCAAAGGACTGCACCAATAAATCCCATCTACATCTGGGCGGTTTCCCCCCCAAACAAATGTCAATAGCGATGATTGCAGTGTGCAGAGCAGCACTATATTCAGTTTTACGGGTATGTTGATAAAAAGGTATAGCATCTTGGGCAAGAAGATCATTTTTACAATGGCTATCCAATCAGCCAACGATAGTGGCAGGTGCAACCATCTTTCAGCTTGCTCAGTGATACGCACAATGAATCGCCCATAATTCTCCGTTATCACCACCTTGGGGTCGCGGTGTATCCACATCCCCAGATATTTCATGGGATCCGAGGTCCAAGACAGTGGAAAGTCAAGTTCTTTTATATGCGCAGTCAGTGGAAAGACCACTGATTTGGACCAATTAATACCGAGGCCCGAAAATCTTTCAAATTGAACGTATTCCCTGAGCAAGGGTGACAAGTATACAGAAGGCTCTCTGGCGTAGAGCATCATGTCATCCGAGTATAGGGAGACTATCAACGGATGCTGCCGAAACCGCAATACCGCAGCCGAATGCTTCTGACGCATTTTACATGCTAGAGGCTCTAGTGCTAGGAAGAAGAGCATGGGAAAACCCTGTCTCGTGCCCCTCTCCATAGGTAATAATGATGACACCCTACCATTGACTTGCACTCAGGCAACCGGCCCACTATAAAGGACCCTGAGCCACTGTACGAAGAAAGGAGGAACCCCATCCTGATCAGAACCGTTAACATGTAGGACCAGTGCACAGAGTCAAAGGCTTTTGCTGCATCAAGCAGTACAGTAACAGCTTGAAAATCCAGTTCAAAGTAGTGCAGCGTGGAGAACAGAGTGCACAAATTATGAGTTGTGGAGCACTCCGTGACAAAGCCGGACTGGTCCGGCAGGAGTAATAGAGGTATTAAAGGCTGAAGCCTGGTGGCTATCATTTTCGCCAATATCTTCGTGTCAGTGTTAATGATTGAGAGGGGTCGGAACGATCCACACTGATTGGCGGGTTTTTCAGGCTTTAATAGGGTGACTAGGAGGGCCTCCCGGAGAGAAGGCGGCAAACCCCCATTGTCATAAGCTTCTGTGTAGACTTCTAAAAGCCTTGGTGCCAGTGATGCCGCATACGCCTTATAAAATTCACTCGGTAAACCCTCCGGCCCGCTGGCTTTACAGGTTGGTAGGGCCATAATGGCTTCCCGCACATCCTCCTCATCAAAGGGCTGCACCAAATATTCATGATGTGCGTTGGACAGCCATACTAAAGCTACGTCATCAAGATAATCATGCGTCTCTTCAGTGGGAGGGGATTCCCTAGCAGCATATAAATCCTTATAAAACTTTAGCACTACGTCACAAAGTTCCTCCGTCGAGTGATGAGCCTCACCAGTGTCTATGAGCTCAGTGATATGTTCCTGGCTAAGGGGCTGTATGAGTTTTTGGGCAAGAGAGCGACTAGGCTGACCACTCTCCCCATAGTACCTAGCCACTCTGCTCCGTGAGCAGTGCCGCAACTCCCGGTCCATAGTTTCATTATGCTCCGTGAACAGTTCCTATATTTCCGCTAGCTTATCGGTAGAGGGATCCACATCGAAAGCTCGCTCCAGGGTGGATATGTCGATCGCCAGTTTCCGTATCCAATGCCAGATATCCCGTAGGACTGCACCCTGATACAGGCTCCACGGATGGTGACATTGAAGACCTCCCAGAGGACACCCGCACTCCCCACCGTTCCTTCATTTTCTATGAAATAATTCCTGATTGCCTCTGCTATGGTCTGCCTAAATACCAGATCTTTAAGCTCCGAGGGTTGGAGCCTCCACACAAAATGTGGCACCTGATAGTCCGGTAGGCGGAGCTCCAGGAGTACAGGCGAGTGGTCTGACAGGGAGCGGGCCTCATGCGAAACTTTAGTTATCCAGCTTCAGGCTGTCTCTGAGGCCAACCAAAAATCGATGCGGGACCAAGAAGCATGCACCGAAGAAGCGAACGTGCTCTCTCGGGCAGCATAGTGGCGTGAGCGCCACACATCCTGCAAGTGGCCTGCGTCTATGAGCCCTCATAGCATATCCGCCGCCCGTTTGGATTGGGTCTCGCTGACTCCATGCCTATCCTTAGTGACATCCAAACATAAATTGAAAACCCCTCCCCAAATAATTGCAGCAAAGGGGAAAAATGATATCCTGCGCCACACATCAGAGAAAAATGCAGGGTAAATGTAAATGTACAGGAATTTATATAGCGCAAATCACCAAGCGGTTTCTAAGCGCTTGCTTAGGGAACCCGTCCTGGTATTCCCCTGTGAGATAACCCCGGCAGGGTATACGCAAGGTGAAAGCCAGGCATCCCACCACGAGGGGCCGTTGTGGAGATTAAGCAAGCTATTGCCCAGAGTCGCAGAGTGTGAACCCGTGAATCGAGTAGGCACCGGAGCGAGAATTGTCGAGTTCATGGACATTTTAGGACTCAAGACCCCACTGAGCCGGGAATTGAACCCTGGTCCCGGGCTGACCTCTGCTTCCAGGTCTGCCTCCTCTAACCAGTGAGCCACACTTCTCCACAATATTAGGCCCATAAACATTTACCAGAAGCACACACTCACCTCCTAACCTACCATACACAATTACAAGCCGGCCGCCATCATCCACTTCCGTCCCAAGCTCCGTAAAGGGGACCCCCTTTTTTACCAAAGTCAACACCCCCCTAGCATACGATGAGTAGGAGGAGGACACCTTCACACTCGCCCTACGCGCACCTATGTTTTTTGCCAAAGCAGCAGTCAAGTGTGTCTCCTGTAGTAAGGCAACTTGTCTTCCCATGCGATCTAAACCTGTAAACATCATCCTGATTTTCTTTGGCGTGTTAAGGCCGCGAATATTCCATGTAAGGAACTTAATACTGCTACCCATTACATGGCTGCAATAAGTATAAATACATGATAAATACATGATAAATGGTCGCAAACTGAACAACAACAAGCAGTACATGTTATACATATTTCTTCCGTGCCTGGGAGAAAACTAAGAACTTTCCCCTGTCCCCACCTCATACTCCCCCAACCCTCCACCCACTTCAGCACCCCAACCATGCCAAAGCCATCTGAACACCCAACTCAACCATCCCCTCCCCCCTTCAATAGTCAACCAAACACGGGGTACACCCATATGTGGAGGCACAGATGCGCAACCCTCCCACAGAGTAGGAGTTGACCAAGCAAGCAATAGTAAAGCATCCCATTCCATATCAAAGAACCCATCTTGTCAATGGAATTAAAAGTAAACTGGCTAGAAAGGAAGTAAAACCGCTAGTTTTAAACATGGCTATGATAATGCATACTAAGACATAGAAGAGGAGTGGGTCTCCATGAAGTAAATAATATCGTTGACGATGAATGAAAAGGCAGCCGAACCATCTGATCAGTCATCATGGCCACCAACCCTGTTCATTAGTAACAGTTACACCAACTTTTCGCACCTGCAGTAAGATGCAATAGATTTACAAAAGGGGGTGGTGATGAACAGAGTGTCTGAATTGAGCAGACCACTCTTACCCAGTCCAAAGATCAGGGCTTGATCCATCACCGTTATTTATCTCACTGCCCCATCCCAGCTCAGAACCTGGCTATATGCAAATCAGTCTGTCCCTGGCCCAGTGCATCATGGGAACAGGGCAGACTAAACTACCAAGCCAGTTCTTTACCAGAAAGGAGACAAGCTACCGGGGACCAGTTTCTGGCATTTCAGCCGTCTTCGGCCCGGCTTGCTTGAATCCTGATGGAGCAGTGAGAAAGGGACTCATGTCTGAGTATACCCTGCCACACCTATAATGGCCAAAATCGATTTACAAAAGGGGGTGGTGATGAACAGAGTGTCTGAATTGAGCAGACCACTCTTACCCAGTCCAAAGATCAGGGCTTGATCCATCACCGTTATTTATCTCACTGCCCCATCCCAGCTCAGAACCTGGCTATATGCAAATCAGTCTGTCCCTGGCCCAGTGCATCATGGGAACAGGGCAGACTAAACTACCAAGCCAGTTCTTTACCAGAAAGGAGACAAGCTACCGGGGACCGGTTTCTGGCATTTCAGCCGTCTTCGGCCCGGCTTGCTTGAATCCTGATGGAGCAGTGAGAAAGGGACTCATGTCTGAGTATACCCTGCCACACCTATAATGGCCAAAATCGATTTACAAAAGGGGGTGGTGATGAACAGAGTGTCTGAATTGAGCAGACCACTCTTACCCAGTCCAAAGATCAGGGCTTGATCCATCACCGTTATTTATCTCACTGCCCCATCCCAGCTCAGAACCTGGCTATATGCAAATCAGTCTGTCCCTGGCCCAGTGCATCATGGGAACAGGGCAGACTAAACTACCAAGCCAGTTCTTTACCAGAAAGGAGACAAGCTACCGGGGACCGGTTTCTGGCATTTCAGCCGTCTTCGGCCCGGCTTGCTTGAATCCTGATGGAGCAGTGAGAAAGGGACTCATGTCTGAGTATACCCTGCCACACCTATAATGGCCAAAATCGATTTACAAAAGGGGGTGGTGATGAACAGAGTGTCTGAATTGAGCAGACCACTCTTACCCAGTCCAAAGATCAGGGCTTGATCCATCACCGTTATTTATCTCACTGCCCCATCCCAGCTCAGAACCTGGCTATATGCAAATCAGTCTGTCCCTGGCCCAGTGCATCATGGGAACAGGGCAGACTAAACTACCAAGCCAGTTCTTTACCAGAAAGGAGACAAGCTACCGGGGACCGGTTTCTGGCATTTCAGCCGTCTTCGGCCCGGCTTGCTTGAATCCTGATGGAGCAGTGAGAAAGGGACTCATGTCTGAGTATACCCTGCCACACCTATAATGGCCAAAATCGATTTACAAAAGGGGGTGGTGATGAACAGAGTGTCTGAATTGAGCAGACCACTCTTACCCAGTCCAAAGATCAGGGCTTGATCCATCACCGTTATTTATCTCACTGCCCCATCCCAGCTCAGAACCTGGCTATATGCAAATCAGTCTGTCCCTGGCCCAGTGCATCATGGGAACAGGGCAGACTAAACTACCAAGCCAGTTCTTTACCAGAAAGGAGACAAGCTACCGGGGACCGGTTTCTGGCATTTCAGCCGTCTTCGGCCCGGCTTGCTTGAATCCTGATGGAGCAGTGAGAAAGGGACTCATGTCTGAGTATACCCTGCCACACCTATAATGGCCAAAATCGATTTACAAAAGGGGGTGGTGATGAACAGAGTGTCTGAATTGAGCAGACCACTCTTACCCAGTCCAAAGATCAGGGCTTGATCCATCACCGTTATTTATCTCACTGCCCCATCCCAGCTCAGAACCTGGCTATATGCAAATCAGTCTGTCCCTGGCCCAGTGCATCATGGGAACAGGGCAGACTAAACTACCAAGCCAGTTCTTTACCAGAAAGGAGACAAGCTACCGGGGACCGGTTTCTGGCATTTCAGCCGTCTTCGGCCCGGCTTGCTTGAATCCTGATGGAGCAGTGAGAAAGGGACTCATGTCTGAGTATACCCTGCCACACCTATAATAGCCAAAATCGATTTACAAAAGGGGGTGGTGATGAACAGAGTGTCTGAATTGAGCAGACCACTCTTACCCAGTCCAAAGATCAGGGCTTGATCCATCACCGTTATTTATCTCACTGCCCCATCCCAGCTCAGAACCTGGCTATATGCAAATCAGTCTGTCCCTGGCCCAGTGCATCATGGGAACAGGGCAGACTAAACTACCAAGCCAGTTCTTTACCAGAAAGGAGACAAGCTACCGGGGACCGGTTTCTGGCATTTCAGCCGTCTTCGGCCCGGCTTGCTTGAATCCTGATGGAGCAGTGAGAAAGGGACTCATGTCTGAGTATACCCTGCCACACCTATAATGGCCAAAATCGATTTACAAAAGGGGGTGGTGATGAACAGAGTGTCTGAATTGAGCAGACCACTCTTACCCAGTCCAAAGATCAGGGCTTGATCCATCACCGTTATTTATCTCACTGCCCCATCCCAGCTCAGAACCTGGCTATATGCAAATCAGTCTGTCCCTGGCCCAGTGCATCATGGGAACAGGGCAGACTAAACTACCAAGCCAGTTCTTTACCAGAAAGGAGACAAGCTACCGGGGACCGGTTTCTGGCATTTCAGCCGTCTTCGGCCCGGCTTGCTTGAATCCTGATGGAGCAGTGAGAAAGGGACTCATGTCTGAGTATACCCTGCCACACCTATAATGGCCAAAATCGATTTACAAAAGGGGGTGGTGATGAACAGAGTGTCTGAATTGAGCAGACCACTCTTACCCAGTCCAAAGATCAGGGCTTGATCCATCACCGTTATTTATCTCACTGCCCCATCCCAGCTCAGAACCTGGCTATATGCAAATCAGTCTGTCCCTGGCCCAGTGCATCATGGGAACAGGGCAGACTAAACTACCAAGCCAGTTCTTTACCAGAAAGGAGACAAGCTACCGGGGACCGGTTTCTGGCATTTCAGCCGTCTTCGGCCCGGCTTGCTTGAATCCTGATGGAGCAGTGAGAAAGGGACTCATGTCTGAGTATACCCTCCCACACCTATAATGGCCAAAATCGATTTACTTGGCTTTTGTAGTTTGGTTTGCCCTGTTCCCATCATGCACTGGGACAGGAACAGACTAATTTGCATACAGCCAGGTTCTGAAACTGGGATGGTGCAGTGAGCTAAAAAACGGTGTTGGATCTAGCCCTGATCTCTTGACTGGGTGAGAGCTTTCTGCTTAATTCAGAGACTCTGTCCCTCACCACCCCTTGTTGTAAATATTTTTGTCCACCCTAAGCGTGGAAGGGTATTCTCAGATGTGAGACCCTTGCTCATTGCACCATCAGGATTCAAGCAAACCGGGCCGAAGACGGCTGTAATGCCAGAAACCGGTCCCCGGGAGCTTGTTTCCTTCCCAGTGTAAGAATTGGCTTTTGTAGTTTGGTTTGCCCTGTTCCCATCATGCACTGGGACAGGAACAGACTAATTTGCATACAGCCAGGTTCTGAAACTGGGATGGTGCAGTGAGCTAAAAAACGGTGTTGGATGTAGCCCTGATCTCTTGACTGGGTGAGAGCTTTCTGCTTAATTCAGAGACTCTGTCCCTCACCACCCCTTGTTGTAAATATTTTTGTCCACCCTAAGCGTGGAAGGGTATTCTCAGATGTGAGACCCTTGCTCATTGCACCATCAGGATTCAAGCAAACCGGGCCGAAGACGGCTGTAATGCCAGAAACCGGTCCCCGGGAGCTTGTTTCCTTCCCAGTGTAAGAATTGGCTTTTGTAGTTTGGTTTGCCCTGTTCCCATCATGCACTGGGACAGGAACAGACTAATTTGCATACAGCCAGGTTCTGAAACTGGGATGGTGCAGTGAGCTAAAAAACGGTGTTGGATCTAGCCCTGATCTCTTGACTGGGTGAGAGCTTTCTGCTTAATTCAGAGACTCTGTCCCTCACCACCCCTTGTTGTAAATATTTTTGTCCCCCTAAGCGTGGAAGGGTATTCTCAGATGTGAGACCCTTGCTCATTGCACCATCAGGATTCAAGCAAACCGGGCCGAAGACGGCTGTAATGCCAGAAACCGGTCCCCGGGAGCTTGTTTCCTTCCCAGTGTAAGAATTGGCTTTTGTAGTTTGGTTTGCCCTGTTCCCATCATGCACTGGGACAGGAACAGACTACTTTGCATACAGCCAGGTTCTGAAACTGGGATGGTGCAGTGAGCTAAAAAACGGTGTTGGATCTAGCCCTGATCTCTTGACTGGGTGAGAGCTTTCTGCCTAATTCAGAGACTCTGTCCCTCACCACCCCTTGTTGTAAATATTTTTGTCCACCCTAAGCGTGGAAGGGTATTCTCAGATGTGAGACCCTTGCTCATTGCACCATCAGGATTCAAGCAAACCGGGCCGAAGACGGCTGTAATGCCAGAAACCGGTCCCCGGGAGCTTGTTTCCTTCCCAGTGTAAGAATTGGCTTTTGTAGTTTGGTTTGCCCTGTTCCCATCATGCACTGGGACAGGAACAGACTAATTTGCATACAGCCAGGTTCTGAAACTGGGATGGTGCAGTGAGCTAAAAAACGGTGTTGGATCTAGCCCTGATCTCTTGACTGGGTGAGAGCTTTCTGCTTAATTCAGAGACTCTGACCCTCACCACCCCTTGTTGTAAATATGTAAGATGCAATAGAAGCATGAACCTTAAATGGGGATGTGACAATGAGACCATACCAAAAGTACATCATGAGCAAGAGACCAAGAGACGAAATCTAGAACATCCTCAATAATAAGACTGAATACAAAGTGTCCCCCTACTCCTCCTCGTCAGGCGACGCTGTAGAGTCCCTTTTCCTGCGTCTCAATTTTTTAGCATGCTCCATTGCAGCCTTTGGTGAAGAAAAGATCTTGTTGTCCTCCGCAGCATCTATGCTTAGCCGGGCTGGGTATAGCATGGCGTAAGGGACCCCTTAATTCCTCAAGAATTGTTTCACAGTGAAACATTCCCTCCTGGCAGCTTGGACGGCGACCGTCAAGTCCGGAAAGAAGGCCAACGAGTTGCCCTGATGGACAATGTTATCCTTTTCTCTGATTAAACGCAAAATTGTGTCCCGGTCCCTATAATTCAGGACACCAACTATGATAGGACGGGGGGAAGCCCCCGGGACCGGTAGCGCAGCAAGGGACCGGTGGGCACGCTCGATAATGAACATACTGGACAAATGCTCAGTACCGAAGATGTCTGTGATCAGGCGTTCTACGTAGGTCTCCATCTTCCCCACATTTGTCGATTCCGGAAACCCAGTAATACATATATTATTGCGCCAGGACCACGCGTCTAAGTCCTCGTTCTTTGCCTGGATGACCGAGAGGATCTGCTCCAAATTCAAGGTTTTGTCAGAGACTGTGGACAGGCCATCCTCCGCCGGCGAGACCCTCTGTTCCAACTCTCCCATGCGAGCATTTTGTTTCTCCAGTTGTGAGGACATATGGTCAAGCCGATGGTTCACCGCAGCCATTGCCCCTTCGATAGATTGCAGAGTGCGTTGCATGGCCACCAATGTGGATTCCAACGTGGTGGGCCCGTCCGATTGAGCGTCTGCCTCCGAGTCAGAAGCAGCTTTCTACGGAGTCTTGGGGGCCCATCGCAACTCAAAAGTGAGCCGCGACTGATTCTTGTCTGTCCTCCCCATTATTATGTCCGATGTCCTAGCGCCAAATTTATGTGTTAACGTGAGGTGAATATAGGCAACTATTTGGCACCTCTGAGGTCAACGTACACACCACCAGGCAAGGGTATTCCCGTGCAGCTCCCCCATAGATCACAGAAGATTCATGAGCATTCTATTTAGTATCGAAGTTTTCCCACCAGTAAAGGTCTCGGTCTCAGATATGCACTTCAGGCCAGTCTAGTAGATAGACTATCCAGGCCGCAGGGCAGCATACATGTGCAGATTTGAAAAGTTCAGTGTATCTCAAATCACAGTAGTAGAGGATCCCCTTGCTGCCAAGCCAGTCTCAATGCCTGACACACCGGGTGCTAGGGGCCTATAGTGAGTAGGCCGCGTCCTCGACCATGCCTCTGTGAAGCCACGGACAGTAGGCCCAGTGACATCCCCCGCCGACCTCAGCAGCAGTTAGTATGAGTGATGCAGCGCTACTCCGGAAATATCTTCTAAAACCTCCTCACCTATCCCTGAAGTACTTAATCATACACTTACTCATTAGTGGGGCACATAACACTGCTAGTCACTCATACACACTTTCTCTAAACTTCATGGATTGGTAAAACACAAAGGAGAGCTGCTGGATCATAGCGACCTGTCTAAATTAAAACTAAATATTTATATTATGTACACCTGCAGTTTAAATTGTTTTACCATGGTTTTATCAATGAGACAATTAATCAGACACACCACCTTCATTTGTTGATGGATCTGCTAGTAAAAAATGATGCTAAGGATGAACAAGACCAGCGTAATTCTCCATTTATCTAATTTTTATTTGATGACAAACTTCTAGCATGACCTGTATCTTATTCACTTTTGTTTATTCATTTAATGTAACATAGTTTTAAGAAGAAGAAAGAATTTTAACTCATATATTTATATTCATTTTAATTCAAAATTCAGTAATTAAATACATTATTTAATTATAGGACACAAATATTAGCAAAGGACAGAATAGTTCCCAAAATTCATCTACCAATTCTCTCTAACTATTAACCTCATCTAAAGACTCCGTATTCATTCAGAAAAGTTAAAGTTCAGAAAAATCTCAAAGTCTTTATGCCTCAGGAAGGATTCAGCATTCCGGCAGCATGTCAGGATACACAGATGGAAATCGAAGAAGAGAGTTTTTTCTTAACTCCAGACACACTCTTTATACCCTTTTTTCCCTACTTAATCTATCTACAAAAGTAACTATCAGTGTCTTTAACAGTTCTGATTGGTCAGTCCAAGGGGTGGATGAGCATAACATAATCATTCTTTAGTTTAATTTCCGCCAAATCAGCTCAATGAAAATGGTCTTTGTCCTTATAATATCCGCTTCGCTCATGTCCATAAAGTCGTTAGTTTTACATATTTTCTCACGTTTTCACAGTACGGATGTCCATTTTGTTTGTTGGCACTCAGTTTGACTTTCAGGGCACACTGTCATTGACCCATTCTGCACAGGCACAGGCAGCTCATGCTCGTCTACAATTCATTTCACGCATGCGTAGAGTATTTCATTCTCGGAGTCACAGAAACGTCCATTTTATTCTAGGACGAATGGGCCAGAACGGGAACTATTATAGAAACAAACACAATTAAACGTTAATTGTTGAATTATAACCCTTCTGTTTACCTCCCTCCTTACTAAGATAGCCCTGTTAGTTATTACCTAGCAAATAAAGCAACATATATGCGTGGGTTACTCACCATTCTCTTTCTTTTATGCCACAATAGACAGACAAAAGCACATTTAGGCCATTCCTGATTAGATTATCGCAATTGCGTTAGTTTTAGGCATAACAATATCACCTAATTAGTCAATTATGGTTTGCATCATAAACAAATTAGTTTCCCATGTGTACTTGTGTGTGCATTCTATTCTATGCTGATTAATTTTCAAAACCAAACAATTAGTTTATATTATTGTTATGAGAAAGTAATTTCATCAGGGGTATACAAAATTTTGTTTCTTCACCTCACTCCATCAACTACCTCCTATGGTGATTTATCACCAAATATCTCCCAAAATTGGGCACATTTTTATCTTAACATGTTTCAAGTTCTTCTGATTAGTACAAATTATACTCTAGTATCTTCTATTTTTCTGCTGTCTTGATAAAGTTTCTCTTGGTACTCTTCCATTTCTATATCACCCTTTTCAAGGTCTCTTTCTCATTTTTTTTTATCTCCTTCTTTATAGCCCTTTTGACATTTCTTCTTTTTCTTATCATACAACATAATCTTAATATCAAAATCACTACTATTATTATTGTTACTGGAATTAATACCTTACCAATAATAGAACTACCTATTTCATGAAACCAATGTTTAACTGCTGAAAAACTTCTACCAAGTCGTTCAAGGACACCATCAACCGCCAGTGGTTCAACTTCTATATGCAAATCTGTAAGATTTGTAATATATCTTTCAATGTTTTGACTTTTATCTGAAATATAAGTACAGCAATGTTGACCCTTCAAAATTCCACAAACTCCTCCTTCTTTTGCCAAAATTATATCAAGAGCAAGACGATTTTGCATCACCATAGCTCTCATAGCAACCTTCAGTGTTTACCATTAAAAATCCAACTGCAGTGTCTGTTGACAAACGATCTACTATCGTTGATAATTTTCGAATTCTGTTTGCATTAAAAGATATTCCCACTGCTGGTATCAGTGCTCCAAAATCATCACCTATTATTTCTATTACACTTTCTCTTTTTCTATGACTTAAATGTTTACCTATCTCATGTACTCCATTAGTTCCTCTATCTACATGAACATTTTTAGGAAAGACCAGGCCTACATAACATGTCCCATACCAGTGAGCGGGCAACTTGTAATAAGCTTTGCTCCCACAAATGAAATAGATGCCAGGAAAAACTGGGTCATTACCATCTTTAAATCCCCAACCCCCTATTATACGATAAGTATCTTTACATTGACTTGCTCCTACAAAATAATTGTCATACAGAGTGTTCTCTCTACGAATACATGATTTCCCTAATGATGGGGTATCTATACTTAGAGCTACAGTCACATTTCGACCATCAATGTTTTCATCTTCAGATGCCCAATATTTAGATTTAGCATGCTTCACTTTTTCATTTCTTTTATATACACTCCTCTCCTCAACCATATCCAAAAATGCCTTTTCTTCATTTCTCATTTTACAAGTCAAATTATGTCTAAAAGCATAATCATTAGTTAATTCTTGAATGTCTAAGAAAAATTCTCCCATAACTTTCGCAGGCTTCACTTTGTTCATTTCAGGTATAACTTTCAGTTTTGCAAAGATATCATCAGAATTTGAATAATAATACTCTAATTTGCCTGTTTTATAAAATAGACTTGCTATCACACTACATGTAATTCCATATGTAAGTGAAAGATGGTGATAGGTCACCCCTTCTGAAACTGATGCTGGTAATTTCACACATACATAACAGTCACTAGCATCCATTGTTCTAACATACTCAGATAATAACCTTGAAAAAGTATTCCTTGAAAAATCACTAATCGATTTATCTTGATGAATTTCTTGCCTATACACATGTAATTTATCAATTTTTAATTCATTATTTTGTCCATTCATACTCCCATTTGTTTTCATCTTCTAAAAGTTTTCTCTGAAGGGAATAATAATAGTTAAAATCAACCATACCAACATCAATAGTCCAGTACATAATAACAACGTTCTACATCATTTTCTAAAAATAGAACATTTTGTAGTGAAATCATTAGTAGCCATTTTTTTTTACTTAACATTTGTCTTTGATAGTCTTTACTATGACCAGGGCTTTAGATTTTGCCTTCTTCTTTTGCACTTTTCTTTTTCACTTTCAGATCAAATATCTCTTTTCTCTCTTTGAGTCTCTGTTTTACTCAAGTTTCAAGTTTATTTATTTATGATGACGGAACTGTTTAGAGATCCACATAACAGTTTATCAGAAAAGAAAAACAGCTATAATTACATAAGTGAATAAAAATATTAATACAATGTTAGAAAACATTTAAAGAAAGAAAACAATTTAAAACAAAACATTTCATTTGGGGGATTAAACATGGCTGCAATAAAATCATAAGCAGTGAAAATACCCAACTGAAAGAACAAAGGTTTTAACCATTTGCGCCTGTGTACCATAAGGGCTGGACAAACAAAAACAACATGGTATAAATCCTGGGAATATAGTTTACAAAAATCACAAATATCAATACCACCATGCCATTTAGACAAAAGGCAGTTCAATGGAAGTAAATCATATCTTAACAAAAGAATAAATCGCCTAACTGCATGGGGAAGATTCCAACCTAAATATGGCTGAAGTTTTTTAATTTCACACGAGTTACCAAAAGGAAACATTCCTCGCTTGACTTTACGGGTCCTACAATCTACTCTAAAGCTCAACTCCCAAGACATGGTCTTTAAGGATAACTTTAGTTGGGCAGTTGATGATGAGAAAAGACTTTGTTCATCTAACTGTAATAGAGTAATTGCCTGTCTGAAGTTCCTTACTATAGAGGAATGGACGTTATAGGTGCCCAGCAACTCATTCTTTATTTGGAACCTCAGAGTGCCTGGCTTTCCTTCAGCTATATTAAAAACCCAACGCACCACACTCGCAACTGCCTGAGACCGTGCACTGCGCAGGCCAAATTCTTGTCTTAACGAAGACGTAGAACTTGCAGTATTTACTGAGGCTAAATTACATAGAATTCTTCCCTCAATAGAATCTAAAAAATTCCAGCATGCCATATCCACTATTTCTAATCCGTAGATTAGGGATGCGGGGATTTTTGCCCGATAAACCTCAAGCAATATAGAAAAGTGCCTCCTACCTGTCGCTTTATATAAAGAGATGAGACTCTTCCCTTGAGCAAGAGCTTTCCTACTAATGTTCTCAATATGGGATTTTTCGGATAGATTGCTCGTGACTATCTTCCCAAGAAAGGGATAGGATTTAACTACTTCTAGTCTTTCACCCCCAACGGACCAGTAATAATCATCGTATTTAGGTTTTCTCCTTCCACAGAAGCACATTATTTTGCTTTTTGAACTATTGATTTTTAAAAAATGAGACTCTGAGTAGGAGTACAAAGCTTTTAGACGATGATTCAAGCCCTTTGGGGTGAGATCCAGAATTAAGATATCGTCAGCGTACATTAAGCATGCGATGGGTGATCCCCCTAATACAGGTGCAATACCATTGCTAATGGATAATATGGCTTTGGGAAGATCAGCAATGTATAAGGAGAATAACAGGGGCGCCAATAGGCAGCCCTGTTTAAGCCCATTATTTGTGGGTATTATCCTAGAAAGTCCTCTCTCACCACCCATTAAAACTCTACACCAGGTGTCTGTGTGAAGTGCGATAACTAATTTCAATAAGCTGGGGGGCATCCCTAACTTTATTAACTTACTCCAGAGCAAAACTCTGTCCACTTTGTCAAAGGCCGTAGAGAAGTCGATAAAAGCTCCATAAATACCTCCTCTAAGGACTGTGACATATTTTTCAACCAAGATTTGAAGAGCGGTAAGATTATCCAGGGTACTGTGTTGTTTTCTAAAACCGGTCTGCTCTAGTGGGAGAATTGCGAACATGGTCACCCAGTCATTTATGGAGTTCAATAAACATTTGGTGAAAACCTTGCCTATGGCATCTAGGAGTGCTATTTGTCTATAATTTTGGGGTAAATCCCTAACGCCCTTTTTGTAGATAGGGATTAACAAACTCCCTTTCCAAGAATATGGGACGATGCCATTGGTATAGCAAGCTTTAAAGACTGGATATAAAAATTTTCCCCATAGGGTACTATGGGCTTTCAATACTGAAATTGGTATTTCATCTGGGCCTAGTGCACCAGACGAGCGGAGAGCTTTAATTGCATCAGCAATTTCTAATTCAGAAGGAGGATCGTAAGGAAATAGGTCTTCCTGCAATTTATTGGAGTCAAACTCCTCACCATTACTGCTGTATAAACTCTGAACAAAATCTACCCAGGTTTGCTCATTTATTGATATAGGAGAAGGTCTGGATCTTACCCCACATCCCTCCCCGATCAATGACCAAAAGGTCTTAGATTGGCCACTCTTAACTGCTTCACGAAGTTTACACCAAAGAGCGTCTTCTTTCTCACGTTTTAATCTAACCTTCAACCTATTTCTTCTTCTCCTCAGAAGTGAAATTCTTTGTCTACGGTCTAGAGTGGGGAAAAGATATTGGGCCCTGACCAGTTTGTTTATTTCTCTATTTAGATTACGAAGATCAAAGGGAATTTTGGGCGTTATCTTATCTAAAAAAGGCTTTCGAGCTTTTAGTTTTAAGGTTTGCAGGAATGACGTAAAGCAACGTAGCTCTCTGCCTTCCCATAAGGTTAAGTTATCTACCGTATATTCTAATAAATTGGTCAGGTTTTTAATAGTCCCGGGGTTCCAGTGGCACTTCCTTTTTTTAATATTGAAGTTCAAGAGATCATCCCCAATGTTCCATAAATCTCTTTGAGAAGATGATACGTTTAATGTTACCATTAAAACATTATGATCACTAAGATCTGTAACTAATACTGCCAAATCCTTCAGAGAGCTAAAAAAAGTGCTGTCGACTATTACATAGTCCAAAATCGAACCACCATTCCCTGATTTATGTGTTAGATGGGCAGGGCTATCTGAGGGGAACCTTCCATTGACTATGATACAATCTGCCTCGATTAAACTCTCCAGGATTCATTTCCCTCTTTTATTTGTTTTTATATTCTTTGGGAATATAGCCTTAGGTATCTGGAACATTTCCTCCTTTACTTTATTTCTGAATAACTCTAATGCTCCATTGGATATTTTACCATTTAAGTCACCCACCAATATAATATAAGGGGGGGGGACTGGATTCCTGTAAGTTGAGTATAAAGGAACAGATCTTTCTAATTCCGCAATTATAACTTAGGTCAGGAGGTAAATAAGCATTTATTATTATGACTGATTTATTAGAGCCATCATTAACTAGATTTGTTAGGGTGATCGCCTGAAATAGTTTATTCGGATCTATAAAGTGGGTATAATTCCATTTAACTTTGTTTGATAGCAAACAAGCTAACCCACCTTTCGCTCGGCCTCTTACAGAGGGAGTGGCATTACTGTCCAGCACATAATACTCTTTCACAGCCGGCAAAGTCCCTATCAACCAGGTTTCCTGTAAGCAGATAATATCTGCATCTAAAGAGTTTAACTCACTTTCTTTTTCTTGACTTGGGCAATTCAGGTTCTCTTGGCTGCTGTTTACTTCCTCAATAGGAGGCAAGAACATTTAAGTCCATTCAGGTGATTTATATTTTTTATTTGATCTTCTCATTCTTTTTGGCCTTTGAACAACAGCTATTCTTTTTTCCAACAACTCTTTCTGACCGGTTATTTCATTTACTTGATCTTCTGATTTTCTCGCTTTGTTCACCAGTTTGAATTTCAGTCCATCATTTTCTCTAGGCCAATTATCTCCTTTACGAACTCTTTTTGCCTTTGGTTCTGTAGTGTTATGTTCCACTCTCCAAGCTCTTTCCTTGAACTCTTTCTCAATTGAGTTTCATCTCCACTGTCATCGGTTTCACTTTTAGTATCTTCTACAGTTTCATTTATGACAAACTTTATAATGTCTGTTTCTTTTTCAGAATCTATTTTCTCTTTGGTGAGTCCTTTCACTCTGTTAGGAATATCTCCATAACCGGTACTTGGAATCTCATCCTTATTGTGAGTTATTTCCTCTTTTCCAGTATCAGGATTCTGGTTCCTGTTTTCAGAGCTTTCTGACTGTTCTTCAGTATTTCCTTGATTACCAGTTTTATTTCCAGTTTGTTCAATGTCCTTACTGGTATCAATTCTACCAAATCTTGACTTTCAGGTCGATCTTCAGAATTTGGTATTTCAACAATTTCTCCTTCACCTTCAGATGCAGAACTAGCATCCGATACCTCCAGATGTCGACGTTCCTGTTGAGCTTCAGTATCTGGATTTCTCTCTGGTTCTCCTTCAGAATCAGAATCAGTTGTGCTTGCACCTTCCTCGTGTGGATTCTCAGGCTCAGGCAGATGGATGGTGTGACTGGAATGCACCCATCTCTTTACTCGGGCACATTTAACTGCAGTTGTTCTGACCAAAATAACCTGTCTCGGTCTTTGCCAGCGAGGCACTAAGCAGTTTCTTCTTCGGTGTACCTTTATCTGAACACAATCGCCAGGGACTAGATCATGAGCTGGATGTTTTTCTTTTGAATTTGATTCAGTTCCCACCTGATGGAACACAAAAGTTACCACGTCAGACAGATTTCTGCAGTAATCCAGTCAGTATGATGTCATCATTAATTGTTAACAGCTTATTAACTGGCACATATGCTTGTCTCATTACTCTGCCCATCAAAATCTCATGTGGACTTAGTACAGTCTTTTTGTCAGGTATACTCCTTAAGGTCATCAAAACAAGTGGTAATGCGTCCGGCCACTTCATTCCTGTTCCAAACACATTTTTGCAATTCTGTTTTTTATTGTTCCGTTCACTTGTTCAACTACCCCTGAAGCCTCTGGTCTGTAAGCACAATGCAGTTTCTGACGAATGTCCAGTGCTTCACAAATCATTTGTAATTGTTCGTTCTGAAAATGTGGTCCGCGATCTGTTTCAACAGTTACTGGGAAACCTAGCGTGGTATGATTTCACACAATAACAATTTTGCAACAGTTAATCCATAATTTCTCCTAGTAGGGAATGCTTCTACCCACTGAGAGAACAGGAAAATAATCACAAGCACATATCTTAGTCCATTGCAAGGTGGCAATTCAATGAAATCTAATTGCATTTGTGTGAATGGACCTCCCTCCCGTCCTATGGTTCCCATACTCACAACTGTTTTTCTTCTTGGATTGAACTGCTGACATACCAGACATCTTTGACACACACTTTCAGCAATCATCCTAAACTTGGGGTCATACCATGTCTGTCTGAACATGTGAATCATCGCATCCCTTCCAATGTGAGCTTGACCATGGTACATTCGGGCCATATTTGAAATCATGTTATTAGGCATTACTGGTCTTTCATCTTTGTAAACCCAGATTTCATCTTCTTCCCTCTGCCTACATCCTGCTTTTAGCCAGATGTATTTCTCGTCCTCACTAGCGTCTTCCTGCATCTGTCTCACCTCTTGCCATGTTTCAACTACTGTGGTTAGCATTAAAAAACTTGGAACATGTTCTTCTTTTCTGTCCTGATTTATAGATGCAAGATTTTTAGCACAGTATTTTGCAATGGAATCTACATACCTATTTCCTCTGGTGATATAGTCATCTCCCCTCTTGTGAGCCGCACACTTCACCACTGCAATCTTTTCAGGTAACTGAATTGCATCAATCAACATACTTATAAACTCGGCATTTCTGATGGGGGATCCTGCAGAAGTTAAATAACCTCTTTGGGACCACAATTGTCCATAATCATGGACAACCCCAAATCCAAACTGACTATCAATCACTAGGGTAACCTTTATCTCTTTTCCTAGTTCACATGCTCGAATCAAAGCAATCAATTCTGCTATTTGAGCAGAACGAATTCCTTTCAGACAAGATGCTTCCAGGATATCTGCCACGGTACACACGGCATATGCAGCGCTCAAAGCACCCTCATCTGTTCTCAGATATGAACCGTCAACAAACATCACATAATCAGATTTAGGCAATGGTTCATCCTTGATGTCAGGTCTTGGTTTGGTACAGTATTCTAAATCAACTAAACATTTGTGATCAACCTCATTTCTTACTTCAGCATCCATAGCATCAGGTAACAATGTAGATGGATTTATATTCACACATCGTGAAATTGTTACATTATCTGCTCCAAAAATTGTTTTCTCAAATTTTGTCATTTTGCTGTTAGTAAGGTACTGTGTTTTTGAAGGTTCTGAACTTCTACTGATCTGACAGTAGAACGGGTAGCACCAGTGTCCACTAGAAAAGTCACTTTAACATCAGTCACTTTTCCATTCACAAACGGACCAGACTGATCTACCTCAAGAGTGGCTCCAAGCACACACTCTTCTTCCTCTCTCAGGCACCGTCAGGAGCTGTCATCCGACTCACTCCCGCCATCCTCTTGTAACCAATACTGAGGGCTCACATTCACTCTGCGCAATCGGTTTACCTGCTCCCCTCTGCAGAATCCTGTCTCTGCACTGTATCTCTCACAAAATCCTTGTTCGATCATCTTGTTTATTACTGGTGTTATCCCTTCGATTATTTCGGCTGTCATTTTATATTGGGGAATGTTTGGATAACTTACTCCTTCTTTTACAGAAACTTGCGCAGGATCTACATCTTTCATTAGTCCAATAACTTCTCCTGTAAAATCCCATACCTGTTCTTTCACTACCTCTTTCAATTCAGCAGGTATCTTTTCTTGATCAAACACAAGAAACAATTCATTCTTTTCTGATTCTATCATTGACTTGGTCATTTTATACAAGCTATCTTCATCTGGGGTTTGGAGCTCTATGCCATCCAGTGAACAATATATGGCACAGATCCTTTTACATAAAATGGCTCTACCTAACAGGTTAACAGGACTACTATTACACACCACAAATCGGTGCATGTCTTTGAAATTTCCAATTTCTACTTCAACTGGTTTTGTTAGGGAAGTTTTAATCTGTCTATTGGCTACACCTACAACTTGAATGTGTTCTCCAGAGAGAGGAAGGTTCTGAACTGCTACTGATCTGAGAGTAGAACGGGTAGCACCAGTGTCCACTAGAAAAGTCACTTTAACATCAGTCACTTTTCCATTCACAAACGGACCGGACTGATCTACCTCAAGAGTGGCTCCAAGCACACACTCTTCTTCCTCTCTCAGGCACCGTCAGGAGCTGTCATCCGACTCACTCCCGCCATCCTCTTGTAACCAATACTGAGGACTCACATTCACTCTGCGCAATCGGTTTACCTGCTCCCCTCTGCAGAATCCTGTCTCTGCACTGTATCTCTGCAGATTTACACTGTGTGGTAGTGGCGGTTGTGGCACCTGACTTTGCTGAGTAACTAGCTGTTGCTGCTGCGATGGCTGTTAAATTACCTCATTCTGCACCTGCGGATTCAATGATGTATTTTCGGGATTAACTCTTGGTGGACACTTACACTCTTTCTTCCAATGCCCTATCCTGCCGCAATTGTGGCAAGAATACTTTTTCTTAAGCCCCTCTAGGTTCCCTACTAATTTAGGTCTATTAAGATTTACCTTCATTTTTCCTTGGTTCCCGTCTGTACTTTTATTTTTCAATTGTGCCACTTGGTGTTCTGCTACCTTCACTTGTGCCCACATGGCTTTCTCTTTGAGCTTTCTCTGCTTAACCTCAATTTCATCACTACAGTATTTTGCATGTCTCAATACCTCATCTACAGAACATGACTGCCATCCCATCAAATTATGCTTAATCATGTCTCCTATTTCTGGTCTCAATCCAAATACAAAGTGATACACAAAATGACTCATATCATATTCATTCAATTCCTCATATCCACTATACTGTTTAAACACTAACAACAGTCTCTCATAAAATACATGTACAGATTCTTTCGGTTCTTGCAAAGTCCTGTAAATTTTTACCCAATCCGTTTCTTTTGGTGGAATTTTATTTTTCAAAAACACTATTACTTGTTCGTATTTTCGCATTACTTCAGGTCCAGGAGCACCTGTTACTTTATCTCGTGGATACTCCGTTTTTGGCCAATCTACTGTTATTTTGCATTGAGACCATAGGTCTGCTGGTACTACTATATCAAATAATCCATCTAGATCTTCACATTGTACTTTTGAAACCTTTACAAATCTATCTACCTGTCAATACCTTTCTACTGGCTTTTCTCTTAATCTGGGAAAATCATTAGTAAATGATATTATGTCTTGTCTAGTCCAAGGAACATGTACATATCCTCCTCCCGGTATTTCTCTCATAGGAAATTCATTTACCACTGTCTCTTTTTCTCTTACTGGAAACGCTTATGTAGATTTATCACTGGCTTCTCTTTTCTTTGCCCATTTTGCTTTCCACTTATTCACCTCTCCCCATATCCTCAATAGAACAATTAGCTCTTTTATTTGGGTTAATCTTCCTGCAGTGTTAATTTTTTCAATATCTTTCTCTGTAAAATCTACTCTGTAGGATTTCTGAAATGTTTTATTCTTTGCAAAATTTACATCTAATTCAATTGCTAATCCTTTCAATCGGTCATGCATGGATTTTGCTTTCCAAGTAATACTTTTACACATAAACATCAATTCATCGTCCTGATATGTTTTTAGTCTATCTGTTCCAATTGTTCCAATATTTAATTCCTCAATGTCAATTTTTAGTCTAGCCACATCTAATACTTTAGATTCATGTCCTTTTAAGTTCAGAGTTTTAATCCAATCACTTAACTCTTGTTCTGTGGGTCCTACTGGGGTTTGTGTTAAATCTATTTTCTCTATACTCTTTTCAGGAGTTGCTGAATCAGATTCTGCTCCGGTTGGAAACTTATATGGTAGACTCTGATTAAAAGTCAAGTCAGGCGGTACTATGTGACTTGTTCGCCTAATTTCAGACAAAACTGGACAAATCTTTTCTCTTACTTTTTGCAAACTCTGGTTTAAAGGAATCGTTAAAGTTGGTTCTTTTATTTTCTGATTTTCGAACACTGGAATTACAGGGCCTATTGTTACTGGGACCGTTACAGCTTCTATATTTTTAGTAAGTTCCTGTATCTTTTCTGTTAATTCAGCTGTGGAACGTATATCATCAGAAGTGTTTGGATATTCCTCAATTTGTTTCTCTACTCTAACTATATTTCTCAGATTTTCATCGTTTTGCTTAGGAGTACAAGTAAGTCTAGTTTCTCCTATTGGGGTGTTAGAATCATATCTCATTTCTACTCTTTCTGGAAGGTCTCTAAAATTTGAAAATCGTTTTGGAGTTTCAGCAAATCTATCCTCTACTGGTGGAGCATTTGGAGTGGTCCATATAGAACCTGGTTGATATGGTGGTGGTCTCCTATTTAATATCTCTTCCAGCACCGTATCCTCTGATTCACTATCTCCATAATATTTCCTTCCTGTCTCCACATTATTTCTTTTCTCTGTGCATTTTTGCCCTTCTATTTCATCTGCCAATCTGACCGGATACATTCCATCACACATTACAGCATTTTTCTATTTTCGCATTCTACTCTCATGTGTCTCTCCCCATATCCACATAATCTGCCTCTTGCTCCTCGATGATTTTCCAATCTTTCTCGCTCTAACTCATGCATCTCATCTTCCCACTCAACTAGTGCTTCAAATTGAGTCGGTCTAGGTCTCGGTTCAAGCTTCATCATCTTTTCTCTCAAATTTCGTAAAACTGCCAGACGAAAAGATCCTACTTCTGGAAATGCTAGCGCACCATCATTGTTGGCATGTATGATAGCCATATTTCGTCATCATATAGGAAGCAGGCATTTTCGGCGGAGGAAGTAATTTTCCCTCTCTTGTTACTATCGCCTTGTCTTACTTAAATATATTTTTCAATTTCTTAAACCATGAAGGTTTCTCCCTTTCCTCTCCATAATAAAACTAATTTTTTCAGAAAACTTCCTGTTCTTCAAAAGATCGCACACTCTTCTGTATACTGCTTTGTAACACCAGCCTATCACAGCGCGGTTTACACTATCATACCAATTAGAACAAGATACGTTTCACTAGTGCTTAACCAATTACTTTGCTGCTTTCGCTGATGCACCAATCAGCCCTTACTCTGTCTTGGTCACGTGGACCAATCCCAGCATGGCACTTTTGGTGTCAGCTCTGCTCTGGCTTCTGCAGCTTCGACTGACCCCTCCTTTACAAAATTTATCGAGAAGCCGTATTTAAACCTTTATACAGCTAAATCAGTAAGTAACCACATAAAACAACTCAATTTGTCTGTTTCGCTAAACCAAAGTGATAGTTTCCTCAATTACACATGTATTCTGTATTTCCGGTAGACAGCGCTTACCTCTTCTCTACCACAGAATTTTAAACTCACTGATAAAGTAGCACATCCCTCTACCTTACCCTTCTTTCAAGCTCGGGTTAAGCTCTATTACTCTCTCAGCAGTAAGTTTTAAAACAAGATACACAATGATCCCTGTATTTGAAGGCTAAGATTCTATAGACTGTCACACGTAAAGTCCCTAAACTTGTGACATACGACGAGGATGTATGACGTTAAAACGCATACTTTTACATCGCATACCATTACAACGCGATTTTAACAACGGAGGATCCTTTACAACGAAAGCCTTTACAACGCATGTCATTACATAGTAGATGCTATTACAACGCATGCCATTACAACGTAAGTATAGGTAAGTATATATTTTTTTAACATTGTAAATAATAAATATTTAATTAATTTAATTTATTTAAAGTAGTTTTTTAAAAAACGGAACCCTTAAAATACCCCTGTACCCAAAACCTATCCCTAATCCCGAAAGCTACCCCTGTACCCCAAACCTAGCCCTGAACACTAAAAATACCCCTGTACCCCAAAACCCAAACTTAGCCCTCAACCCTAAAAATACCCCTGTACCCCATAACCCAAACCTAGCCCTGAACCCTAAAAATACCCCTCTACCCCAAACCTAGCCCTGAACCCTAAAAATACCACTGTACCCCATAACCCAAACCTAGCCCTGAAACCTAAAAATACCCCTGTACCCCTTAACACAAACCTAGCCCTGAAACCTAAAAATACCCCTGTACCCCATAACCCAAACCTAGCCCTGAAACCTAAAAATACCCCTGTACCCCATAACCCAAACCTAGCCCTGAAACCTAAAAATACCCCTGTACCCCATAACCCAAACCTAGTCCTGAAACCTAAAAATACCTCTGTACCCCATAACCCAAACCTAGCCCTGAAACCTAAAAATACCCCTGTACCCCACAACCCAAACCTAGCCCTGAAACCTAAAAATACCCCTGTACCCCATAACCCAAACCTAGCCCTGAAACCTAAAAATACCCCTGTACCCCAAAACCCAAACCTAGCCCTGAAACCTAAAAATACCCCTGTACCCCAAAACCCAAACCTAGCCCTGAAACCTAAAAATACCCCTGTACCCCATAACCCAAACCTAGCCCTGAAACCTAAAAATACCCCTGTACCCCATAACCCAAACCTAGCCCCGAACCCTAAAAATACCCCTGTACCCCATAACCCAAATTAAATAAATGTTTAAAAAAAGATAAACTTACCCATACTTACATTGTAATGGCATGCGTTGTAATACCATCTGCTATGTAATATCATGCGTTGTAAAGGCATGCGTTGTAAAGGATCCTGCGTTGTAGTAGTTGTGTTGTAACAGTATTCCGTTGTAACAGTTGCGTTGTAACTGTTGTTTCCCATACGACGATACCACTGTGATATACGACAATACCACTACTTTTGAAACAGACTATGCGATGTGCGACTTCACTTGCCACACTTCCTTTGCCTGCAGACAGAGTAAATAGCTTCCCACACTTTCCGGAATCCTTTTCCAGACTACATATAAAACGTGATACAAACTCAACAGATGTTAGTCATAATTCTATACCTGTATACATCGCTTTATACATCTTATCCTAGATAATTCTATAGAAACCTATGCTCTGCTACCAAGCAAATAACTGACGCAGCGCTACTCCGGAAATATCTTCTAAAACCTCCTCACCTATCCCTGAATACTTAATCATACACTTACTCATCAGTGGGGCCCATAACAATGCGAGTCACTCGTAATCACTTTCTCTATACTTCATGGATTGGTGAAACTCAAAGGAGAGCTGCGGGATCATAGCGGAGTGTCTAAATTAAAACTAAATATTTATATTATGTACACCTGCAGTTTAAATTGTTTTACCATGGTTTTATCAATGAGACAATTATTCAGACACACCATCTTCATTTGTCGATAAATCTGCTTGTAAAAAACTTATGCTAAGGATGAACATGACCAGCTTAATTCTCCATTGATCTAATTTTTATTTGATGACAAACTTCTAGCATGACTGCTGGTACTACTATATCAAATAATCCACCTAGATCTTCCCATTGTACTTTTGAAACCTTTACAAATCGATCTACCTATCGATACCATTCTACTGGCTTTTCTCTTAATCTGGGGACATCATTAGCAAATGATAATATGTCTTGTCTAGTCCAAGGAACATGTACATATCCTCCTCCCGGTATTTCTCTCATAGGAAATTCATTTACCACTGTCTCTTTTTCTCTTACTGGCAACGCTTATGTAGATTTATCACTGGCTTCTTCTCTTTTCTTTGCCCATTTTGCTTTCCACTTATTCACATCTCCCCGTTTCCTTAATAGAACAATTAGCTCTTTAATTTGGGTTAATCTTCCTGCAGTGTTCATATTTTCAATATCTTTCTCTGTAAAATCTACTCTGTAGGATTTCTGAAATGTTTTATTCTTTGCAAAATCTACATCTAATTCACTAGCTAATCCTTTCAATCGGTCATGCATGGATTTTGCTTTCCAAGTCATACTTTTACACATAAATATCAATTTATCGTCCTGATATGTTTTTAGTCTATCTGTTCCAATTGTTCCAATAATTAATTCCTCCATGTAAATTTTTAGTCTAGCCACATCTCATACTTTAGTTTCATGTTCTCTTAATTCCAGAGTTTTAATCCAATCACTTAACTCTTGTTCTGTGGGTCCTACTGGGGTTTGTGTTAAATCTATTTTCTCTATACTCTTTTCAGGTGCTGCAGAATCAGATTCTGCTCCGGTTGGAAACTTATATGGTAGACTCTGATTAAATGTCAAGTCAGGCGGTACTATGTGACTTGTTCGCCTAATTTCAGACAAAACTGGACAAATCTTCCCTCAGACACACCATCTTCATTTGTCGATGAATCTGATTGTAAAAAATTATGCTAAGGATGAACATGACCAGCTTAATTCTCCATTTATCTAATTTTTATTTGATGACAAACTTCTAGCATGACCTGTATCTTATTCACTTTTGTTTATTCATTTAATGTAAAATAAATTTAAGAAGAAGAAAGAATTTCAACTCATACACTTATATTCATTTTAATTCAAAATTCAGTAATTAAGTACATTATTTATTTATAGGACACAAATATTAGCAAAGGACAGAATAGTTCCCAAAATTCATCTACCAATTCTCTCTAACTATTAACCTCATCTAAAGACTCCGTATTCATTCAGAAAAGTTAAAGTTCAGAAAAAAAGTCAAAGTCCTTACGCCTCAGGAAAGATTCAGCATTCCGGCAGCATGTCAGGATACACGGATGGAAATCGAAGAAGAGAGTTTTTTCTTAACTCCGGACACACTCTTTTATAACCTTTTTTCCCTACTTCATCTATCTACAAATGTAACTATCAGTGTCTTTAACAGTTCTGATTGGTCAGTCCAAGGGTGGATGAGCATAACCTCATTATTCTTTTGTTTAATTTCCCCCAAATCAGCTCAATGAAAATGGTCTTTGTCCTTATAATATCCGCTTCGCTCATGTCCATAAAGTCGTTAGTTTTACATATTTTTTCACGTTTCACAGTACGGATGTCCATTTTGTTGGCGCTCAGTTGGACTTTCAGGGCACACTGTTCTTGACCCATTCTGCACAGCCACAGGCAGCTCATGCTCATCTACAATTCATTTCACACATGAGTAATTTCATTCTCTGAGTCACAGAAACGTCCATTTTATTCTAGGCCACATGGGCCAGAACGGGAACTATTATGGAAACAAACACAATTAAACATTAATTGTTGAATTATAACCCTTCTGTTTACCTCCCTCCTTACTAAGATATCCCTGTTAGTTTTTTTTTTTAATTACTTTATTGGGTTAACAATATGCAATTCGTTACAGTCATCAAATCCCCCCTCCCACCAATCTGACTTTCCCCCTATATCTAGTACAGACAACTACATGACTATTCTCTCTCCGGTGTATACACAGCCATTTAGCCTACAACCCGCTGGTGGGCAGGCGGCAATCTTAATACATACAGTAATGCATACGCAAATGATTTACTTTGATCCCCGCCCTCTGTAGGTGGGCATGTCACATGATATACAAGTGGTCTCAGCCCTGGGTGCCTCAGTATTATTTCCCTCCATGCTGTGGCTATCTAGTGCTCCTGGGCCTCTTCAGTGGTGTGTGTGTCTTGTTTGTTGTTCAGGTACGTCTGATATATCCCCCCCCAAAAATTCGGTCTGCTAGTAGGGGGGAGCAGCTCACTGTAGTTCTCAGATTGTGTGCAGCAATACAGCATGTCGTGAGCCCAGCGCTTAGGTGTGGGGGTGGGGCCTCTCATCCAGCAGCATGCCACCACCCTCCGGGCCATGAGGAGTCCCATGTCTACCAGTCTCCGTGCAGCCCTGGGAAGTTTTTTCGTGTACCCTAAGAGAGCCAGCGTGGGCTCAGGCGTGAAGTCTATTTCTGCTATTTGCTAATGTCAGCAAAGACCTTGTCCCAGAAGTCCCAAACTCCCGGGCATTGCCATGCCAGGTGTAGGAACCCTGCTTCTGGGGCGTGACATCTTTCGCAGTCTGCTGTGTCTCGAAGGCTATACCTGTGCAATCTAGCCGGTGTGTAGTACACCCTGTTTAGAAGCTTGAAATGTACGAGCCTGTGTCTGCCATTGAGTGAAAGCTTCCTGGTGTTGATGCATCAGTATCGCCACATGTCGTCATCAATAACTGTCTGTAGATCCATCTGCCATGCCAGCCGCGCTTTGGTGTATGTGTGCTTTCTATGCGCTTGGGACAATTTATATAGGTTAGATAGCAGGTTTCGGGGAGACTCTGTCTTTATAACGTGCATGAGTTCCGGTACTTCAGGTGGTTCTGCCATATCTTCACCAAGCAAGTCAGTAAAAGCGCAACGCACCCTGTGAAATTGGAAATGTGTTAAGAGTGGTGGAGCCTCATCGCTGGTCGTTACATGCTCCCAAGTTTTGGCTACTCCGTCACAGAACAGATCATCTGCTGTTTTGACGTTCAATTCTTTTAATGCTAGGATCACCCCTTCTCTTTGATAGGAGGTAGCCATCTAGCCCAGTCAACCGGCATTATAGGGGAGTATAACAGAGCACCGCCCTGCACCTGTAGAAGGCTGTGCCAAGCGTGATTTGTAGCAGCGATTGAGTCAAGAACACCAGTCCTTCGATCCATCGGTTGGAAGATCGTGGACGGTAGCGAGAGAGGTCTGGCAAAGAGTGTCTCCATGCGAACATGCGGAATCGTGTGATCTCCATGGAGCCAAGTATGCAGGTGCGCGGCCTGGGCCACCCTATAGTAAAGTTCCTGGTCGGGGCCCCAAGCCCCCCCATGGTATAGGGTAAGGTGAGTATTGTCCACTTGACCCGAGGCTGTTTCCCTGCCCATGCCAGCTTCACCATGAGCTGCTGTAGTCGCTGGAAGAAGGATTTAGGGAGTACTATCGGAAGAGTCATAAGTAGGAACAGTAGTCTGGGCAGTACAACCATTTTCATTATTGATATCCGTCCCAGAAGGGAGAGTGGGAGCCTGCACCATGCCTCGATGTCGTCCTCCAGCCTGCTTATGGCTGTGCCATAGTTTTCCCTAAATAGGATCTCTGCATCAGTATGTAGGTGCACCCCTAGGTATCTGACCGTGTCTGTAGTCCACTGCAGTGGATACTCCATTTCAATGTTCTGTGTGATAGGGGTTAGGGGGAAGGCCAGCGACTTCGACCAATTGACCTTAAGGCCCGATAGGGCACCAAATAGGACCGCCTCTCTCACCACCGAAGTTAGATTGTTGTCTGGGTACCAGACATTCAGCAGGGTATCATCTGCATACATTAACACCACAATCTTGTACGAGGGGAAGCCTATGCCTTCATTGCCATGGTATTCCCGTAGTGCACAGGCTAGTGGTTCTGCCACCAGGGCATACAGAAGGGGCGATAGTGGGCACCCTTGTCTGGTGCCTCTACTGATGGGGAATGAGTCAGTGGCCAGGTTGCCCAGCTGGAGTCTGGCCCGCGGCAGGTTATACAGGGCTCCTATCATCTGAAGAAATGGCCGTCCTAGTCCCATCCGCTGCAGCACTAAGCGCATAAAAGGCCATTCTACTGAGTCAAAGGCGTTTTCCATGTCGAGGAATACTGCCAGTGCCTTCCTATCTTGTCGTACGTGTTGTATTGTACCTAATATTGTATGGATGTTATATACCAAGTCCCTGATGGGGATAAAGCCGGCCTGTTCAGGCGCAACCAGCTGAGGTGCGAGCAGTGCCAGGCGGTTAGCTAACACTTTAGCAAACAGTTTGGTGTCCACGTTCAGGAACGAGAGGGGCCTGTATGAACTACACTCATCACTGTGCTTGCTTGGCTACGGTATCGTGACCAGAAGTGCCTCCCTCATGGATTGTGGCATGCTGCCCTCCACGCAGATGTCGTCAAAGAGCGCAGAGAGATTGGGAAGCAACTGGTCCTTGAAAGTCTTGTAGAACCCCGCTGTAAGGCCATCTATGCCCGGTGCGCTGCCAGATCTCATTCTCGACAGAGCATCTATTATTTCGTCCTCCTCTATGGGGAGCATGAGGAATTCCCTATGCTTATTCGTCAGTGTGGGTATGTCGATGTGGTCAAGGTAATCTATAATATCTTCCTCAAGGTCTCCGGTCTTGGACGTGTATAGTTCAGCATAGTAGTCCTTGAAGGCATTCGCTATGTCCGCTTCCTCTGTGAGCACCTCCCCGTCTCCAGATTTTACCTCAGAAATATATTGTTGCCCTCTCTTCCCACCCAATATCCTGGCCAGCACTGCGCTAGGTCTTTCCCCCTCTCTGTATGTCCTAGCAGTTGCGTACTTCTTCATGTGCTTCACTTCCCTGTCTGCTTCATCGTGGTATTCAGCGAGTAGTGTCTTTATCTCCTCATCCACCGTACTGTCCGATTGCCTACTCTGTCTCCCCTCCATGGCAGTTAGTTGTCGCTCAAGGTCAGCCAGTCTCTGTCTGATTGATTTGAGTACTCCAGAATGTTTAGACATTGCTATACCCCTTATATACACTTTAAATGCTTCCCAGATCACCTGAAAGCTGTCCACGGAGCCCACATTGGTCTCGAAGAACACATCAATGGCTTCCGCGAGTTCTGCTCTGAACGCTGTGTCTAGGAGTGAATAGGGGGGAATCTCCATGTGAAGGGCGGTATGGTCTTACCTGGGATGTTCATTTCCAAGAGCACAGGCGTGTGATCAGACAAGGTTCTAGGAAAGACCTTGCAGTCTCTTATCTGTCCTAGCCTAGAAGTGGGTGCCAGCCAGTAATCTATCCTGGTGTGGATGTTGTGGTATGCAGAGTAGTGTGTGTATCCCCCCTCCCCGGGTTGCGAGATCGCCATATATCTTCCAGACCTATGCTTGTTAATGCACTACTCAGCGTCAAGTCGGCTGCCGAGGGTCTGCATGGAGGGCCGGCCGTTCTGTCCAGTGCGGGATCCAGAGTCAGGTTTAGGTCCCCACCACATAGAAGGTTGTCTACGTCATATTGCCTGGCCATGGCAGCTAGGGTCTGAAAAAATTCGGGAGAGTCATAGTTAGGGCCATATGTGTTAATAACCACAAGTTCTAAGCTAGGCCGAATACATTTGGAGATGACAAATCTGCCCTCAGCTTCTGCTCTCAGGGTTTGTATGGTAAGCTTTGATTTTGGGTTTACCCAGGTTAGCACGCCTCTGGTGTGCGACGTGAAGCCTGCCGCAGCTATATTGCCCTCTAGCCTTCTGCTGCGTAGCATATTACTGGTCATAGGAAGGTGGGTCTCTTGCAGTAGGGCTATATCTATGCGATGGCGCTGGAGGTAACTGATGACCTTTCTATCCTTACGGAAGTCATTTAGGCCGCGTACATTCCATGTGAGGGCCTTGAGCTTGGGAGTGTGCGTAATATTATCCTCGTTGGTCGTGCCAGCCATTTAGATGTGTCGTATGTGCCCTAAGAGTGAATGTCACGTTCGCTTCCCAGATCTGTGGTTTGTCGGAAGTCAGATATAACACCCCCCCATCAACTACTAAACATTTCCTCCCCAAGAACACTTCATCCCCCCACCCACAGCAGACCAACCCCAACAAGGCCTCGCATGAATGAACCTCTTCCTCCCCCCTCCCAACTTTGTTCCAAAATGATGAACCCCTCATCAGGCATTCAAGGTGCAAGTTGCGCGGGGGCGAGGTCGCCAGGCACAAAACAAGTGATCTAATTACAGGCTAATAGGAGTGTTTTAACGTTAATTATCAGAGGTCCTGTACTGGCCATGAGGAGAAATCCTAAGCAACTTCACTCGTCTATACTTCGCCTTTAATCTATTGTTGGCCAGCAGTCTCTCAACCAATCCCTCTGAGCAATCCTAAAGCATGACTCATGCATCAGTGGACTCTCACCCACAGACAGTTCCATCGGTTCCCCAGTCCGTCGCCGGGAATAAATTTGCTAGCCCACGATCAAGGGGCTAAGTGGGTGTCGACCTCAGCAGCAATCCATGGTGCGGAATAGTCAAAATAGCCAGCATTCACCTGTACATACTGGATCGCCGCCTGCCGGTTATAGGGACATTTCAATCCTGTTCCTCAAGCTGGCTTTGTCTGTCTTCGCCTTCTGTTTGGCTGTTAGCGTCTCTTCGATGTTCTTTGGACCATCCCTTCAGGGCCTGCTGTAGCGCTTTTGGGTCTATGAAGATGTGGGAATGCCCCTGCCAGTTGATTCTCAGTTTTGCAGGGTACAGCATGGCGTAGTCTAGCTAAAGTTCCCGAAGTTGACTCTTATATGGGGCAAAGTGTCTGCGTGCCTCCTGTAATTTTGCCGTGAAATCTGGATAGAGGGAGATTTCTGAGCCCTCGAACTGTAACTTCTTCTTCTCCCTGGCCAGCCAGAGGGCCGCGTCCCTGTCCCTATAGTTTAGGAGCTTGGCGATGATAGGCCATGGCGGGGCTCCCGGGCGAGGGCGTGGGCCAAGTGAGCTGTGTGCGCGCTCCACTATGGACATTTGCGAAAAGGCATTCTCACCCAGCAACGTGACCAGGAGCTTCTCGACAAATTTTTCCATGGCGCCAGTTTGTGTCGTCTCCGGAACCCCCGTGATGCGTATGTTGGCGCATTGCGAGCGTGACTCCAAATCTTCAGTCTTTTCTTGGAGCGCTTGCATAAGTTTCCCTATTTTCTTGTGGTCAACGTCCAGCTCTGTTTGAGCCTCCTCAACCTCTGTGAGGCGCCTTTCAGACATATTTAAGCGTTCCGCATGCTTATCAACGCGTTCCGCCATGCGGTCCATTCGATTAGTGAGGGCGTCTATTTTAGTGCCAATCGAGGTCATGCTGTCTTGTAGTCCTTTCTCCTTGGCTAAAAGCATTGTTTTGATGTCGGAATAATCAGTGTGCCCTGCTCCGTTGCCGTGTCAACATTATCCACCTCCTGAGTTTCGGGAGGTTTGTTGCGTCGATGCTCGAATGGAAGTTTGCTTTGAGTTTTGTCCCCCTTCCCCATGTCGACTTTCAGCCGTGCAGTCCTCTCGGGGTGGGCGTAGTTGAAATTGGCTTCTATCAAGTCGAGCTGTCAATGGGGGATACCACTGTATGACACACCAAGCTCCGAGTGGCAAGCCAGTCGTCAGTGCCCTCTGTAGCTCGCCAGGGAGTGGAAGCCCCCTCGTGCAGTGGAAGCGAGGTCCGCCCAGGGCTCTCAGGCTGCAATGGTTCCCCTGAAGTCGCAGAGTTCCGGCAGCACGCTGTTTCGCTAGCCCGTAACTGAAGTCAGAAAATACAAAAGATATCCTGCAGTCAACAACTATAAAGACAAGAAATAACCGTGCGAATCCATAGACTGGTAAGCCAAAAATACGCAAAATTTGTATGGATTCCCATCACTCACCGAGCCCGGTGACATGCTTCATCATCTGGGTCTCCTTTTTAGGGCTACTACTCCACCTTAATGATGGAGGAGCCCAAGGATGTTTTTACAAAGTTTGGTTTACCACAGATGTGAGCGAGTATAGTAGAGAGAGTGTATGGGAAATGAGTGCAGTGCAAAAACACGTGGTGTGAGTTTAAAATTGAAGCGGAATCAGACTGTAATTTTATTCTTGTCTGATCCGAACCAGTATTAAAAACAGTGCAAGGACGGGTTTCAACAGATAATCGTCCATTTAACAAGAATAGGGCGACATGTTTCAGCACCTACAGGTAAAAATTAACCTAGTGCTTTCATCAGGACCTCTTGAGTGTGAAATGCTACTGCAATACAGTGATGTGATCAAATAATAAATGAAAAAGGATACACTGCGAGCTTAACTTCTCACAGATTCCATTCCTCTCGCCTCTTGGAAAAATCTATAAAGATATAAGAGGTATATATAAACAGTTTTGGAACACAGTCTTTGTTTGTCTTGTATCAATACATGTGGCATAAAGTAGCCATCGTACACATTCAGAAAATATCTGGAACTCACTCCAATGAGTCTTACCTCAAGAAATTGGAGGAAAAACCTCACCCTGCCTGGCAACAGCTCAGGACAAAAAGGAGGCACCGCTCTAAAGAAGAGACAAAACAACCAATCCTAATTTAGTCTGATGTATAGACTCTTCTACATGTTAAAACCACAAACATAGTGCCTAATTGTAAAGTGAAACCCTCCTTATTCTTTATAAAAGGCCTCTCACTCCTTTAAAATGCAAAACAGCCACTTACAGATAGTGTGGCCATATGTCATGTTTGGAAAAAAGATACTATCAATTAGTATCTAGTCGTTCACTAATAGACATCTCTGGCTAGTATTCAGTTAAATACTCATTGATTAGAAAGTATATAGTCTACCACAGCTAAATCTGTGTATTAAGCAGATTGTAATAATACTAGCGTGAGAAAAAACGCTGGGATATTGTGAAGCCCATTGTTTGAAGATGTTAAAAATACAGTGCAAGAATTAGCCCTGTGGAAAGCTTGAAGTAACCAGCATTCCCATAAAAACGCATATTCACTCACCTAACTGTCGGAACCTCAGGCGTGCATCTCAGCCGTCGGGGAGGTACCGATCGGTGGTGTCGGTGCTGTTTATAGAGAGCCTCAGACATTCCCCGCGACTCCATTCGCTTCCACATTGTATGGCAAATATTGCGAGACTCTGGACGTAGTATCACGAGAACACGCCTCGAACTACAGAACCACCCGAATGTCAAGGGAATTGTATTTCGTTTGTGTGGTCTTCGCATCAGATCAACAGTAATAAACCAATGAAAATATTTAATTCCCTGTGAATTATAAAAACGGCTTATCCAGAGGAATTCACATCTGGAAAAGCAGAATCAAACCTTGTATTCAACATTAGTAAATGGGTTCGCGCAGCTAATTGCAACAAATCAAATGGGAAGCTGGGAAATGTAGTATGCTACTTAGTGGAGACAGAGTCCTGACGCTAGATAGACATGTTTAAAGGTCCCAACCATAGTTCTGTATTACATAGAGTCCTCACGCTAGTTCAGAGATCTTATGTAGTAGGTTTAGGACAAATGCTATACGATTTAAGAGTTGGAATTTATAAGATACTATAGTTTCCCAACAATGAGAAGGGTATTAATCGTATTCAGATATAACACATCATACACTATTATCCTCGGTAAGAGTGCAATTGGAATTACAGATCATGGATTGTTACAGACGTCCCAGGTGGTCACTTTTTAGTCTAAACACCCATTTCTGCTCTCTTAACAAGAGGAATTTAAATATTCAACAAAAAAATCACAACAATAATTTCGGTAAAACTCTTTTGGTCTGCCCCTGCCATTCTAGTGCTGATTTGTACCGCACCTGTTTTGATTTTCTGTACACCACCCCTATAAAATATATGTCTCTGATAGAATTGACTGTCATGAATCAATTGGAGTGTATTGTTTTACAGAAATTATTGTTGTGATTTTTTGTTGAATATAGAGCAGACCCCCTTACTTCTCACACTGGTATACTGAACCTTCCAGATTGTGCGGAGTATCCTGTATGAATGTGTGAATGTGAGCGGAATGACTGTGATATGTTTGATCAGTGAAGGCGTGTTTGTGATTTTATCGTGTTGTGTCCTATTCTTCTTCGTGCGTATACAATGCTTTAATTGAAATGATGTACTAAGTACCATATGTTGCATTTTCATATATATATGGTTGAATAAATAGCTATTTAATAGCATTACCCAGCTTTGAATTGAATTACTTTTCTGGATGCTACTTAGGGTATGAAACCACCATATCAGTATTGGCATACTCCTTTGTTACGTTGTCTTATAGGTTCAGCCTTGCTGATTAGAGCCAGCTCTTTTTTGTTACTAGCTCCTCACTTGCAGGCACATCCAGAGCAGCTGTTTATGCAGTCTGTGCATTTAACAGCGCCTCAAGAGCACTGGTCATCCTGCCCATGCCCCTAGTGACCTCATTGGTGTTTTTGGTCATAGCCTCCTGCATGTTACTGCTTCTCCTGCATAGCAGGGATGTGGCAGTGGCCAGGCGGTTGATCGCTTTATTTTGGCCATGAGCACGCTGCCTTTCCTTACGCCTTGCCTCGAAATCAGTGTCTAGTCTAGTTTGGTGCATAGCTACTGCACCGATTGGCTAATTTTGCGCATCCCTACTGCCATCTCTTTGTTCACTTGTACGAGCTCATTGATGCTCTTCCCTATTTCTCCTATGTTATTGTTGAGGGACCTCATTTGGCGTTGGCATGCCTGGATGGCTCTTCCCTGCATCCTCTGTATTCTCACCATGCTCCCCTCCAGACCACGGAACACACTTGGACCCTCCACAGGTGCATCTGCTGGCCCTTCATGGACTCTGCAGTGTCTTGCACCACTATGGCCCACCTCTGCACTTGAGTGTGTTGTACCAGAGCTGACATCTACAGGCACGTTGTGTGTTTCGTCCCCCTCCATGTCAGCTGCTGATGACTCCATTTCTAGAAGTGGGGCCACAACATGCCTCCTGCTTGGTTGTGATGCAGGTGTTGTATTATGCTGTGATGCTGGCATTTCAGGGGATGACAGCAACAGAGGGGATTGAGATCTGCGAGGGGACGCATGCAACTCTGGAGCCATTTCTGATTCTTGTGCAGGAGGATGGGTACTTGGTGCACCTGTGTCCTGTGGTACGTTATGGGTAGTTGGACCTGGTTCCTGTCTCTCCTCCCTCTCTGGTGGTGTTCCTTCAGTCTCCTGCGAACGCCTGCGAGATGTTTCACCTGTTGACATAAGAGCGTACATTAGCTAAGCGCTACTGTCTCACAGTGACTACAATTAAATATTTCTCACATCAGCTTTATTCTCTATGCAATCATTTAGCTGATTTTGTGGTTGGTGTGCTGTATGACATGTTCTTACATTTCCTGACTACATATACCATGATGCATTGCCCCTGTATAGTGCTAGCAGTACTGGACTGGGGTTCACTTGCCCACAAAGGGTACAGGTAAGGATGATGGTATGGGGGGAATGGTGTGCATTTGTCTTACCTTTTTGCCTTGCAGCTCTGGCTGAGCTGTCTACTTCTGCCAGTCCGCAGACGCTGTCTGGTTCAATGGTTGAGGCCACCATCTCCTCCAGGTCAGTAAGGGGGGGTGCTGGGTTCTTGCCTCTGCCACTTTTTGATGCCTGCTTGTGGTGTTCAGCCAAATTCTTTTTGGTTTGGCTCCTGAGGTCTTAGAAGCGCTTTTTCAGGTCCCCTGTGTCTCTGGTAGTCACCCCAACAGCATTAACTTTGTCCAGTATATCCAGCCAGAGTTTCCTTTTGGCAGATTCTGCCACAGTGAGGGACTGACTGCCAAAGAGTTTTTGGTGCACCTTCACCACCTCCTCAACAAGGACCTGCAGCTCCATGTTGCTGAATTTGAGTATCCACCTCCTCTCAGGCTGCTCTTTTTCTTTGCTGCTTGCCATTTTGCAGTTTTAAAAGTGCACAAAACCCTTTCTGCTGCTCAGGGACTGAGCTCAGCTCCAACTGCCTTTCCAGTACCTTCTAATTAGTTGCAGCTGCCTGTGTAGCCACTTCCTGGTAGGGAGGGGGAGGGTGGTAGCACCTGATTGGCTGTCTACTTCAGTTTCAGTTTTGTTTGCTTACCGAAATTTCCGATTGTCCGATTCCGAATTTTATCGAATCAGTATTTTTTACCGATTTTTTATCTACATACCATTTTCCGAATCTAAAATACCGAATCGGTAAAATTTTGTATTTTAGAATCGGTAAAATCGGATTACCTACATCTGGGCCTTAATGCCTGGGAGCATGCAGCTCATGTCAAAGAGAAATATTAAAATAGAGTCGGAAAAACTGTACATAGCTGTAAAGCTAGATGGGATGCGGAATAAGAAAAATAGAGAGCTGACATAATTGAGTGAACTGGGTTACACCCTGTATTGCCGAGAAATGAACCTCAGAAAGAGAAAATGAAGAAGAAGGAGGATAAAGTAGAGAGTGCAGGGGGGTTCAGGCAAAGACAGATATAGTGATTCTAGTGATGACTTTTTAGATGTGTTATTATCAACCCGTCCACCAACGTATAATGTGACCCTGAAGGAATGAGGGGTGATGTTACCGGTGGGAGCTCAGAGAGAGCCACTGTCCCAGTGAATACGAGCCAGAATCTTATGGGAGAGAGTTACCGGATACATGTACCTGTAAACTTGACTGATTCTAATGCCCTAGATGCAATAACTGTTCCAGTTACCATTGTTCCCACAGTTTCCTTGTATAAACCGAAGTCGTCAGGAACCATGACACATGCTTTGATGGCTCCTACTGGAGTAAATACATCAATTACTGTTCCTGTTGTCTCTGTATAGGGAGTAGCAGGAAGTGATCCTTTGGTCCTAAATAAGGTGACTACACCTTATGTCCCTCCTGTATCATCTGTCAAACAAGAAAAGAGTGTCCTATGGTATTGATAAGACCACAAAAAGGAGCAACGGAGACTGGCCTCACTTAGGTCAGTTAGGAAAGCCCTCACTCACCACCTGGTGGTGACATGCTTCATCATTCGGCCCCACTAAAGAGGCCGAGTGCCTCTTTAGTGTGCTTCGACGCCAGGTGTACTGCGGAGCAGGTATTGTGAGTTCAGGCGTGCAGTGAAAATAAATTATATAGTGGTGAAAGAATTAAAACATGATTCCACATGTCATTTGTATCGTCCCTCGAGTTGAATAGCCAATATTTAAGGCCTCAGAGTAACCAAATATGGTATTTTTGTAGACTTTGCCTCCTACTCAGAAGCTTGTGCTTTAACAAATTTCGAGCATTAAAATGACTCTAAACACACATATTTTAGTTCCATAAGTGCTAATTCACATCCAACAGTCATATACAGTCAAAAGATTAAACTTTAAAAAAATTATAATTTCTGAACATTTTAGGAAAGTTCCTAAATTCCAGGGTCATCGATTTTTTTATAAAAAAAATGGAGTTAATGGCATCTACAAAAAAACTATTTCAAATCCCATTTGCATCTCACCTCATGTTAAATAACCACTTTTTTAGGCCTTAGAGCAGTAGTCTTCAAACAATGGGGCGCGCCCCCCTGGGGGGGCGTGGATGGGTTCCCAGGGGGGCGCCAATGCCTCTGGAATTGCATGTAAATGAAGATGGCCTGGAAGTGCGGCGGTTTTTCTTTGCTGCATTTCCAGGCTGTCTTCATTTACTGAGAGCTCTTGTGAGAGCTGTGATCCGAGTGCGGTGGGGACGGGGGTCAGGAAGTGTGCTGGCAGGGACAAAAAGGTTGCTAGAAAAAGACAATCATTTGCAATGTAATAGGTCTCACATTTGTGAGAGTTAGAGCTATTGCATTTTAAATGATGTTTCTTGACAAATTGCTGAAAACAAAAGACATTAATGTATTTTTATTTTTGCCCCATTTCAATTCCTGATCTATGTGAGGGTTGCTCAAGAATGTATTTAACTAACACCCTGCTAACAGCAAGAGTATCAAAAGTGCTTCAAAACCCATTGAAATTCCCTGATTTAACAACTGGCTGTATTTATTGTAATGCATAAACATCAATAGTTAGGCCTTTTTTTACAGTATTTTCCAGAATCTTGTGGAAGCTGTTTTTTTCTGCTTGTAATCGTGGATAGGATATGTGGTAATTACACAACAACACAGTGTTGGTAAATTCAAATATTATTTCCTATGAAGTAAACATGCACACCACACACGGAGGGACTTGCAGGGCACTGGGTGTATTGGTAATAACTGCCCTCTTCACCCTGGGAGATTTGGGCGTGGTAATTGCTTCACAGCACTGAATTCACAACCGCACAGTTACTCTAGGGAAGCACTGAGCCTACCAGCCCACTCTGGTACAGGGACAATAGGCTTCAGCAGCAGGTTGAGCACTGGGAAAGAGATGCAGTCAGAGATAGAGGTATTAGTTATAGAGGTCAAGCTCATCAAAAGGCACTAAGGACGAATTTAGAGGTAACAGGGAAAAGAGCAACGGAAAGTAAGAGGAGAATGATGGAATGAAAGGAAAGCAGGATTGGTCCAGGGGCAGATAGGCTGGTTCGGTGCAAAGAAATATTGGAGTCAGGTGAAAGGGCAAAAGGGTTTGTCACTAACGGAAGTTGTCAAAATGAAGTTAAATAAGAAATTGTTAAAGGGGGTTGGAATTTTTTAGCGGCAAAGGGAATAGTTAATGTTTGTTTGTGTGCTGTGAGGACATATTAATCTGCGCAGCAAAAAGCAGATGGTTGGTTTTATGTACCTGAGCTCAAACAGCCTTATGACAACAGCAACAAGGTGTCCATGATTATCCCATTGCATAGTAGGTTTGGGAGACTAAATGGCTGATGAATCCATGCTCAACATATTTAAAAAACATTGCAGAAGACCACAAAAGAAGTGAAATGTACTGCAAAATAAACCGCAACATACATAGAACTAGGTTCACTTCAAAACATATAAGCGTGCAACAAGAACGCATTTGTCTTCCTGTTCTGCACAATAAAGCAAAATTATCGAAAATACATAAATCTGTCCTTCAGAATAGAATGTTTGTAAGTACTAGTTTACAGCACTGAAGAATTGGATATGCAGTACTATGCAGCAGATGATGGATTACGTAGCAAATGCGGTAATATAAGTGGACTTTTACCCCCCTTTTTTTCTTTAAAAAAGGCCATTCACTAGTGAAGCAGGTACTGCTGCCAGGTGTGTAAGTGGCCACTGCTAGTTATCAATAATTAAGCAGATGCAGCAGGACTGGGGCCCATGGGTTTGAGGGGCCCAGTGCATCACAGTTATCACTGTCTACCTTTAAAAAAGGGGCATGGAAGATTATTTTCCTTATTAGCATTAGGACTGAGGGAACCTTTGTAGAAAAAAGGGCGACAACGTGGGGGAGCTTTATTTTTTTCTGAAAGGGAGAGAGAATCTGATTTAAAATCGGAGTGATGGTCAGGCATGTTGGGGAAGAGGTGAAAGATGCAGAGGAGATAGCCTGCTACTCAGGACTGCTGTTATCAACTATGCAGCAGGGGTCCAAGAGTTTGAGGGGCTTACAACACCCCAATTACGGGGAGCAGTATTTTTGGGACCATACATGTTTTTGTTTGATGCATTTGCTGTTTTATAAGTATCATACTTAGTGTGGTTTATGAGCTATAGAAAAAGTACTCCGGAAAGGCCCACTCAACAATAGACTATACTTTAGTAAGTGACGACCTAATTTCAGACATTGAGACCTTCAAAATCGTCCAACGGCCAGAAAGCGACCACTTCCCCCAAATAACTTCCCTAAACACTGCGCCCAACGTGGCACCGAAAATATCAAGTCTGCTGCACCAAGCCGCTAAATTCAATTTAAAGAAATTAAAATGGCGAGGAGAAATGCCGCATCTGCTCGGAAATCCGAGTTAGGGCTGCAAAAAAAAGGAGGACCTGGAAAAAAATTGGGAGCTATTGGTCCTGGACCTTTTTCATAAATTTCCAGCAACTTCAGGCGTATTGAGTAAGTCTACCCCTAAAAAGGAGCCCTGGTTTTCCAACGATTTAATAATAAAAAAAGGAGGGTAGCAAACGTTGTCCGTCAGCTTGCCCGGAGAAAAAAACTGGGGCTACAAACTGATAAAGGGGATCTGACAGAAGCCAGAAGTACTTATAGGAAGTCACTAAACATCGCAAAATCTGCCTACAAGGAGAAGCTATGGAATAGATTGCTAAGTGCAGGAAAACACCCTAACAGTCAGGAATTTTGGGGCATCATTAACGACCTAAATAAAGGACAAAAACTCTATCAGGAAGCGGGAGTAGGAGCCGACTCGTGGACTCAACACGTGCAATTCCTTTACGGTATAACAACAGCAGGCCTCCCAAATAACACACGGATAACAAACACAGTAGAGAATGGCCAGTTGGAAATTTACAACCCAGGTAAAGAAGGACCAGTGATAAAGGATTGCTCAAAAGAGGAGATGATAGTCCGAGAATTGACAACCAGAGGGGAACTTTGTAAAATCATCACAAGGCTAAAGGCTGAAGGAGCACCAGGTCCGAATGGACGCCATCTTTAAACATGACCCAGAATTTTGGGCAGAAATCCTGACCCCATTGTTTAACCAAATCTATCATGACAATCAGGTACCTGCATCATGGAAGGGAAACGTGATTCATCCAATATACAAACATGGCGACCATGGCAATCCAACAAATTACAGACTCATATCGCTGATAGACGTTGAAGCAAAGCTCTACGCCTCTTGTATCCTCCTAAAGCTGCAAGACTGGATTGAAGAATCTCACAGAATCCCCTGGTTCCAGACAGGATTTAGGCAGGATATGGGGACAATCACCAACTTAACTTGCCTGTCACTATTAATGGACAGAACAGCGGTAAAGGGCGCACGATTATACGCCTGTTTTGTTGACATCAAATCTGCCTTTGACAGAGTTAATCGAGAGCGTCTATGGGGCAAACTGCAGCGTTGGGGGACGCCATCAAAACTAATACAGGCAATAAAAGTTTTGCATGAAGAGACATGGGCAAAGGTTAAATTGGGAAATGGAGCTTACACAACAAGGAACATACCAACATATCAGGGCCTAAAACAAGGCTGTGTTTTAGCGCCCACCCTTTTTAACCTTTTCCTTTCTGACCTCGCAATAGTGCTAGACACAGATGAAGTGCACCCTCCGTCGTTAGCAAACCGACGAATTCCCTGTCTGCAATACGCAGATGACATAGTCCTGCTGAGCAAAACCCCAGTTGGTCTACAAAGAGCTTTGAACATCTTATCAGTGTACTTAAGACAAGAAGGCCTGGACTTAAACAAAGAAAAAACCAAAGTGGTACGTTTAGTAGACCCAAAAAACTCAGTTTTATATGGACGTTCAACGGGACGAAGGTGAACGAACAAGGGGCCAGATGTAGGTCGGTCGGTAACGGCCGAAAATCGGTATTTTCGGCTGTTACCGACCGGTTTACAATATTTGGCATGTAGGGGGCAATATTTTACTGAATCGGTAAAATTACCGATTCGGTAATTTTACCGATTCAGTAAAATAAAAAATCGGTAAATTTATCGATTTGAAGCCACCCATTTGTAGGTGGGACTCTTCAGAGTCCCAGGAGCCTTTACGAATCGGTATTTTACCATCAAAACCAATTTGATGGTAAAATACCGATTCCGGTGTGCATGCACATGTGTGCATGCACACCTATGTCATGTGACAGGCAGACCTGCCCTTAGGGCAGGTATGCCTGCCACATGGCACCTGTGCCTGTTTTGGGGGTTGATAAAGAGTAGAAGAACCGCTGCACTCCAAGGTAAGTAGGATTAGACCAGGTACGGTAGGTGTTCAGTTAAATAGGTGCGCAGGATGTCACCTTCTAGGTCCAAAAGGTGCGTCTAAATATAACAGCAGTACAAGCCTTACAGGGAGTAAGGACTAATCCTGGGCACTCTGATGGGCACAACAGTGCGTAGTAATGATCAATAAAATTTCTGAATCGATGTTATGTGTGAGGTTTTGAGATTTATTTCAACAAATCTTTTTTCATAATGGTAGATAGCTTAGACAGTTCAATACTTCCATCATCATATTGCAGTCATACGATCAATAGTTTTAAGTATCAAAGTTTCTGTAGAACTGTACAGTCAAATAATCCCCGATGCATTTCGTGCAAAGGTGCACTTCTTCAGGGGGAGTCTAGAAAGTAAAAGAAAATATCTGTAGGGGACTAGCACAGGAGTCCTGAATACACAAAATATACTCATAAGAGGTTAGGCAAAGGGTACTGGATAAACCAATGGTGGGTGAAAACGCGATGTAAAAGCGAAGTGTCCCAAATTATCTATGAGGTAAATGACGATAATAGAAGTTAAAAAGTGAAAAGGTGCTTGTAAAAGTCAAAGATATGCGGTAGAAAGATAGAGAGCACCACGGAATACAAACCCGAAGTAAAACGTGATGATTTATACCTAACGGTAGAGCTTTAGTAATGCTATTATTGTCATTTTATTCTACCTTGTTTGTAATTTTATTCTCTAAATTGCATTGTGGCTCTTTACCACATTCATCTATTCTTTGATTCTCTTTTACTCCTCCATGTGCGTTTTCACTGTTGTTTACTTCCACTTTCTTCTACCATTTGACGTCTTCTATTTCTATTATTATTGCCTGCTTTTTCATGTTTTTTCATGTTTTACGTCTCCCACTTCTAATGTTATCTTGTTCCATGCACACTCTTTTTCACGGCGAACTCTCCTTAGACGTTTCACTCTATTCCCAATCACACTTCGCTTCTGTAACACTCCGCTACGTTCATTTCACTCTTGTATTCCACCTTCCTTGTAATTTAGTCCATTTTCACTTTCTATGTCCCTTGTGGACATCGTGCACTCTTATGCGCATGCTCGGCGTCTTCCGGGCTCACAGACATCTTTTCGGAGTTTCTTTTGCCTACACCGGATAGAATGCATCCTAACTTCGGATAATCGGTAAGAACGCACAACTTTCCTTCACGCCCCCCCACCTCCCCCCTCGACCGTAGGCTACCACCTATTCACCAAAGTACTTGCGTTTTTATTTCAACTATCACGTTTCACCTCGGGTTTGGATTCCGTGGTGTCATCTCTCTACCGCTTATTTTTGACCTTTTCACTAAAGCTCTACCGTTAGGTATAAATCATCACGTTTTACTTCGGGTTTGTATTCCGTGGTGCTCTCTATCTTTCTACCGCATATCTTTGACTTTTACAAGCACCTTTTCACTTTTTAACTTCTATTATCGTCATTTACCTCATAGATAATTTGGCACACTTCGCTTTTACATCGCGTTTTCACCCACCATTGGTTTATCCAGTACCCTTTGCCTAACCTCTTATGAGTATATTTTGTGTATTCAGGACTCCTGTGCTAGTCCCCTACAGATATTTTCTTTTACTTTCTAAACTCCCCCTGAAGAAGTGCACCTTTGCACGAAATGCATCGGGGATTATTTGACTGTACAGTTCTACAGAAACTTTGATACTTAAAACTATTGATCGTATGACTGCAATATGATGATGGAAGTATTGAACTGTCTAAGCTATCTACCATTATGAAAAAAGATTTGTTGAAATAAATCTCAAAACCTCACACATAACATCGATTCAGAAATTTTATTGATCATTACTACGCACTGTTGTGCCCATCAGAGTGCCCAGGATTAGTCCTTACTCCCTGTAAGGCTTGTACTCCTGTTTTGGGGGTGCCAGAGGGTGTCAAAGTGACACCCCCTGCACCCTTGTGAATTCTTTAATTACCGATTCGGTAAATACCGAATCGGTAATGCCTAATCATTCCTATGGGCTTCAAAGCCCATAGGAATGAATGGGCATTACCGATTCGGTATTTACCGAATCGGTAATTAAAGAAGTGTTAAGGATTCGTTAACGAATCCAGATGTTGGGACCTACATACCATTTACCGATTTTGAAATACCGAATCGGTACAATTCGGTATTTTAAAATCGGTAAATGTTTTTTACCTACATCTGGCCCAAGGTTCGTATAAATACCTTGGAGTAACAATATCCCAGGGAGCAAAACTAACGGAGCATATAACTGCAACACACGCAAAAGCCCAAAGTCTAATCTTTGCTTACCGGTTGCTAAAAACAAAAATGAATTGTCCGAACTACAACCACCTCTTGAAGGTCATGTCGGCACAAATTTTACCATCATTATCGTATGGTCTCGTCACCTGGTGCGGCAAGGAAATAGACCTACTAAACGAGCTCCAAACCAAAATCTATAAAGCAGTTTTTAACCTTCCAAAGAGTGCTTCAGCCCCACAAGTAAGGCTTGAATTCGGTCTGCAAAACCAGAAATATAGGAGCATGAGCGGCTTCATAAAACTGTGTCACAAGTTAAGATCTGCAGATCCGGATTCAATGGACTGGCTAAACTGGGAAGCCATAAAAAATCAAGGAGTGAATGGAACCCTGTGCCCTTGGGGAAAACATTTGAAATCCTGCGTAAAAGAGCTGGGGCTGGAAGGAGCGTGGGAATCCGTAACAGATAAAGCAACCATAAGTAGATTAGCCAACAAGGCAGCAAGGACGAAGTCCTTCCAAGATGATAAAGCGTTACTTCTCAAGCGGCGACATGGTTGGACCATAATTAACTCCTTCAAAGCTGGACGACTGCATGCATACTTAACCTCTCACTTTAATGTGCACATAAAAAGAGCTTTTACAGACTATAGGATGGGTATGCACATTTCGAAAGACTTAGTACCGTCCTGGAAAGGTAATCACCAGTCCGAGAGTTGTAGACTTTGTGGCTATAAAACAGAATCACTAGCCCACTTTTTGTGCGTCTGTCCGGCTCTCCTGGTTCAACGTCGAAGATTACTAAAACAGATCTGCACCGATTTAAAAATCCGCACCTGCAGGCAAGCGGTAACTTGCTGGCTGGGAGGGAGTTCAATTATTTTGGCATGCCAGGGTATAAAATTCCTGGCAGAAGTGAAAAAATGCCCGAGCCTTATGGAACAAGGACATGGTGAAATAAGCGGTGTAATAACGCTGCCTTGATTCGAATGACTGGTAACCCTTGCACAATCATGTAATAACATTTTGACTTCTTAACGCCGGTGGGAGTTTCCCTGGAAGCAACCCTTTTTAAAACTGTGTTACATCATTTTAACAAAGGAAGAGCCAAGCCTTTCTTAGTAGTATTTCTTGTATCATAATCAACATGTGGAAATTGTAATGATTTTAATTAATTATGCAATAAACCTTTTTGACTTTTGACTTACTCCTGAAATCATTTCATAAGTCCCATCCCTTGCACACAGCCATGTCCCTCCCACTACACCAATCGTTGCCTTAAAGTTTTGTAGGGGGCCCGACTTCAAAACATTTTGCTTAGGGGGGCTCGAGCAAAAAAGTTTGAAGACCTCTGCTTTAGAGCATAGGTCTTCAAACTGTGGGGTGCTCCCCCCTGGGGGGGCGCAGCATCCCCTCAGGGGGCACGCACTCCACCCCACCACTTCACTTCCATTGTTGCTTTCAGCACGAAACGCCATGTAAGGCTGAAAGTGCTTTACCCCCTGCCGCCGTGTGTCTCTGCTCGAGCTGCAGGGGGCTTGGCTGGGCAGTGTCTGGAGTCTTATCTTCAGCCAGCCTAGGCTGTGCCTGAATGTCTGGATTTCCGCAGCACTCCCAATAAAGAGAGTTTGGAAATACAAGTTTTCCAGGGAGGAAACATTCCTAGCAGGAAACTGACTGTACCAGGAAGGTGATCAAAGGCAGGATGCAGACAAATGGGGTTGGAATCTTGCAAACTATTGAAGGACTGTTAGTCTTTCCTTCTTGGTGTTTTATCATCTGCACCATTTGATTCTCTAAAAAAGAGAATCTTATAAGGAGACATAAACAATTTCACTGGGTTCCCCTCGATATGTGAACTAGCACAAACCTGTACTTTCGAGGAAACACTGTCAGTTTGTAGGGAATTATGATAGGCATCCAGCTGCATGTTGCATTTAGCACACAACACACGTTTACTTGAGTTGAGGCATTTATTTACCTACATAATCTATAAATTAGAGATCACGCTCTATGACCTCTATCTTTTTATCTCTAGATTCTGAGCACACCTGTCTGGCAGAGCTTCTTCCACCACTGTTATAACACATTTATTTACAGTACCCCAGCAGAGTAAACATGTCACTCCTCATTCTGGTGACAGGTTAGTGTATCGTTTAGCCTACTAGAGAGCACATCCATAGTAGAGCATTAGATGCATTGTTTTCAGCACATGGTAAGGACTCTTGGTTTAGCTAGGTGCCATCTTGGAAATAAGGCTTTCCTCTCTAACAGCAACATGTTTTGCATTATGAGCAAATGTTAAATATGTAAATTCTGAATACTATTGATCATGTGTTATTTTAAAAGAAAAAATTGTTTTTTGATCTGGAAATGGCACACATAAGAAATATTTATATATAGACATTATCTAGCATTCAAACACTTCTTGATCAGCTGTGTCATTACTTCTCTTAGGCTCCCTTTTTCTGATATCTTGTCTAAGGGCAAGGATGTGGCGCAACAGCCAGAACCGATGACCGCGGAGCTGGGGAACCAATTCACGGTGTTTGCTCAACATCCTGTGATTCTGGGCAAATCACTTAATCTCCCTGTACTTACAAAAAAATTAATGTGTTTTTTGTGTAATGTATAAGATGCTCCTGTAAAGCGATCCAATACCTTTGGGTCATGTTCGCTCTATATAAAACTGAAAAAAATATATTACAAAATGTTGTGAGCACTCCTGTTTGCAGGTACTGCTCAAGACTGGAAGTGGAGAATAACCTGAGGATGGCAAAAGCAAGAATATATCCACACATTATCCTTCTCTGTGGAGAAAAACACACACACTCCTCATCTATGTTTTGGGAGTGTTTTTACTAATCTATCCTAAATGTTGTGTTTTATGTGAAAAATAAAGAACCAATGTTATTTTTTTGTGCTGCTTTTTTTTATGGAGAGGTTTAGTTTGACCTTTATATTAAGCACAAACACTACAAAAACTTTAGTTTACTAAACACTCTTTATTTTAATATTATTTATCTTATATGACCTGGGCTCTGCAGGATGAAATGGCCATCAATGATGCAGAGTACCAGCTTCCAGAACATTTTTGTCAGAAGGTGGTGTTGGTGGGGGGGCTCGATGTGTAAAAAGGGTTAGATAGGGGGGTCTCAGCCGACAAAAGTTTGAAGACCTCTGCCTTAGAGTGACCAAATATGCTATTTTTATATACTTTTTTTACCTACTAAGAAACTTGTATTTTGAACGGTTTTCCAGCATGACTAAATATGCAATTTTGTAGACTTTTTCTTCTGATCAGAAGCTTGTGTTTTGACTGATTTCAAGCATGAAAATGACATAAAAACTCATTTTTTAGATCTATAAGTGATGATTCAAATCCAATTGTCATACACAGTCAAATGATTAAACATTAAAAAAAAATCGCCATTCCATGTTGACAAACTTCCTGAGAGAAGGGGTCATCAATTTTCGACTTTTTTAGGCCTCAGAGTAAATAAATATGCACATTTTATAGACTTTTCCTTCAACTCAATAGCTTGTGTTTTGACCAATTTCGAGGATGTAAATGACTGTAAAGACACTTATTTTAGCTCCAAAAGTAATGATCAAAAGATGAAACATTAAAAAAAACAAGATTGTTGTCCATTTGTAGAAAGTTCCTAATGTCAGGGCTCATCGATTTTCATGACAACATTGATTTTTTGTTGTGTACAAAAAATTATTATAAATGTCATTTGTATTGCGCCTCATGTTGAATAATCACTTTTTTAGGCCTCAGAGTAATTAAATATGCCATTTTTATAGACTTTTCCTCCTACTAAGAAGCTTGTGCTTTGACCGATTGAGAGCATAACATGACTTTACAGACACTTATTTTAGTTCTAAAAGTGATGATTCACATCCAACAGTCATATACATTAAAAGTAAAACATTTGATAAAATTACCATTTCTGACCTTTTTAGAAAAGTCCAGGTTCATTGATTTAAAAAAAGGATTTCTTGGATTGTACAACAAACTGTTACAAATGTAATTTGTATCGCGCCTCATGTTGAATGATCAATGTTTAAGGCATCAGAGTGACTAAATATGGCATTTTCATAGACTTTTCCTCATACTCAGAAGTTTTTATTCTGACCAATTTCAAACATGAAAATTACTCTTAAGACACTTAGAGGTGATTACGATGTCATGCGGAAAGCCTCCGACTGACAGTCAGAGTCCCCTAGACTGTGTCAGAACCCATCCGCCCGACTCGGTCAGATTCCAAAATGGCCAACTGATTACGATGTTCGCTTTCGGAAAAAAAAAGTTCATACATTCTGAATCGGTCCCGACCGACTCTCGGAGAATCTGTGTCATTCGACGCCGAACCTACGGACAGCGTTTCCAACCGAGCGATTACAATGTCGGATTCCAACAGCCTTTCTAAATCAGACTCTCCAACACAAAAAGGCTGTCGGATACTGACTTTGGGGGCCCCTAGCAGGCCCACCTTCATCCTGAGGCCTCCGGTTTTGGGCCGCGGTGGGATCCAATGGCCCCCCTGTAAAACCCTGCACTGTGTGGCAAGCACCATGGGGTGCCCATGACAGTGTGCAAGGTTTTCCGCAAACACCCCTTTTCCCTATAGGAACTTGTGTTGTCGGTTGGAACACAGGTTCGATAGAAGTGAATTGGAGTCCGACTGAACGATGTTCGGAAACATCGTAATCGGAACCACTGATAGCCAGTCAGTCAGAACCGATTCCGAGACGGAGTCGGGCGGAAATATTCTGCAAAAATTGTAATTGGGCCGTTCTAAAAGTGATGATTAACATGCAACAGTGATATTCAGGCAAAAGATTAAACATTTGAAAAATCAACATTTCTGATTATTTTTAGAAAGTTCCTAAGGTCAGGCCAGGGTCTTCGATTTTTAAACAAAACTGGATTCTTTGACATGTACTAAAAATTATTCCAAATGCCATTTATATCGCACCTTATGTTGAATAACCACTTGTTAAGGCATCAAAGTGACTAAATATGCCATACTTTCAGACTTTTCCTCCTACTCAGAAGCTTGAAATTGACTCTCAACACATTTCTTTTAGTTTCAAAAGTGATGATTCACATCCAACAGTCATATATAGTAGAAAGATTAAACATTTGAAAAATCACAATTTCTGATCACTTTGACAACGTTTCTAATGGTCCAGGGTCATTGATTTTCATCACAAAATGATTCCAAATGTCATTTGGACGGTACCTTATGTTGATTGACCACTTTCTAAGGCTTCAGAGTGACTAAATTTGCCATGTTTACAGACTTTTCTCCTTCTCAGAAGTTTGTGCTATATCCCGTTTTGAGCTTTAAAATGACCCTAAACACACTTATTTTAGTTCCAAATGTGATTATTAACATCCAACAGTCATATACAGTCAAAAGATTAAACATTAAAAAAAATCGCCATTTCTGACCATCATGAAAAAGTTCCGGAGGTCCGGGGTCATCAATTTTCATGAAAAATAGATTTTTTTGGCATGTACAAAAATGATTCCAAATGTCATTTGTATCATGCCTTATGTCCAATAAACAGTTTTTAAGGCCTCAAGGGACCAAATATCCAATTTTTATAGACTTTTCCTCATACTCAGAAGGTTGTGCTTCAACCAATATCATGCATGAAAATGACTCTAAAAACCCTCATTTTAGGTCCATAGTGATGATTCACATCCAGCATTAATATTCAGTCAAAAAATGAAACATTTGAAAAATCACCATTTCTGACCATTTTGACAACGTTTTAGTTTTAATGGTTCAGGGTCATTGATTTTCATCACAAAATGATTCCAAATGTCATTTGGATCGTACCTCATCTTGATTGACCACTTTCTAAGGCTTCAGAGTGACTAAATATGCACATTTTACAGACTTTTCCGACTACTCGGAAGTTTGTGCTATGCCCCGTTTCAAACTTTGAAATGACCCTAAACACACTTATTTTAGTTCCAAATGTGATTATTAACATCCAACAGTCATATACAGTCAAAACATTAAACATTTAAAAAATTGCCATTTCTGACCATCATGAAAAAGTTCCGGAGGTCCGGGGTCATCGATTTTCATGTAAAATTTATTTTTTTGGCATGTACAAAAATGATTCCAAATGTCAATTGTATCTTGCCTTATGTTCAATAAACAGTTTTTAAGGCCTCAAGGGACCAAATATCCCATTTTTATAGACTTTTCCTCATACTCAGAAGGTTGTGCTTCAACCAATATCATGCATGAAATGACTCTAAAAACCCTTATTTCAGGTCAATAGTGATGATTCACATCCGACATTAATATTCAGTCAAAAGATTAAACAATTGAAAAATCACAATTTCTGATCATTTTGAGAAGGTTTCTAACGTCCAGGGTCATCAATCTTCATAAAAAACCTGAGCTTTTAGGCATGGATAAAAAACGAATTCCAAATGTCATTTGTATCGTCCCGAATGTTAAATAACCACTTTTTAAAGCCTTAAAGGTACTAAATGTGTTGTTTTATAGACTTTTCTTCCTACTCATAAGTGTTTGCTTTCACCGATTTCGAGCATGAAAACAGCTCTAAACACACTAACCTGGTTTCCAAAAGTAATGATTCACATCCAACATTCATTACAGTCAAAAGATGAAAAATTCGAGAAATCATATTTTTAACCATTTTTAGCAAGTTCCTAAGATCTGGGGTTCAATGATTTCCTTGAAAAAATAGATTTTTTTTGGCATGTACAAAAAATGATTCCAAATGTCATTTGTATCGTGCCTTATGTTGTATGAGCACTTTTTATGTTATTAGAGTGACTAAATATGCCATCTTTAAAGACTGTTCCTCCTACTCAGAAGCTTGTGCTTTGACCATTTAAAAGCATGAAAATGACTTTAAATACACTTATTTTAGTTCCAAAAGTGATGATTCACATCCAACAGTCATATACAGTCAAAAGATGAAAAATTCAACACTTTTGACCATTTTTAGAACGTTCCTAAGATTGGGGGTCATTGATTTTCAACCAAAAATTGATTTTTTTGACATGGAGAAAAAATTATTCCAAATGCAATTTGTATTGTGCCTCATGCTGAATTATCATTTCTTAAGGACTCAGAGTGATCAAATATGCCATATTTATTGACTTTTCCTCCTACTTGGAAGCTTGTGCTTTGACCAATTTTGAGTATGAAAATGAAGTTAAACACAATTATTTCAATTCCAAAAGTGATGATTCACATCCAACAAGTCAAATAATGAAACATTTGAAAAGTCACAATTTTGATCATTTTTAGAAAGTGCCTAAGGTCCGGGGTCATTGATTTTGGACAAAACATTATTCTTTTGCATGTACAAAAAATTATTTCAAAATGTCATTTGTATCGCATCTCAAGTTGAATAATCACCATTTAAGGCATCAGAATGACCAAATATGCCACTTTTATACATTTTTCCTCCTACTCAGAAGTTTTAGTTTTGACTGATTTCGAACACGAAAATGACTCTAGAGACACTTATTTTTGTGCCAAAAGTGATTATTCAAATCCAACAGTTATATACAGTCAAGAGAAAACATTTGAAAAATCACTATTTCTGACCACTTTGGAAACGTTCCTAAGGTCCGGGTGGTTAAATTTTGATCAAAAATAGATTTTTTAGGCATGTACAAAAAAAATAATCCCAAATGTCATTTGTATCGCGCCTCATGTTGAATAACCACTTTTTAAGGCCTCAGAGTGACCAAATAAGCCATTTTTATAGACTTTTTTCACCTACTAAGACGCTTATGTTTTTTAACGATTTTGAACATGAAAATTAGTATAAACACTCTTATTTTAACTACAAAAGTAGTGATTCACACCCAACAGTCATATACAGCCAAAAGATAAAACATTCAAAAATCACGATTTCTGCCTATTTTGGCAAAGTTCCTATAATCAGGGGTCATCCATCTTAATCAAAAAACAGATTTTATAGCATGTACAAAAAATTATTCTAGATGTCACTTTGTATCACACCTCATAATGAATAATTACTTTTTAAGGCCTCAGAGTGACCAAACAAGCCATTTTTATAGTCTTTTTCTCCTACTCAGAAACTTGTGTTTTTACCGATGGTGAGAATGAAAATCACTCAAAACACACTTATTTTAGCTCCAAAAGTGATGCTTCACACCAAACAGTCATACATAGTTAAACAATTGAAACATTAAAAAAATCACCATTTCTGACCATTTTGAAAAAGTTCCTGAAGTCCGGAGTAATCATTTGTATCGTGCCTCAAGTTGAATAGCCACTATTTAGGGCTCAAAGTGCCCAAATATGCCACTTTTTATAGGCTTCTCCTCCTACTCAGAAGTTTTCGCTTTGACCAATTTCAAGCAAGAAAACAACTCAAAACACCCTTATTTTGTTACCAAAAGTAATGATTCACACCAGCAGTCATTTAAAGTGATAAGATGAAAAATGTGAAAAATAACCATTTCACCAAACTGGATTTTTTGTTATGTACTAGAACCGATTCCAAATGTCATTTGTATTGTGCATTATGTTGAATGAGCACTTTTATAAGGAATTAGAGTGACTAAATATGCCTTATTTATAGACTTTTCCTTCTACTCAGAAGCTTGTTTAAGAACATGAAAATGATTTTAAATACACTTATTTTAGTTCCAAAAGTGATGATTCACATCCAACAGTCATATACAGTCAAATGATGAAATATTTGAAAAGTCACAATTTCTGGCCATTTTTAGAAGGTTCCTAAGGTCCAGGGTCATTGATTTTGGACAAAAAACGATTTTTTTGACACTGAGAAAAAATGATTCCAAATGGCATTTGTATCGCGCCTCATGCTGAATAACTACTTCTTAATGTCTCAGAGTGACCAAATATGCCATATTTATACACTTTTCCTCCTACTCAGAAGTTTTTGTTTCGACCGATTTCGAACATAAAAATGACTCTAAAGTCACTTATTTTAGTTCGAAAAGTGAATATTCACATCCAACAGTGATATACAGTTAAAATATTAAACTTTTGACAAATCACCATTTCTGAACATTTTGAGAAATTTCTATGGTCCGGGGTCTTCAATTTTTATCAAAGAATCAATTTTTTGACATGTACAAAAAATTATTCCGAATGTCATTCGTATCATACGATTTCATCGGGTCAGGCATGCCTTCATGCAATACGCCATGCGCACTGCAGTTCTTCCTGTTAATTGAATTCTCCTGTCCGGAGCAGCAGAAGCTGAGTGCAGCCAGTAGCAAGAGCAGGACACCATTTGGAAGTAGGTAAGTCCTAGACTCCTGTCCTCTGCACAGGTAAACTCCACTCTGCTGCGAGTGCGAAGTTTTTGAAAACTTCGCACAACAAATGGAGTGCGGAGTTCTAAAAGTCTGTAAACTCTGCTGGCGGAGCGGAGTTAACGGCCCACCTTGAGTCAAAAGATAAACCATTTAAAAAATCACAATTTTTGACTATATGACAAATTTCCTATGGTCCAGGGTCATCGATTTTCATCAAAAAATTATTTTTGGCACATACAAAACATGATTCTAAATGTCATTTGTATCGTGCCTCACGTTGAATAGCCAATATTTAAGGCCTCAAAGTGACCAAATACGCTATTTTTTATAGACTTTGCCTCCTACTCAGAAGCTTGTGCTTTAACCAATTTCGAGCATTAAAATGACTCTAAACACACATATTTTAGTTCCATAAGTGATAATTCACATCCCACAGTCATATACAGTCAAAAGATTAAACTCCTAAGTTCCAGGGTCATCGATTTTTATCAAACAATAGAGTTGATGGCATGTACAAAAAAATTATTCCGAATCCCATTTGCATCGCACCTCATGTTAAATAACCACTTTTTTAGGCCTTAGAGCAGAGGTCTTCAAACTATGGGGCGTGGATGGGTTCCCAGGGGGGTGCCAGTGCCTCTGGAATTGCATGTAAATGAAGATGGCCTGGAAGTGCGGCGGCTTTTCTTTGCGGCGTTTCCAGGCTGTCTTCAGTTTCTGAGAGCTCTTGTGAGAGCTGTGATCCGTGTGCCGTGGGGGCTGGGGTCAGGTAGTGTGCTGGCAGGGTCAAAAAGGTTGTTAGAAAAACACAATCATTTGCTATGCAATAGGTCTCACATTTGTGAGAGTTAGAGCTATTGCACTGTAAATGATGTTTCTTGACAAATTGCTGAAAACAAAAGACATGTATGTGCGGGCATGGTTTCGGCGCCAAGAGGAATGGCCGCGGTTCCGGGAAGCTCAAAGCGGCGTAGTCACGACGGGAAGCTTTTGAGTGCTCCCAATGACTACGTATCCTCAAAATATTCTGCATCCCGCGTCGGAATATCTGTAGAGGCAATTGCTGTTCCTGGCGACACAGAGACTTGCAGCGGTAGGATTTTATTTACTTCTACACCACAGCCTTAATCGCGCTGAGGTCGCGGCCGCCATTTTGCGGTGCCTACCACCTCAGACGCGCTCCAGAAGTGCTGCAGCCACGATGTAAACAGCTAAATGGCATTACAACTGCCTGCATCTTTTCAAGAGACTTTCCCTCATGATATTAAACTTCCAGAAGGATATGGGCACAGTCTCTTCAAGCTATCTCCTGCCCAGTTCTTGTTTTTTCTACATTTTCTGAGGTGCTTTTTTCTCATGTTATGGCAAATATGACAATTTGTATTCTTTGAACAAACTGAGATATAGCCTGCATTTTACCAACACTTATAAGCCGTGAGAAGATTATAAAAACTCTTTTGGGTGCTCTTTGACTTTTTGAGGCAAATATTGAATACCAGTTTAGTTGCTTTGCGGTTAAGCGCTATTATCAATATAGCTTTGAGGCAATCCTCTTCCTTTTCGAATTTTTTCATTGTCTGCATTCAGCACATATCCTCGCAAAATTTATTTCTTCCTCATTTTGTGTATGAATATTAATTATTCTGCCTATTGCGCTTGGCTAACCTTTATACTTCATCCTTTTGATGGCATCGTCACGACAAAATAGGAACTCCAATCCACCAGTTAATGCAGTCAGCAACTCTTTAGAAGATATTAATCCCTTTAGCGTGTTACAGGACACCATGGAAGACGCGAATACTGACTCACCCTCAATGAAAAATTCCTCCCCTCACTCCTCTACCTTAAAGACAAAAAATACTTCTAAACTACCGTCTGCGTCTGCCTCTAACACTGGGAAGAGAGTTAAAATGAACCGTCCTTCTCCAACTAACTCATCCTCTTCCATCTCTATGGAGCTCCTTCTGGACGAAATCCGTTGTCTTAAACCCTTCATGGAGGAAATTTGCTCCCTCAAGCCTTACATGGCTGACACAAACGCTCGACTTCAAAACCTCGAAGTCAATTGGTCGCACACTGAACAAAAAGTGGATCAGCTTGAGAAAACGGTTTCCTCAGTCCAGACGCCTACAGATCAAGTTCCAGGAATTCACAAAGAAATACAAAATCTCAGGCAACAGGTGGAAAATGTGGAAACCCGAAATAGACACAATAACCTACGCATTTACGGTCTGGCGGAAGGTCTTGAGGGGTCAAATCCCATCTCCTTTTTTCAGACCTTTTTGCCTCCACTCCTGGGTCTACCGAATTCCCCACCTTTAAATATCCAACGTGCTCATCGCTTAGGTCCACCGTCTCGCATATCTATACCATCATCTTCTACAGTTAAACCCAGAGGTGTTATTCTATATATTTTGGAATATACTGACTCACTTAAAGTTCTCCAGGCTGCCAAGCAAAAAGGAAAAATTACTTGGGATGGTTCAAACCTCTTCTTTGCTCAAGATTATGCCAAAAGTACTGCAGACCGTCGCAAGAAGTTTCTGGAAATGAGACCGGCTCTTTGCTCGTTAAATGCCCGTTATGGATTATTCCACCCATGTCTCTTTAAAGTGACTTATAACAACAAGACGACGAATTACGAAGACCCGGTTATGCTTGAACGTTTTCTGGACTCATGTACCGGCGTCTCCATGGAAATCCCTCGACCATGAACACTTTGTATACGCTCCTCGCATGTTGGAACAATGACGTGTCTTGACGTCCTTTATGTATTCCTCTCCCCTTTGTATTTTGCTTTTTGTATTTAAATCCTATTTTATGTAACCTCTTTTGGGCATTGTTTCATTTTCATGATGTAATGTTCCTTTTGTTAACACCATTTCTTTTAACTTCTTCCAGATGCAGCTCTGTAATCCTCTACATTATGTGCTGTTTGTATTCACTCGGACGTCCTTCTCCCTGTGCGCGTTCCCGTGGTGCCGTCCCTGCTCCGGTGTGCTGTTCTCCTCATGTGGCTCCACTACCCCCAGTCTCATTGTTTTACTGTGGTACATCCCCTTAATGTTTTACTTCATCAATTGTTTTAATTATTTCTTATTTCTACTCGTCGCTTCCTTCTTTCTCAGTGTCTCCTTCTCTCATACCTCTTCCTCCTTTTTCCCTCTTTTTCTCTTTTCCCCTCCTGCATTTTTCGCTTTTTTCTTTCATTGCTTCGCTGTTTATTATTTCTCTACTTCTTTCAGATTCATTATCTTCCTTTTTCCCTCTATAACTTTACTTCTTTTTATGATATGATTCTGCTATTGATATTCTAGTAATTATAAGTTTCAATGATACTTTCTTTCCTTTTATTTTTCTAAAAAGGTTTTATGTTCTTTTTCATAACATACCAATAGTTTTCTATACAGATTGCAACCTTGTGTTTAGTTTATTTACTCTTCGTCATAGATGTTATACTACCGATGATTTTAATATTTCTTGTGCATGTTCACTTTTTTATGATTCTTATTTAGAGTCTTAACTTGGAATGTTAAGGGAGTTCATAATCCTATAAAGCGACAACGAGTTTTAACCCATATATCTAATTTAAACGTAGATATTGCCTCTATTCAGGAAACTAACCTCTCAGATGTTGAATCAGCTAAATTGTAAAGAGGTTGGGTGGGTCATGTTTTCTCCTCCCCAGCTTTTGGAAAGAAAAATGGCCTCTCAATGTTGTACCATAAAAAACATCAACTTACAATTACCCATTAAACAAATGATCTCGAAGGTCGCTGGGTGATTGTCAAATTACTTATTGATCAAATTCCCTTAGTTTTGTTTAATGTTTATGCAATTATTAATGTAGATAATATATTCTGGAATCAGATTTCTAAAAAACGGCTACTGTTTGCTGATGATTACAATATTTTTGGAGGTGACTGTAACCAGGTATTTGACCCTATCCTCGATAGACATTCCTCTGTCAGATTTATCAATACTAAAATGCATTCTCAGTTCACTTCTGCTATTCATCGTAAGGCTCTAACTGATATTTGGAAGCTCTGTAATCCAGACTTGCAAGAGTATACTTTTCATTCCTATCCTCACAACTCACAATCCAGAATAGACTACCTTTTTTTTTAGTAAACCTTTATCCCAACTTGTTTCTCATGCTGAAATTGGATCCATTCTAAATTCAGATCATGCACCAGTTTTTGTAGATTTTGATCTTTTACCTTTCTCTCCCAATAAAGGTAAATGGCGTTTTAATAACTCTCTACTATTAGATCCTTCATTCATAGGCCAATTCACCTCTTTTACGTCTGAATTCTTCTCTATTAATTCTACCCCAGAATCCTCTCCAGTTATGGTTTGGGACTTTTTTAAGGCAGCAGCGAGAGGTTTTATCATAAGTTTTGTTTCCCAGAAAAATATTTTTTTTTAAGCCAAGAACGCTCGGTTGTTAACTGATATTAAAAACCTTGAATATTCCTACTACCGGTCTAATTCTGAATCCTCCTTGAAACGTCTCATTGATGCAAAAATATCCTTTAATAAATCATCCACAGAAGCTGCAACTTCCTATCTTTTAAAAAGTAGTGCCAGATACTATGGAGGACAAAATAGGATGGGCAAACTGCTTGCAAATTATTAAAAAATTTGTCGTGAACGTACTAAAATTGAATCTATTCAGAATACGGCTGGTGTTTCATTATTTAAAGATAGTGATATTTTAAATGAATTTGTCTCCTTTTTTAAAAATTTGTACACACCGGAAAGTTACCCGTCCTCTGAGGCTCTTGCTTCTTTCTTTCACTCGTTACATCCTCCCCCCATGGCGGCTACTGATTGTTCCTTGCTAGAATCAGATATCACCCTATCTGAAATTACTCAGGCGGTTTCTAAACTTAAACGAGGTAAGGCACCTGGCCCCGACGGCTTTCCCATTGAATTTTATGCTCATTTTTCCGCTTTACTTCTCCCTCATCTTTTATCGCTGTACCAGTATTTTATAAAAGAAGGTTCTTCTTCAGCCTCTTTTCAAGAAGCTGTGATTTGCTTAATTCCCAAAGAAAATAAAGATCCCTCCCTTTGTAAGAATTACCGTCCGATATCCTTAGTTAATTTAGAGTATATAATTTTTGCAAAAATACTTGGTCTCCGTTTAGATCCCATTCTCCCAAGCATTATTGGTCCGGAGCAATCTGGCTTTGTCAAAGGTCGTCTTTCATCTGATAATTCTAGGGTTTTCTTTAATATTTTAAGTAAGTCCTCCTCTCTTGACTATCCAATTGCAGCCATAGCGTTAGATGCCAAAAAGGCGTTTGACAGAATTGGTTGGGATTTTATGTTTCAAGCACTTAAATGGATAAGTTTCCCTACCAAACTAATCTCTCTCATTTCTTTATTGTACTCTAATCCTAAAGCCTCTATTTTTGTTAATGGTGTTACCTCTGAATATTTCTCTCTTTCTAGGGGTGTTTGTCAGGGATGTCCTTTATCTCCTCTATTATTTATTATTGCCTTAGAACCTTTTCTAACGAAAATTTGACTCGATGACAAAATCTCCGGCTGTCAACTAGATTCTTCCCATGTTAAAATGTCTGTCTATGCTGATGATATCCTTTTATATTGTTCCAATACTTCTATTTCTATGCCAGCTTTCCTCTCTCAGGTTGACACTTTCTCACAGTTGTCCGGATATCGCCTTAATGCGGATAAATGTGAGGTTCTTCCTTTAAATTTTCTTTGTTTAAAACAAGACTTCCTTACCTCGGGATTCTCCTGGAAGACTTCTAAAATTAAATATTTCGGTTTTTGGTTTACTCCCTCTATCCCAGAGACCTTGAAAGAAAATGTTGCTACTCTTTCTAATTCTCTTTCTTCATCAATTGATCAATGGCATCCGTTTTTTCTTTCCTGGTGGGGCAGAATAGATTCAATTAAAATGATGCTTTCTCAACTAGTCCTGTATCTTCTTTCTATGATTCCAGTTCACATTCCCGCTTTCTATTTTAAAATAATTGATTCTATTTTGAATAAGTTCCTCTGGAAGAATAAATCTCCTCGAATAGCTCTTGCTGCTCTTAAAGCTGATAAGTCCTCTGGAGGCCTTAAATTTCGTGACTTCAAATCATATCATTGTGCATTCTCTTTAAAACAATCCTCCTGCTGGTTGGATCAAGATCAAGGTGTTCACCCTCCTCTTTGGTTGAAAAATAGAACAATATTTTATAGCCCCCTTCCAATTTCGTGAATCTCTAACCTTTACTAATACTAACTCTTCATTCAGATCACAAGTAATTTCTCACAATCGTAAATTGTTAGTACCTATTCTTCCTTCCTCATATCCTGCCCTATCTTCGCTAGACTCTCAACCTATTTGGCAGAATCATCTTTTACATATTAAAGGTCGCACTTTCTATTGGAAAAAATGGAGACTCAAAGGTTTACTTTGGATTTCGCAATTGGTGTCTAATTCTCTCCCCCGCTCTTTTTTAGACCTCTAATTGAATTTTCCCTTGCCATCTTCTTGTAAATCTCAATATATTTCTCTTCTTCCCTCTTTTCTCCAATACCTCCAAGCTCTCCCCCTACTCCAGACATTCCTCCTACTTCTTCTAAACTATTTCCTTTGTTATCTACACAAACTTCAGCTTCTTCTATAAATACACATCTATTTTTCGTCTCTGACAGACCTAAGGGGAAATCTGAATTGGCCTGGGAGAAGGACTTAGGGGAGTGTGGTCTATTCCTTTTTGGGACTCTTTATGGTTAAAAATCCATAAAACATCAAAGGCAGCTAATAAGACTCAGATCTTATATTTTATTTATAAACGCCTTCTTTTCACTCCAATAAATTAGCCACTTTTTCCCCAGACACTTCTACTGCTTGCTGGTCATGTAATGGTACCTCAGCTGACTTAAAGCATATGCTTTTTCACTGTCCCTCCCTCTTCCAATTCTGGCTCTCAGTTTGGTCCCAAATAAATAAAATTTTCAATACACATATTCCTTTTTCTAATTCCCATATCTTCTTAGGATCATTATCACCCTCCTGGCCACATTCAAATAACTCTCCCTCACTGCTCGACTTGTTATTGGCGATAGCCCTCCATCTAATTGCCTCTCACTGGAAACACGCAGATAAAGTCACTTTCAAGGCCTGGTGGAATGCAGTTTGTTTTCACCATAGATTAGATACCTGTAAAATTACTCCTCTCTCCTTACACATTAAAAGAGACCTTTTATGGCTACCTCTTTCCTCCTATCTCTCAGATTTGGCCTTGGCTTCATCTTTGAAAATTCACAAATCAGATGAAGTTAGGAAACCCCCATGAAACTTCACTGTTGTCGCCTCTTCCCTTCAACTCAGATGAATGTTTTGAAATGTTACTCCCTTCCTTTCGTATTTACCATTTTATTGTAGAATTTGACTTTTGCATTTTTCTTGTCATTTGCAAGCTTTCTTGTTGTTTTTTAAAGACAAGATTCAGGTGTTGCTTTCATTGATATTATCACTCATGTTATTCACCCCCTCTCCTTCCCCCATGTTCTATAATGGAATAACTTATGTATTCATTGTATTTTCCCTTATGTTATTCCTTTTTGATACTTGTGATAGATACTTTGTTTTCAATAAACCTTAAATTGAAAAAAAAGACATATATGTATTTTTATTTTTGCCCCATTTCAATTCCTGACCTATGTGAGGATTGCTCAAGAATGTATTTAACTAACATCCTGCTAACAGCAAGAGTACCAAGAGTGCTTCAAAACCCATTGAAGTTCACCGAGTTAACAACTGGCTGTATTTATTGTAATGCATAAAGATCAACAGTTATGCCTTTTTTTACAGAATTTTCCAGAATCTTGTGGAAGCTGTTTTTTTCTGCTTGTAATCGTGGATAGGATATGTGGTAATTACAGAACAACACAGTGTTGGTAAATTCAAATATTATTTCCAATGAAGTTTACATGCACACCTCATATGGAGGGACTTGCAGGGCACTGGGTGGATTGGTAATAACTGCCCTCTTCACCGTGGGAGATTTGGGCGTGGTAATTGCCTCACAGCACTGAATTCACAACCGCACAGAAACTCTAGGAAAGCACTGAGCCTACCAGCCCACTCTGGTACAGGGACAATAGGCTTCAGCAGCAGGTTGAGCACTGTGAAAGAGAAGCAGTCAGAGATAGAGGTATTAGTTATAGAGGTCAAGCTCATCAAAAGGCACTAAGGACAAATTTAGAGGTAACAGGGAAAAGAGCAATGGAAAGTAAGAGGAGAATGATGGAAGGAAAGGAAAGCAGGCTTGGTCCAGGGGCAGATAGGCTGGTTCGGTGCAAATAAATATTGGAGTCAGGTGAAAGGGCAAAAGGGTTCGTCACTGACGGAAGTTGTCAAAATGAAGTTAAAGAAGAAATTGTTAAAGTGGGTGGGAATTGTTTAGCGGCAAAGGGAATAGTTAATGTTTGTTCGTGTGCTGTGAGGACATATTAATCTGCGCAGCAAAAAGAAGATGGTTGGTTTTATGTACCTGAGCTCAAACAGCCTTATGACAACAGCAACAAGGAGTTCATGGTGATCCCATTGCATAGTACGTTTGGGAGACTAAACGGCTGCTGAATCCATGCTCAACATATTTAAAAAACATGGCAGAAGACCACAAAAGAAGTGTGCAACTAGAACGCATTTGTGTTCCTGTACTGCACAATAAAGCGGAATTATCTAAAATACATAAATCTGTCCTTCAGGAAGTACTAGTTTACAGCACTGAAGAATTGGATATGCAGTACTATGCAGCAGATGATGGATTACGTAGCAAATGCGGTAATATAAGTGGACTTTTACCCCCGCTTTTTTTTCTTTAAAAAAGGCCATTCATTAGTAAAGCAGGTACTGCTGCCAGGTGCATAAGTGACCACTGTTGGTTATCAATAATTAAGCAGATGCAGCAGGACTGGGGCCCATGGGTTTGAGGGGGCCAGTGCATCACAGTTATCACTGTCTACCTTTAAAAAAGGGGCATGGAAGCTTATTTTCCTTTTTAGCATTAGGACCGAGGGCACCTTTGCAGAAAAAAGGGCGACAACGTGGAGGAGCTTTATTTGTTTCTGAAAGGGATAGAGAACCTGATTCAAAATCGAAGTGATGGTAAGGCCTGTTGGTGAAGAGGTGAAAGATGCAGAGGAGATAGCCTGCTACTTAGGACTGCTGTTATCAATAATGCAGCAGGGGTCCAAGAGTTTGAGGGGCTTACAACACCCCAATTACGGGGAGCAGTGTTTTTGGGACCATACATGTTTTTGTTTGATGCATTTGCTGTTTTATAAGTATCATACTTGTATGATTTATGAGCTATAGAAAAAGTACTCCTGAAATCATTTCATAAGTCCCATCCCTTGCACACAGCCATGTCCCTCCCACTCCACCAATCTTTGTCTTAAAGTTTTGTAGAGGGCCCGACCTCAAAACATTTTGCTTAGGGGGTGCTTGAGCAAAAAAGCTTGAAGACCTCTGCTTTAGAGCACAGGTCTTCAAACTGTGGGGCGCTCCGCCCTGGGGGGTGCACAGCATCCCCTCAGGCACGCACTCCACCCCACCACTTCACTTCCATTGTTGCTTTCAGCGTGAAACGCCATGTAAGGCTGAAAGTGCTTTACCACCTGCCGCCGTGTGTCTCAGCTCGAGCTGCAGGGGGCTCGGCTGGGCAGTGTCTGGAGTCTTATCTCCAGCACGCCTAGGCTGTGCCTGCCTGGCTGGATTTCCGCAGCACTCCCAATAAAGAGAGTTTGGAAATACACGTTTTCCAGGGAGAAAACATTCCTAGCAGGAAACTGACTGTACCAGGAAGGTGGTCAAAGGCAGGATTCAGACAAATGGGGCTGGAATCTTGCAAACTATTGAAGGACTGTTAGTCTTTCCTTCTTGGCGTTTTATCATTTACACCATTTAATTCTCTAAAAGGGAGAATCTTATAAGGAGACATAAAAAATTTCACTGGGTTCCCCTTGATCTGGGAAGTAGCACAATTCTGTACTCTTGAGGAAACACTGTCAGTCTGTAGGGAATTATGATAGGCATCCAGCTGCATGTTGCATTTAGCACACAACACATGTTTACTTGAGTTGAGGCATTTATTTACCTACATAATCTATAAGTTAGAGATCACGCTCTATGACCTCTATCTTTTTATCTCTGGATTCTGAGCACACCTGTCTGGCAGAGCTTTTTCCACCACTGTTATAACACATTTATTTACAGTTCCCCAGCACAGTAAACATGTCACTCCTCATTCTGGTGACAGTTTAGTGTATCGTTTAGCCTACTAGACAGCACATCCATAGTAGTGGATTAGATGCATTGTTTTCAGCACATGATAAGGACTCTTTGGTTTAGCTAGGTGCCATCTTGGAAATAAGGCTTTCCTCTCTAACAGCAACATGTTTTGCATTATGAGCAAATGTTAAATATGTAAATGCTGAATACTTTTGATCATGTGTTATTTTAAAAGAAAATGTAGTTTTTTTGGTCTGCAAATGGCACACATAAGAAATATCAGAGACATTATCTAGCATTCACACACTTCTCTTTTATTTTATTTTTTCAGACTTTGTTGTTTTTTACGACCACCTGGACCAGGGGCTCCGAGTAAAGGAGCCTCACCCAAGAAATAAAACTTGGGCCAAAGCCCATTTTGCGAAGGACCACCATCATGTATGGCCATTCAAGGGTATCAAAAGCCATAGTGGCGTCAAGTGATACCACTACAGCATCTTCACGTATCGTGTGGCATCTCCCCATCACACCATTGAGTCGACGGAGATTGAGTGCTGTGTTCCGGTAGGGCATAAAGCCCGATTTGTCCGGATGGACCAGTGTGGTGAGGACCGGCTGGAGCCTGTTGGCCAAGACTTTTGCCAGTATCTTGGGTTCTGCATTTAACAGGGAGATAGACTTATATGAGGCACAAAACTCTCTGAGTTTCCCCTCTTTCGGGATGGCCACGATTGTGACCAGGCGTTGATCGCGAACAGTATCCCCTTGGATTAGCTTTCGTCGAACATACACTTAAGATAGGGGCTAATGCCATCAGGTTTGAGCTTGTAGAGCTCAATCGGAAGGCCATTGGGCCCAAGCGCCTTACCGGGGCGGAGATCTCTAATAGCCCGCTCCAACTCTGCTGTGGTGAGCGGCCCCTCCAGGAGTTCACGCATTACGTCGGAGAAAGCTGGCATCCTAAGGTCAGCTAGTAATGCAACTGAGTCTTCCTCCGGGCAGTCAGACCCCCTGCTATACACTGTTTGGAAATGGCGAGCAAATTCAGCGACAATGTCATGGGGTTCCGTGACCGCAATGCCCGCTGCTATCTGGAGCTCGGCCACCACCTTGTTGGCTTGTTGCTTTTTGTCGAGCCAGGCAATGAGCTTATCCGCTTTATCTCCCTGATCGTATATCCTGCCCTCCCTAGTGCTGGCCATCTTTTTAGCTGCCTCTGTCACAAGGGCCTGGTACTCCGCGGTCTTGAGGAGCAGCCGATGGTGCGCCCCGGGCGTTTCATCTCTGCATGCCGCCTCCTCTAGCCTCTAGAGGTCGGTCTCAACCGCTGCCATCCGCGCCTCCCTGTCTTTGCGCCGGCAATCGACGAGAGGGCCTCTCCTCTGAGGACCGTTTTAAAGGCCTCCCATAGTGTCACAGCAGATTCCACCGACCCGTCGTTACTTTCAAAATAGCTGTCTATCGAGAGGGTAAGCACCTTACGGAGGTCCTCATTTCGTAGAAACCAAGCATTGATAGGCGCGGTCCACCCTTCCCGCCTATTCCCGATGGTGAGGTGGGCTAAAACCGGTGAGTGGTCAGAAATGCCCCTCGCCAGATGTGTGACGTTACATACCTCAGTGTTGCGGTGTAAGGGGGTGAGGATGTAGTCCAGTCAGGAGAAAGAGTGATGCAGCCCCGAAAAGAAGGTATACTGCGTGTCCGTCGGGTGTGCCAGACGCCAGACATCAGTGAGGTCAAATGTCTCGAGGAAGTCCCCCAGCAATCTCTGCCCCGAGGTATGTCCCTGGGAGGGTGCCTATCCAGAGTTCTAGAAACTACATCGTTGAAATCACACCCCACGAGTAGCTGCCCGTCTGGGAGGGAGAGGAGAACTTTACCCAGGTCAGCGTAAGCCTGAGTCTGGATACCCGGCGGGATATAGGTAGAGACTAGAGTCAACCTGCGCCCCTCCCACCTCCCCGAGATTGCTGCAAAGCGACCCTGCGGATCTGTTTCAGTGTGGTCTAGAAGGAAGGGGAAGGTACGCCAGAGAAGGATTCCCACTCCCCCGGACCCCGAAGTGAAGCCTGAGTGTACTGCCAAAGAGTAACCACACCGATTTAGGGCGTGGCAAGTGTTGCCTAATAAGTGCGTCTCCTGTAGTAATACTGCGTCAGGGAGGTGGCGCTTTACGAACTGCAGTACCATAGTTCATTTGAGCTTATCCCCCAGTCCATTGACATTCCAGCTCAGTATCTTGAGGCTTTTGTCCCATTTTTTAGCCATATCCACATTTCACTGCTGACACTGTCCTTTGAACTCCGGCGCGCCCCTCGACCCTCTTCGAACCACTCAAGTGCGACAAGAAAAACAGTTCTCCCCCTCCCAGAACCCCCTCCAACCCCCCATCCCCCCACAGAACATGCATAGAAACAGTCAAACATTTACGGTGTATCCGATCCAATCCTCCCCCCCGCCCCAACCCTTCACCCGCCCTCCCCCCTCCAGTCCAACCCCCCACCTCCCCCAACCCCAAACAACCTATCCTCGATGTCCCTCCCTAGATCCACGGGACTCATCACCCCCCCAACAGTCCCCCCCACCCTGCTCCCTGCTCCGTAGGCTTCAAACTACCCACTATCCCAATTAGAAGAGCGCCTTTCGCCCAACCCCAACCCGGGAGTGAGGAAAACCGCCCCTTCCCGAAGAAACTCTTTTAGGGGAAACGTGTGCCGGCCCCAACTCCAGCCGCTGCACTGCCCCCGCGCTATTAAGGTCCCCTCAGCCATGGAGCACCCATAGCATAGCAGCAAAGTCATATAGTCACTGGGCAAATGTGTGCGCCACCCCCAAACCGAGTCAAAGGTTTGCAATCATCCCCAGTACAATATACATTACAGTTCAGCAGGGTCTGGTCTCGTAGTCGTCGTCATCAGCGTGCAGCTGTGTCACGGATAGAGTCCCACCGGGGGCTGGCCGATCTAGAACGCCACAAACGCTGGCTCTGCGCATCCACTTCCGATCTGTCCGCCGTGGGCTCAGGGGATGCGGCCCGATGCTCCCTCCATGAGCCACGTTCTTGCTGTACCTGTTCGGCAGGAGCTGCTGGGTCAAGCCAGTTTTGGACCTCCGCTGGCGTGGTGAAGAACAGGGACTTGCCCCCCGCAATGACCTTCAGCTTGGCTGGAAAGAACATCATGTATTTATGCCTCTATCTCGGAGCACCGCCTTTACTCCCAAGAAGGATCGCCGTTCCTGCTGGACTTGCAGTGTGAAGTCAGGGAAAAACCGGATTGTGGCTCCTTCATGCTGTAGGTCGCCTTTTTGCCTTGCCACATGGAGGATAGCGTCGCGGTCCCTGTAGCTCAGGAGTTTAGCAATGATGGTCCTGGGCGGCGCCCCCGGCTTGGGTCTTGGGACTGGTGCGCGGTGAGCCCGCTCAATCGTGAAGATCTTGGACAACCGTTTCTGCTTCAGATGGGTGAGTATCAGGTCCTCTAGGAACACTTCCACGCTGTGCCCTTTCTGTTCCATCACCACCCGCTGTTGTTTAATTATTTTGTCCACCATAAGCGTGGAAGGGTATACTCAGACGTGAGTCCCTAGCTCATTGCACCATCAGGATTCAAGCAAGCTGGGCCGAAGACAGCTGAAATGCCAGAAACCGGTCCCCGGTAGCTTGTTTCCTTTCCAGTGAAAGAATTGGCTTGGTAGTTTGGTTTGCCCTGTTCCCATGATACACTGGGCCAGGGACAGACTAATTTGCATATAGCCAGGTTCTGAGCTGGGATGGTGCAGTGAGCTAAAAAACGGTGTTGGAATAAGCCCTGATCTCTTGACTGAGTGAGAGTATTCTGCTTAATTCAGAAACTCTGTCCATCACCACCCCCTGTTGTTTAATTATTTTGTCCACCATAAGCGTGGAAGGGTATACTCAGACGTGAGTCCCTAGCTCATTGCACCATCAGGATTCAAGCAAGCTGGGCCAAAGACGGCTGAAATGCCAGAAACTGGTCCCCAGTAGCTTGTTTCCTTTCCAGTGAAAGAATTGGCTTGGTAGTTTGGTTTGCCCTGTTCCCATGATACACTGGGCCAGGGACAGACTAATTTGCATATAGCCAGGTTCTGAGCTGGGATGGTGCAGTGAGCTAAAAAACTGTGTTGGATTAAGCCCTGATCTCTTGACTGGTGAGAGTATTCTGCTTAATTCAGAAACTCTGTCCATCACCACCCCCTGTTGTTTAATTATTTTGTCCACCATAAGCGTGGAAGGGTATACTCAGACGTGAGTCCCTAGCTCATTGCACCATCAGGATTCAAGCAAGCTGGGCCGAAGACGGCTGAAATGCCAGAAACCTGTCCCCGGTAGCTTGTTTCCTTTCCAGTGAAAGAATTGGCTTGGTAGTTTGGTTTGCCCTGTTCCCATGATACACTGGGCCAGGGACAGACTAATTTGCATATAGCCAGGTTCTGAGCTGGGATGGTGCAGTGAGCTAAAAAACGGTGTTGGATTAAGCCCTGATCTCTTGACTGGGTGAGAGTATTCTGCTTAATTCGAAACTCTGTCCATCACCACCCCCTGTTGTTTAATTCTTTCTGTTCCCTCCGGCACACCTACCACTCGAATATTACTTCTCCGGGCCCTCCCTTCCTGATCCTCGAGCCGAAGGGCCATTTGGCGGTGCTGGTGCACAAGGTCATTAATCCGACTTTCAAGCTTTTTTTCCGAGGCTTGCAATGCTGTGATGTCCATTGCGTTGCCTTTGGATCTCTCTGTGGTCTTACCCAGATCCGTTCGTAGTAGGTTCACCTCAATGGAGATCTTGTCCATTTTTGTCTCTAGGTTTGTGCCTAGCGTCTGGATCGCGGCCATTATGGAAGTCAGGGACGGCTCCTTCTGGCCCGTCTGGTCTTCAGCCGTCGCACCTGCCTGTCCCATGAGGCACAGGGTCAGACTGATTTGCATATAGCCATGTCTGAACTGGGGTGGCTGAGTGGGCTAAAGAACGGTGATGGATTAAACCCAGATCTTTTGACTGGGTGTGAGTGTTTGATTGATTCAGATGCTCCGTCCATCACCACCCCCCTTTTGTACCGCTTTTGGCCGCCATAAGTGTGGCTCATATGTGTGTGCTCAGACGTGAGTCCCTTGCTCACTTTGCCACTGGATTCAAGCAAGCCGGGCTGAAGACGGCTGGAATGCCAGAAACCGGTCCTCGGAAGCTCGTTTCCGGTCCAGGGAAGACGTGGCTTGGCAGTTCGGGCTGGACTGTTTCCATGAGGCACAGGGTCAGACTGATTTGCATATAGCCATGTCTGAACTGGGGTGGCTGAGTGGGCTAAAGAACAGTGATGGATTAAACACAGATCTTTTGACTGGGTGTGAGTGTTTGATTGATTCAGATGCTCTGTCCATCACCAGCCCCCCTTTTGTACCGCTGTCCCTGCCCTAGTGGCACTGCATATTTGTCCAACTTGTTGGTCTGGGTGTTGGCTCCTCCTTTAGGCCTCATGTTGAAAGAGTTGTCACTCCTGTGGCCCACCACCTGACTGCTAGGATCTGCAGGCCTGTTGGACGGGGTATGTAGGTCAGTCGCGTGTTTGTCACCACTCTGAAAGGAATGTCCCCTCCCTCAGCAGGGAGGCCTCCCACACACCGCACTCACTCGCTACCTGCGGAGGTATTGACACCACCACTGGGCCCCACCTCACCTGCCGCACACTGCTACAGTTCCAGGAAGCCTCGCCAGGTCCGCCACTTACAGGGCTCAAAGCAGCTGTATGTATGCACAGTGCGCCTCTGCTCCAGGGAGCGCCCAGAGTATCCTCTGTGGGCCCGCACCCACTCTGCAAATGCGGGATTGTTAGCGCTGCTCTCCTTTGGGCCTCTCGCTCCTCCTGGGTTCTGGGTTCCTGGCCTGGCACAGTCTAGCACCCCACCAGGTCCCCTCACCTCACCTCCTGCTGCGTATGCTGGGCCCGGGGCCCGCCCTTCCGGGTTCCACGATACCAGGGCTCTGTTTCCCCGGGGCACCTCCGCGGAGATGGCTTGGTCCGGCCTAAGGCTGTACTCACCACCATCGCAGATTGCACGACTGTCCTCTACCAAAGCTTCGAGCCCCACACTCGCCCCTGGGGCGCTCGCACTGACCGTTGGGTCCCACTGGGCGTGCGATCCAGCTCCGCACCTCCGTCCTCAGCCCCTGAGGAGCCGCTGCAAAATGGCGCTCAACCGTCGCGGTGCGCACTTCTCTGGGCTCTCGATGCCCCCGGGTGAACTGACATGCTCCCCGCTCAGCAGGGCCCCAGGGACCGCCGGATGGTGCCGGCCCGGGTGCCGAACAGGCAGCAGGCCTTCTCAGGTGTTGAGTACTCGGTCTAGGCCCCAAGCCGGGGCCTCAGGTCCGTGAGCGTCCGGCCTCAGGGCTTTGGGCGGACCTCCCTTTGTGGTCGCGGAGATATGGAGGGCCGCAACTCAGTCACCAGGCGGCGTCTGACTCCGCTATTTGCACCACCCGAGAGCGCTCCCCAGCAGGGTTCCAGGGCACTGATGGAAGGGCGCTCTGGTTCGGATTCCAGACGGATATTTGCGGGAACAGTATCAGTCCCGGCGGAGCTCGCGTCCTAGGTGGCCATCTCCGTCGGCGCGTTGCCACGGCCCCATTCACACACTTCTTGATCAGCTGTGTCATTACTTTTCTTAGGCTCCCCTTTTCTGATATCTTGTCTAAGGGCAAGGATGTGGCGCAACAGCCAGAGCCGATGACCGCGGAGCTGGTAAACCAATTCATGGTGTCTGGTCAACATCCTGTAATTCTGGGCAAATCACTTAATCTCCCTGTGCTTACAAAAAATTAATGTGTTTTTTGTGTAATGTAAAAGATGCTCCTGCAAAGCGATCCAATACCTTTGGGTCATGTTTGCTCTATATAAAACTGAAAAAATATACTACAAAATGTTGTGAGCACTCCCGTTTCCAGGTACTGCTCAAGACTGGAAGTGGAGCACAACCTGAGGATGGCAAAAGCAAGAATATATCCACACATTATCCGTCTCTGTGGAGAAAAACACGCACACTCCTCACCTGTGTTTTGGGAGTGTTTTTACTAATCTATCCTAAATTTTGTGTTTTTTTAGTTTTTTTCTTGGAGACTTTTAACTTGACCTTTTTTATTATGCACAAGCACTACAAAACTTTAGTTTACTAAACACTCTTACTTCATTTAATATTATTTATCTTATATGACCTGGGCTCTGCAGGAGGGAATGGCCATCAATGATGCAGAGTACCAGCTTCCAGAACATTTTTGTCAGAGGGTGATGGTGGTGGGGTGGCTCGATGTTTAAAAAGGGTTAGATGGGGGGGTCTCATCCTTCAAAAGTTTGAAGACCTCTGCCTTAGAGTGACCAAATATGCTATTTTTATATACTTTTTTACCTACTAAGAAACTTGTATTTTGAACGGTTTTCGAGCATTACTAAATATGCCATTTTATAGACTTTTTCTTCTAATCAGAAGCTTGTGTTTTGACTTATTTCAAGCATGAAAATGACATAAAAACTCTTTTTTAGCTCTATAAGTGATGATTCAAATCCAAGGGTCATACACAGTCAAAAGATTAAACATTAAAAAAATCGCCATTTCGAACCATGTTGACAAACTTCCTAAGAGAAGGGGTCATCGATTTTCGACTTTTTTAGCCCCTGAGAGTAAATAAATATGCTATTTTTATAGACTTTTCCTTCTACTCAATAGCTTGTGTTTTGACCAATTTCGAGCATGTAAATTACTGTAAAGACACTTATTTAGTCAAAAGATGAAACATTAAACAAGATTTTTGTCCATTTGTAGAAAGTTCCTAATGTCAGGGCTCATCGATTTTCATTACAAAAATGATTTTTTGTTGTGTACAAAAAATTATTATAAATGTAATTTGTATTGCGCCTCATGTTGAATGATTACTTTTTTAGGCCTCAGAGTAATTAAATATGCAATTTTTATAGACTTTTCCTCCTACTAAGAAGCTTGTGCTTTGACCGATTGAGAGCATAACATGACTTTACAGACACTTATTTTAGTTCTTATTTTAAGTGATGATTCACATCAAACAGTCATATACATTAAAAAGTAAAACATTTGAAAAATCACCATTTCTGACCATTTTAGAAAGTTCCTAAGGTCCAGGTTCATTGATTTAAAAAAAAAAAGGATTTTTTGGATTGTACAACAAACTGTTACAAATGTAATTTGTATCGCGCCTCATGATGAATGATCACTGTTTAAGGCATCAGAGTGACTAAATATGGCATTTTTATAGACTTTTCCTCATACTCAGAAGTTTTTATTCTGACCAATTTCAAACATGAAAATGACTCTTACGACACTTAGAGGCGATTACGATGTTGTGCGGAAAGCCTCCGACTGACAGTCTGAGTCCCCTAGACCGTGTCAGAACACATCCGCCGGACTCGGTCAGATATCAAACTGGCCAACTGATTACGATGTTCGCGGTCAGAAAAAAAACCTTCAGACATTCTGAATCGGTCCCGACCGACTCTCGGAGAATCTGTGTCAGTCGGAGCCGAATCTACCGACAGCGTGTCCAACCGAGCGATTACAATGTCAGATTCCAACAGCCTATCTGAATGAGAATCTCCGACACAAAAAGGCTGTCGGATACTGACTTTGGGGGCCCCTAGCGGGCCTACCTTCATCCTGAGGCCTCCAGTTTTGGGCAGCGGTGGTACCCAATTACCCCCCTGTAAAACCCTGCACTGTGTGGCAGCACCATGGGGTGCTCGGTAATTTATGACCATACTATGACCCCCACTGCTTGAAAGTCCCATTTCATCTTTTCACCAAACAGTTTCGTGATTATTTTTCCTTTAGCCCCTATTTCTCATGAACACGATACTCTCTTCCTTCTCCCCCGAAGCTCTAATCTGTTTGTCTTTCATCAAAAAAGCACATCTCCCATTACTTTAACATTTCATGTGAGCTTATCGTACCTGCTAACAAGCGATCATCCGCACTCCTTCCAAACAGACGTCTCCCTTTCCCTTTCCGACCTCCTTTTTTTTTTAAACTGTTCACTTCAACCCCTCCTATCACTGTTTGGTGAAAAGATGAAATGGGACTTTCAAGCAGTGGGGGTCATAGTATGGTCATTAATTACCGAGTGTCAGGAAGATACGAGTGTTATTATTTTTTGAGAGATGAGCTGTAGTACGGTTGAGACACTAAGGGGAGGTTTTTTTGATAAATCATGCATTCACAAATATTATTCAAAGGGTTGGTGAGATTTATAAAAGATAAGCTATCTTAATCAGTTGTTTTATGTGTGCACGTAATGGCGGATGGAGAATAAAAGCATGTTTAATTGTCGTTTTCAGTTTTCCCTGATGAAGGGCCCCAGAGGCCTGAAATGCATTGGATATTAAATAAACTGCTACTGATGAATTGGGCTCTAGTCGTGTTCTTGATGAAAGGCTCGGATGGCCAAACATGAGCATTAGAAACCTGGAAAATGGCGGTTCCTTGCATGAAGATGAGAACGATCAAAAGGAAGAAAGGATTAAATTCAAGCACAAAGGAGGTTGCAAAAATCTGTCGTAAAAAACTGAGGAGAAAGTTATATGGAGAAAGAAAATGATGCAAATGCAAATGAAAATGCTGTGCCAATGGCTAGGGGCAGAAAGTTGCACCAAAATTGTTGTTGTTAAGTTTTACACGTGCAGTGTGGGCATGGCTCGACGCCAATGAGCACGCAACAGTTAAAATGTTCGTAGTTTAAACATTTGGAAATAGTTGTCAAAAGTATAGGTGTGCAGCCCGCTTAAATATGATGAGCACCATGGGGTGCCCATGACAGTGTGCAAGGTTTTCCGCAAACACCCCTTTTCCCTATAGGAACTTGTGTTGTCGGTTGGAACACAGGCTCGATAGAAGTGAATTGGAGTCCGACTGAACGATGTTCGGAAACATCGTAATCGGAACCACTGATTGCCAGTCGGTCAGAACCGATTCCGAGAAGGAGTCGGGCGGAATGTTTCCGCACAACATTGTAATTGGGCCATTCTAAAAGTGATGATTCACATCCAACAGTGATATTCAGTCAAAAGATTAAACATTAGAAAGCTCCTAAGGTCCGGCCAGGGTCTTCGATTTTCAATAAAAAGGGGATTCTTTGACATGTACTAAAAGTGATTCCAAATGCCATTTATATTGCACCTTATGTTGAATAACCACTTGTTAAGGAATCAAAGTAACTAAATATGCCATACTTTCAGACTTTTCCTCCTACTCAGAAGCTTGAAATTGACTCTCAACACATTTCCAACAGTCACATATAGTAGAAAGATTAAACATTTGAAAAATCACAATTTCTGATCATTTTGACAACATTTCTAATGGTCCAGGATCATGGATTTTCCTCACAAAATGATTCCAAATGTCATTTGGATGATACCTTATGTTGATTGACCACTTTCTAAGGCTTCAGAGTGACTAAATATGCAATTTGTACAGACTTTTCCTCCTACTCTGAAGTTTGTGCTACGTCCCGTTTCAAGCTTTAAAATGACCCTAAACACACAAATTTTAGTTCCAAATGTGATTATTAACATCCAACAGTCATATACAGTCAAAAGATTAAACATTTAAATGATTCCAAATGGCATTTGTATCGCGCCTCATGCTGAATAACTACTTCTTAATGCCTCAGTGACCAAATATGACATATTTTTACACTTTTCCTCCTACTCAGAAGTTTTTGTTTTGACTGATATCGATCATAAAACTGACTCTAAAGTCACTTATTTTAGTTCCAAAGGTGATGATTCACATCTAACAGTTATATACAGTTAAAATATTAAACTTTTGAAAAATCACTGTTTCATAAAATTTTGAGAAATTTTTAAGGTCCGGGGTGAGGAAATAGAAATTTTACGTGGCCAGTGTGTCCCCTACATGCACCCTATGTATGTACATATACCCCATGTATGTCCATGTCACCATGCAATTCCCCTCTCATGCCTGTAATAATAATGCCTCTGCATTTCCGTCCAATGTTAGCATGTCAGTTACCAAGCCTTCCATGAAAGAAACGTTAATTCTACACTGAGGCCTATGTTACCAATGCATTTACATGGTGCACGTTTAAAAGTCGAGATGATCTCGTTTTTGTGGCTCAGCCGAGCCAGAACCCGAATTCAGGCTCCAAGCCTCCTGACACTCTGAAAGCTGCAGTTTAGCTATGTATCCCTGACCTCTCACATACTTCCTGCTCAGCCGAGAGGTGCCCAGCCCGGCCTGCCAAGACAGTATTTTGCTTACAGTTATCTGCCCTGCTCCACAGAAACACATTCCTGCTTAATGAAAAGGGTAAACATAGTCCGCCTGCAGAAGATAGGGCCTAGCCTTTCTGTCTCCATCCAAGTGATTTACAGAACTCGCATCCATTGAAGGCCCATGGCCCCATGCAATGCACAAAGAAATATATGCACACACTAGCATTTAGTGATGAGCAGCTTTTGCTCGAGCGACCTTTAAGTCAGATAATACATCCTCCAAACTCAAGATAACAGATAATACCAGAAGTGCAGGTCGTCCTGACATCCAAGACTTCTCTACTAGCACGAAAGTCAGCTCCCCCCAGCTTCCCCCAGATACACGTCAATTCCACGTCATGACCAAGTTTGCTCGCACAAGTAGGGTGAAGGTTCCTGCTGACCATGCAGACCCCCCTCCATGTATCCACCCACCTATGACACACTTATGACTCATCAAGTGAACACCCACGTGTACACCTTCTTACACGCCTTTTTCACGCCCATGTGCTCTTATCTCTCTCTTTCACTTGCTCCGCCTGGAGCGCTCCGCCTTCTCTATGCAAGTTAATGTATGTTTTAACTATAAATAATGAACTCTGTGAATAAAGTTCAGATGACGATCCTTCCTGATCCCTAGTGGAGATGGAACCCGATTCTCCCTTAACTCGAGTTACTGAATTAAAGCCCTTTTGAATCGGACACCGCGGACTCTGCCTCTCATTATATGCATGATCTTTATTAATGTATAGAAATTCCGACAGGGTAATTAATTTATTTACCACATAATCTGGCGCCCGAACAGGGACCAGTCCCCTTCCCCACGCGCCGGAGATGTAGTTACAGCCCCCTACCCCCTTCTACAGCCGTGACGGACTTCAAGTGTACACGACAGCGGGACTTCCTGCCTACTCCCTCAGGCCCACGGAGGAGACGGAGACTGCGACCAGGCATCCACACGAGGCGGTGAGGATTGCGGACCATCCCAATCAGAGCCCAAGTCGAGAGAGCAAGGTCCGAGGTATCCCGAGGCCCACCTGTTCTGAGGCGCATGCGCAGCAACAGCAGCAGTAGCAGTCACGCAGTATCGAGTTTCCGAGGCCTTCAAGTTCTGCTTCCCGGTGAGTACCGTTATTGGGAACGCATAGAGACGGGTTCATTTATTTGAGCCCGGTAAATACGTGTCTGGGTACACAGGCACGGTAGAGACGTGTCCATTTCGGTGGACGCGGTAAAGACGTGTCTCTTTATGAGACCGGTATGGTTGTACTGTTTTACAGTACATAAAGTAAACAGTTTTTCAAGTTCATGTTTTTTTTCCTATGTACTAGTTAGGATGTATCTGGTTTTTTTCATGTTTTAGTGTTGTAGTGTGAATGGTTGTTTTCAGTCTTTTTTTTTTTGTGTATATTGTGTATTCGTCAAGTTAGTTCCAACATGCCACTGTTTTCGAAATTACTTCAGATAGGGACCAGGAAAGGGATACTGGAAGAGTCAGTTCCCGTCCCGCCTAGAGACACACCTGGTCATTTTATGTACCAGAAACATGGGCTAGATGCCATACTGTTTTTAGACTTATGGGTAGATTACACGAAGGATCTAGAAGAGAAGTATAGATGGCCTGTCTCAGGAACATGGGATGCTGAATGCATCATGAAAGTAGAGGAAGCGCTATGGAAAAAGAAAGTTAGACAGTCCCAGAAAGATGCCATTGAGTTATGGCGTAAAGAAGCGCATAGGAGAGCAGAGAAAGAATTCCACAAAGCAGAGAGGAGTAAAGAAACAGCAGAAAAGGCCAGAGAAAAAGAGCTAAAGGAAGAGGGGGAACGGGTCAAGGCAGAACAAGTAGATAGAGAAAGAAATGCCCTCGTCACTGCTATGTATCCCGTCCTCGCTGAAGGACTAGCTAAAGTGACCCCCTCAGAAGTACCCGGTAATTTGCCGCCACCACTGATCCCGACTAAAGTACGTAGGCATAAACAGACAGAAGCTGAGGCTTTTATTTCCTCCTATTTAGAGGAGCCCGCTCCGGATTATGTAAACGCAGAATTCCCTCCTCCTGTCCCATCTGTCAACAATCCATTTTTTCCTCCGCCCCCACCACCGGATCAGCTTACACAACTGCGGCTTCCACCGGCCGTGAAAGATGAGGTACGACAAGGGGCACTGGGAGGGGGGCCCTCAAACACGCCACGAACACCGCCAGCAAAACGAACACTGCAAGAGTTAGGACTACAACGAACGCCACAAATGACAGCATCACCCTATTAGCATAATGTAACGATTACACAGTGTATATACGATCCAGTACCAGGTGTGGGTGCCATGCTCATGTCCTCACTACGATTAAGACACGCCGTAGATTATCTGATCCCATTACCAGGCATGAAGGACAATTTAGACAAAATATACCATTTCATTAGAACGGGGGAGGGACCCGATAGTATAGAAAAGGCCATGGAACTAAGAAAGGTGGAAGTTCAACGTATGATTTTACGTTTTTTGATTAACTGTCTGATCAGGGAACAAGACCAACCAGACAAAGGAGTAACTAGAGGTATGATTGATTGGAGTGACAACATAGCTGCCGGTAAACATGATAAACAGGGAAAGACAGAATGTATGTACAAGAAAATACGAAAAGAAATCTTAAAATTACACAGGAAAGAGTCAGATGAGAAAGAGGATTCAGCATCAGAAGATGCTGAGCACGAAACAGAGGGAATGGATAAAATGAATTACGTAGGCAAAGCACGGCAGTTTGACAGGCCCAAGTGCCTCGACCACCGCAAACAGGGACCCCCTATAAAAGAAAGATATTCCCTTGAAAATCTATTTCAAGCTACTGAGAACGCACTGAAAAGACGAGTAGAGTGCGATAGACCCCACACCCTACACGAACAGGAATTAGCCCGGTCAGCCGTTCAATGGGTGTCTAATTCTAACATATATAACAGTGACGTAGTGGCTCAGACCTTTTTGAGCCTTCCTCCGAACGAACAGTGTTTGGCTGGTATTTACATGGTTCAACATTTGATAACGTTGTACGAGAGTCAATATTCTGATCCCGGTCCCTTGTATAAATTACTGGACGATATACTTCTAGAGAGATGGATAGGCCTAGGTACCGAATTAATTAATGTCATTCTGGACCAACGACGTAAGTTCTTGACTTTTCTGACAACGTGCATGATTCCTGCCCCACACCACGACAGAAAGAGCTTACACATAGACAGACAGAACCCCCTACGAGAGGATCATCCCGTTAAGAATTCAACGGGTGAGCTCCAGCGAGTATACGTATACACACCCTTGATGAAAATAGAAATACTGGAAATGAAAAAGATGCTGCCCTGCCATGATAAAGACCCGGGGGGGTTCCACCGTGAATTAAAAGACATTCTCCGCATAGGGGATTACACGTACGCTGACATCATTAAATTATTAAAAGTACTGTTGCCAGCAGGCATTTATGAAAAGCTTAAAGAGAAAGACTGGGAGGTGGGAGAGAAAAAGATAAGTTGGACAGAATTGGAAAATGAGGATAAAGGCCGGCACCCTGGTGTTGGTCTTGGGGACAAAGCTAAAGAACTACCTGAACTCTTGATACAGGTCCTGCCAAGATTATTGATTACTAAAAAGGAAGATTGGGATGCTATTTCAGCCTGTAAACAGAAACAAGACGAAGACACCAGTGATTTCTATTCTAGAGTCGAGAAATGTTTTACTATTAATAGTGGCCTTAAGCCAAGTAGTGAATCGTACCCACATCTTTTTGTGAGCAAATTAGTAGAGAATTCCTTACCCCCGATTAAGAATAGAGTACTGAAGGTTGAGAGTACCTGGCAAGCAAATAGCCCTTCCCAAATGTTGCAAATGTTACAATACCACCAGAACAGAATTAAAGAGGAACAGGAACATGAAAAGAGACGCATGAAAGATACGAAAATGAAAGTGCTAGTTGCACAATCAGTACCAGCTAATGGGAATAAAAAGGGCACGACACCTGTTAAAGGGAACTGTAATTATTGTAAGCAACCAGGTCACTATGTAAATGAATGTGCCGCCCTGAAACACAATATAGCTACAGGCAAGACAAAAGAAAGACCGCATCCTCCTAGACAGAATAGCACCCCACAGAACACGCAACAGACAGTGGCGAATTTTACACCCCCACCAGCAGCTGCCACACAACAAGTCACGCAACAAATGTACCAGTACGCACAGTCAGACTATCCAGAATTTCAACAGTACTCATGAAACAGCCTAGAGAGGGAGGTTGGCTTGCCCCTTATAGGGGTTCCTGTAGATCAAGAAGGTCCCTATGTACATAGTCGTGTATTGGGAAAAGACAGAAAATTTCTGATTGATACAGGGGCGAGCAGAACTACCATCAGTCATGACGAGGTTCCAGGGGCACCCCTCTCAGGCTCACAGAATGTTTCCCTGGGATTTTCAGGAAAGTCTATTGTTAACGAAGTGTCAAAGCCAGTTTCCCTAGGAGTCGGTCCATTGTCCCGTACCACAGACGTGTTACTTACTAAGTCATGTCCAGAAAATTTGCTTGGTATAAAGACATTGAAAGAACTAGGAGCAGTTATTTGTTGTTCTCCGGAAGGAGTGCGATTGTTTTTACGTGATTTTAAAGGACATTATGTGTTGAAAGATTTTGATCACAGACTCCAGAATGTACCACAACATTTATGGGCACAAGGTCCGACTGATGTAGGTTACATGCACATTACGCCACACCGTGTCACTCTTAAACCAGGAGTAGTACTGCCACGAATCCGACAATACAAGTTACCACCTGATGCCGTAGTAGCCTTACTTAAAATTGTTGACGAACTCATTGCACAAGGAGTTGTAGTAGAAACTGACTCGAATGTATGTAATTCACCTGTCATCCCTATTCTTAAACGAACTGACCCTAATGCACCACCAGTCTACAGACTAGTGATTGACCTCCGAGAACTGAACAAATGCATAATACCCCAATACCCAGTGGTCCCAGACATTTCTTCATTACTGACTGCAATTGATTCCGAGGCGACGTTCTTCACTGTAATTGATCTAAAGAACGCCTTCTTCAGTGTCCCAATACATCCAGAGAGCCAATACCTCTTCGGATTCTGTTTAAATGGACGCAGTTTTAAATTTACTAGAGCTCCTCAAGGATTCACAGAAAGCCCTAGTATTTACAGCCAAGCATTGAAAAGACAACTAGACAGTATTCACATGCCTGCCAACACCGCACTGCTCCAATATGTAGACGATATCCTGATCACAGCACGAACAGAACCAGACTGTGAACATGCATCACTGACAGTCTTATACTTTCTGGCAGACAAGGGGCACAAAGTGTCCCCTTCGAAGTTGCAATTCTGTGCACAGCAAGTGGTGTACCTTGGACACTTGCTGTCCAAGAGGGGTAGACAGTTGACACAAGACCGCATTCAGTTAATCGCAAACCTTTCACAGCCCAAGACACAAAAGGAAGTACGGGCCTTCATTGGCCTCACTTCTTACTGCAGACAATGGATTCCCCAGAATGCATATCTAGCCAAACCACTCATACAGCTAACAACACAGGAGGCAGCGTCTTCGACTGTCCTCCCTTGGACACAAGAACATACCCTTGCATTCGAAGAATTGAAAAAAGCCTTATGTCAAGCACCAGTTTTAGCGACTCCTTGTTACAGCAAGCCTTTTACGCTTTTTGTCACTGAACGAGGGGGAACAGCATTATCTGTCCTTACACAAGATCAAGCAGGAAAACACAAGCCTTGTGCTTATTTTTCTAGTACATTGGATCCAGTGGCCCAGGCTCTGCCTGCGTGCCTGAAATCAGTTGCAGCAACAGCCCTAGCAATAAGACAGAGTGATTCCATAGTGTTAGGACACCCCCTGACAGTACAGGTTCCACATGCAGTGGAAGTTCTCTTGAACAGGACACAGACACAACATCTGACTATAGCAAGACTGACAGGATATGAACTAACGTTATTTCAGCCACACATAGAGATCAGACGATGCAACATTCTCAACCCTGCTACACTCTTGCCCTCAAGCACAGTAGACACTGCACCACATGACTGTGTGGAAGTAATTAATACAGTGACGAAACCAAGACAAGACCTGACACACATTGCACTGCCAGACCCTGACCTGACACTTTATGTAGATGGTTCATGCATGAGAACAAGCACAGGAGAGTTAGTGGCCGCATATGCCGTGACCACTGATACTGAAGTCATAGAGACACAACGAATAGACACATTGTCAGCACAAGCAGCAGAGCTCATCGCTCTGACACAAGCTTGCATGCGAGCCAAGAACTTGAAAGTAAACATATATACAGATTCACAGTACGCTTTCGGAGTCGTTCATGACTTCGGAGTGTTATGGCAGGAGAGAGGTTTTCTGACCTCTCATGGGACTAAAATTCAGCACGGTCCGCTCATTCAGGCTCTGTTAGAAGCAATACACTTGCCTACATCCATAGCCATCATGAAATGCAAAGCCCACACGAAAGTTACAGACACCATCTCCCAGGGTAAAGACCTGGCAGACCGAACAGCTAAACTTACAGCCCAGACACCAACGAACACGACAAAGACAAAAGTACCAACACTGACAACCAGCATGACAGTCAAGGATCCCTCACAAGATGTACTCGACATACAGACACATGCCGCTCCAGACGAAATAAAGAAATTGACTGAACAAGGAGGGGTCCAGACTGATCAGGGTTGGATGACAAAAGGCAAAGCTACATGGTTTCTCCCCGACTCTATGGTACAAGTCATCATAAACACAGCACATAGTCCCGCACACTTAGGAGAAAAGGCTATGCTAGACAGAAGTGTGGCTCAGGGGTTAGAGGCGGCAGACCTGGAGCTTGAGTTCGGCCCGGGACCAGGGTTCAATTCCCCGCCTTGGCGGGTCTTGGGCTCAAAAATTCCACGGACTCGTTAATTCTCGCTCCGGTGCCTTCTCGACTCACGGGTTCACACTCTGCGACTCTGGGCAATAGCTTGCTTAATCTCCACAACGGCCCCTCGCGGTGGGATGCCTGGCTTTCACCTTGTGGATACCCTGCCAGGGTATCTCACAGGGGAATACCAGGACGGGTTCCCTAAGCAAGCGCTGAGATGCCCCAGGGTAAGTCGTGCGCTATATAAGTCTCATTCATTTCATTTCATTTCATTTCACAGTTTACAGAATATTTGGTTCAACAAGCACCTGCGTGCAGCAGCCAAACAGAAAGTACGCACCTGCATGATCTGTTGCCAGTTCAATCCAGGCAAAGGCATTCCAGTGGAACAGGGAGGATTTCATCCTCCTGACCACCCTTTTGAAGTCCTCCAGATGGATTATATCCAGATGGACAGATGTCGAGGATACAAATATGTCCTAGTAGTTGTATGTGCACTATCTAGATGGACAGAAGCGTACCCAGTCCCTGATTACACTGCTGTGACCACTGCCAGGCAGTTGGTTCGAGAGTTCTTTCCACGGTACGGATTGCCCCGTGTCGTGTACTCAGATAACGGTCAGCCATTCTCCTCTGAATTAATGAAACAAGTATCTCTTCTGTTAGGGTACCAGTGGAAGTTCCATTGTGTACGACACCCAGAGGCAGCCGGACTTGTAGAAAGACATAACCAGACACTTAAGACGAAATTAGCGAAAGTCTGTGCAGAAAAAGGCGTGGATTGGATGGTAGCCTTGCCAGTTGCCCTCTTTTTCATGCGTATGGTAGCTCATTCCAGAACAGGACTGTCCCCTTACGAGGTGGTTTTTGGTAGACCACCGAATATGTGGGGTACGCCTATGCCAAAGAAAATTACCGATGTTGACAGTAATATGCTGACAGATTACCTGGCTTCCTTGATGTCTGCACTCCTCTCTTGTCGTTCACAGGTTGCAGCCGCCTTCCCCGACAACACCCAAGTTAAAGAACACACCATTGTTCCAGGAGACGTAGTTCTGGTGCGGAATTTTGATCGTTCAAGCCCTCTCGAGCCCCGCTGGCGAACGCCGAAGTTAGTACTGCTTACCACGAGGACTGACGTCAAGGTCGAGGGACGTAAGGGCTGGATCCATGCCCAACACATCAAGAAATTCCATGGAAATGCCGGAACTCTGATCGAAACTAAAGACTGCCCCGAAACCAGTGATTCAAAGCCCCCTTTGCTAGAAAAGACTCTGCAACAGGAGTGTAGGTCAAAATTACGGTCTAGTAAGTCAGACAGCGTTTAATTGTTTAAGTCCACCCTGTGGTGAATCGGTTAGACAGGTTCCTGACATGTATAAGATCGTAGACCAGAATAGCAGACAGAGAGATAAGAAAGAAAAGTACTGCAAGACTTTACGCAGTAGATGTATAGTAACTCTGATTATTATGTTTCTTCTAAGTATAACGATTATATGTATCAGCTTGACACTACATGTTTTCTTTCCTCCTATTGCTTCACATATACATTCTTCCTTTAACGATACTGTAGAGCACACATTCAGTGACCTGCCACCCCATGAACTGTCATACCGACTAGCACTGCGCAACAATGCTTTTATTCGAATGTTGCACCATTCTCATCAGACCAGCAATGTAACGAATTGCTGGGTATGTGGCCGACTCCCACCTTATCAGAAAACGAAGGGAGTTCTGCCCCTCTTTCCTTTCCCGTTCTCGCACAATGGTTCGTGCGGAGCATGGTTTGCTTTAATGTCATCACAAGACAGAAAGTTCACAGATTCCCAGAGTGATTGGATCTGGGGAGATTTGAATACAGTAATGAATAAGGCATGTTTTCCAGACGAAGATGGTCTTCCCCAGAGAAAAGGGACAGATCTAGAGAATGAAGTGTACGAACAAGGAAATGCTTCCCTTAACTTTATGATTCTGAAAGTCCAGTCCGAGAAAAATACAGGTCCACCGTTCATAACAGTCTTACCAGTAAAAGGTGAATTATGCGTTAGAAAGAAAGGATCAGTGCCTTTAGGACACAGTGATTGTAATACTGTAGTTGAGTTCAATGATAAAGGAAAGTCTACTTTCAAAGCTTCCTGCCATTCCTATTTCATTTGCGGTCAGACAGCCTATGTACGTCTGCCCTTAGACTGGGGTGGGACGTGTTATATAGCGTTCCTACTGCCACCCGTTTTTCTAGCCCCATCCCATTATCATCGAGATTCCCGACTAGTGCATGTTAGAAACAAGAGGGAGACTGATTCCCCAGTTGTCGATCAGACTGAGACAGCTCTGGAGCAATATTCAGATTTCAATAAAGGATTCTTTTTCTTCATAGGTCCCGTCCAAAACAGTAAATTAATACGCAGGTTAACAAGAACCCTTGAAGCAGTAGTGAATGAGACTACTTCTGCTCTAGCTAACTTGACCGAGGAGCAGTCTGCGATGAGACTTGTTGTTCTTCAGAACCGCCTTGTTCTTGACGTCATCCTGGCAGATAGGGGCGGAGCTTGTAGAGTGATCGGCTCCAGTTGTTGCGTGTTTATTCCTAATAACGCGCCATCCGTGTATGCAGCAATAACAAGACTCCACAAGATAGCTCACGAGATACACCAGAACCCAGGCACATGGACTTGGTTCAGTTGGCTCTGGAGTATAATATCAGCATGGGGATGGAAAGTATTGTCGTTCCTAGGTATGATACTGCTAGTTATATTCAGTTGCTGTCTCTGTCTACAATGTGGCCCGTCGATTTGTGGCTTGTGTGCCACTGCCTGTATTCCCCATCCACGTATCCAAAAGAAAAAAGACGAGCAAATGATGCTGTATGATCAGATATATGGTATCATGAATATTGATGTGTCCTGAAGGGCACAGTAGGGGACAAGGAGGGAATGAGGAAATAGAAATTTTACATGGCCAGTGTGTCCCCTACATGCACCCTATGTATGTACATATACCCCATGTATGTCCATGCCACCATGCAGGTCCCCTCTCATGCCTGTAATAATAATGCCTCTGCATTTCCGTCCAATGTTAGCATGTCAGTTACCAAGCCTTCCATGAAAGAAACGTTAATTCTACACTGAGGCCTATATTGCCAATGCATTTACATGGTGCACGTTTAAAAGTTGAGATGATCTCGTTTTTGTGGCTCAGCCGAGCCAGGACCCGAATTCAGGCTCCAAGCCTCCTGACACTCTGAAAGCTGCAGTTTAGCTATGTATCCCTGACCTCTCACATACTTCCTGCTCAGCCGAGAGGTGCCCAGCCCGGCCTGCCAAGACAGTATTTTGCTTACAGTTATCTGCCCTGCTCCACAGAAACACATTCCTGCTTAATGAAAAGGGTAAACATATTCCGCCTGCAGAAGATAGGGCCTAGCCTTTCTGTCTCCATCCAAGTGATTTACAGAACTTGCATCCATTGAAGGCCCATGGCCCCATGCAATGCACAAAGAAATATATGCACACACTAGCATTTAGTGATGAGCAGCTTTTGCTCGAGCGACCTTTAAGTCAGATAATACATCCTCCAAACTCAAGATAACAGATAATACCAGAAGTGCAGGTCGTCCTGACATCCAAGACTTCTCTACTAGCACGAAAGTCAGCTCCCCCCAGCTTCCCCCAGATACACGTCAATTCCACGTCATGACCAAGTTTGCGCGCACAAGTAGGGTGAAGGTTCCTGCTGACCATGCAGACCCCCCTCCATGTATCCACCCACCTATGACACACTTATGACTCATCAAGTGAACACCCACGTGTACACCTTCTTACACGCCTTTTTCACGCCCATGTGCTCTTATCTCTCTCTTTCACTTGCTCCGCCTGGAGCGCTCCGTCTTCTCTATGCAAGTTAATGTATGTTTTAACTATAAATAATGAACTCTGTGAATAAAGTTCAGATGACGATCCTTCCTGATCCCTAGTGGAGATGGAACCCGATTCTCCCTTAACTCGAGTTACTGAATTAAAGCCCTTTTGAATCGGACACCACGGGCTCTGTCTCTCATTATATGCATGATCTTTATTAATGTATAGAAATTCCAACAGGGTAATTAATTTATTTACCACAGGGGTCTTCAATTTTTATCAAAGAATTGAATTTTTGACATGTACAAAAAATGATTCCAAATATCATTCGTATCATACGATTTCATCGGGTCAGGCATGCCTTCACACAATACGCCATGCGCACTGCAGTTCTTCCTGTTAATTGAATCCTCCTGTCTGGAGCAGTAGAAGCTGAGTGCAGCCAGTAGCAAGAGCAGGACACCATTTGGAAGGTAGGTAAGTCCTAGACTCCTGTCCTCTGCACCGGTAAACTCCTCTCTGCTGCAAATGCGAAGTTTTTGAAAACTTCGCACTACAAACAGAGTGCAGAGTTTCAAAACTCTGTAAACTCCGCTGGCGGAGCGGAGTTAACCGCCCACCTTGAGTCAAAAGTTAAAAAATTTAAAAAATCACAATTTCTGACTATATGACAAATTTCCTATGGTCCAGGGTCATCCATTTTTATCAAAAAAAGAATTTTTTGGCACATACAAAACTTGATTCCAGGGCAGATATGTGGCGGTGGAAGGGAGGTTGATAGGCAGGGTGATATCTCTCTGTAATGTGTATGCTCCTAATGTAGATTTGCCCGCATTCTTGTCTGCCATCTCGGGCAAAATGGCGGGTTATTTGGCAGGGCCGGTCATCCTGGGGGGGGATTTCAACTCGGTCGAGGATGTGTTACTAGATAGGTCCCATCCCCCACTGCGCGCGTCACCAGTGCATAGGGTCGCCAAGCGTAGGCTAGAGTGGCAGGAGAGCTGGGCCCTCACGGATGCATGGAGGTCGTTGCACCCCACTACTAGGGACTACTCCTTTCACTCGCACCTACATGATCTGCACGTAAGGCTTGACGCGTTTCTTTGTTCGTCATGTGTGCTCCCAGCGGTGGGTGGGGCGGAATACTTGGCCAGGACGTTGTCGGACCACAACCCTTTGTTGATATCTCTGGACTGGATGGTGACTGTTAACTGTGTGCCAACATGGCGCCTGCAGCCCGACACCCTAGATGACTTGTTGTTCAGGGAGGCGTTGGGTGAGCGCATTGAGAGGTACTTCGAGGAGAACAATGGCTCGGCCTCCACAAGGGCGGTAGAGTGGGATGCATTTAAGGTGGTGGTGCGGGGGCACTGTATTGGGCACACGGCTGGGGCCCGCAAAACTTTGTTGGACGACTTAGATAAGGCTGAGGCACGACTGAGGGAGCTGGAGAAGAGGCGCCCGAATCACCCTGAGTTGCAGGAGGGGCTTAGCGGAGCACGGGAGGGGCTGGCGGTGGAGCTAGAGCGGCTGCGTAGCTTTGACCACAAGGCGTATATGACGAGAGCGCATGCGGAGGGTGATAAGGCGGGGTCTATGTTGGCATGGCTCGCTAACCCAGTTCGGAGGGGAGTGCCGATCATGGGGATCCAGGAAGCAGGGGAGGAGCCCTGCCACACTCAACCCGGGATCCTGAATAAGTTTCGGGCTTATTACGAAGGGCTATATGAGAGTGGGGAAACAGGAGGGGCGGAGGAGCTTGGCGAGTTCTTGGACGGTTTGCAGTTGCCCCGGGTGGAAGACTCAGAGGCAGAAGAGCTGGGTCGGCCCGTCACTCTTGGAGAGATAGGGTGTGCAGTAAAGCAGATGGCCAGAAATAAGACCCCGGGACTTGACGGGCTCCCGATCGAATTCTGTAGTAAATACCTAGAGCACCTTGCTCCTCGGCTGCGCGAGGTGTACAATGAGGCACAAACGAAGGGTCGACTCCCGGGCTCCATGAGCGAGGCCCTCATGATCCCGCTCTTAAAGCCGGGCAGAGAGGGAGCGGCCTTGTCCTCGTACCGCCCGTTATCCATGTTGACGACGGACTATAAGATCCTCAGTAAAATCCTTGCCAACAGACTGCTGGTACACATGACGGGCCTTGTTCACAAAGACCAGTGTGGTTTTATTCCGACACGCAACACCACCCACAACATTCGCAGACTTACGAGGCTGATGGGTGCGGACTGGCCGGACGCCGTCTCCCCATTTGTCCTCTCCATTGATATAGAGAAGGCATTTGACAGCCTTGAGTGGGGATACCTGTATGAGGTGATGCGACGCTTCGGACTGGGGGACGGATACATTAAGTGGACCAAGGTCCTGTACACCGAGGCGGTGGCTAGAGTTCGAGTGGGCACTCTGATCTCGAGACAATACCCGGTCAGGCGTGGCACTAGACAGGGTTCCTGCGCTCCTGTTCGCCTTGGCGATGGAACCCTTCGCTGCGGAGGCCAGGCTGGGCCGCCACTATGCAGGTTTATCATTTCGGGGCAGGCCGCACCTCATCTCTCTGTACGCAGATGACCTGCTGATGTTTCTGGCTGATGCGGGACCCGAGCTCCAGGGGGCGCGGCAGCTACTGGAGCGGTTCGGCAGGCTGTCGGGCCTGAAGGTCAACTGGCCTAAATCCTGCCTATTCCCCCTGAGACCAGGGGAACCGTGCCCGCTCAACGCACAGGAGCTACGGTGGGAGCCACGCTGTCTGCACTATCTGGGGGTCTACGTTTACCATACCCCGGCTGACTTGCTGGACGGTAACATCACCCGCTGTATTAATGCCCTGAGGGGGTCCATGGACTTCTGGGCAACTCTGCCGTTATCCCTGGCTGGTAGGATCTCCCTGCTTAAAATGGTAGCCCTGCCCAGGCTTTTGTATTATTTTAGGACACTCCCGGTGTGGATCCCGAGCTCTGTCTTTAAACGCCTGAGATCTCTGGTCATAGCGTTCTTGTGGGGCACGGGAAGAAGGCGCATAGCGCTCGACACTCTGCTGCGCCCCAAGGATGAAGGAGGTATGGCGGTGCCAGATTTTGAAGGGTATTACCTGGCCGCGCAGCTGCAGATTTTTATTCAGGAGGTAGCGAGAGTATATAGAGGCCCCGAGGACGCGAGAGTAGACGGCACCCCGCGGCACATTCTAGCGTACATCACGCTGCACCAGAGGCTCCGGGTGGGAGACCTGACGGTTGAGGAGCAGACGTTCCGGCTCTGCTGGGACCGGGCCCGTAAGCGAGCGGATGTCCGCCTTATGTATGCCCCTGAAATTCCGCTGGGGATGGTCACCGCCCTCCCACATGGAGGAGACTGGTCGCGCTTGCTGGGATGGGAGGAGGCGGGAATACACATGCTGGGTGATCTCTACGAAGACGGGGTGTTGCTGCCGTTTCAGGACCTGCAGGAGCGTTTTGACCTCCCGAGGGGCGACTACTTGTTGCATGCAGCGGTCACGGGCGCTATGCAAGCCCATTGGGGGGAAGGGTTGCAGGAGCCGGACACCTCAATGGCCTGCCAGTATACAATGATGGCGGCGGGGACTTTTAAGGCCGTCACGTGCTTGTACTCTAGGATGCAGCGGGAGGCCTTGCAGCCTTTGACGGCCCTGAAGGCCAAGTGGGAGCTGGACCTTCAGGTGGAGATACCTGACGCGACCTGGGGCCAGTTGCTGCGGCGAGCACGGAAGAGCTCGAGAAACGCCAGGTTTCAACTGATTCACTTTTATGTTATTCACAGGGCATACCTTACTCCAGGGAAAATCCAACAGTACTTTGGGGTGGACAACGCTGCTTGCCCCAGATGTAACACGGTAGGGGCGGACTTGGGTCACATGCTGTGGGATTGCCCATCTCTAGGAGACTACTGGCAGGAAGTTGGGCGGGCCCTTAATGGCGCGACAGACAGGGATGTCCAGTACACTAAAGCGGTTGGCATTCTCCATTGGTTCCCCCACACGCCTAGGAATAAGATGACTAGTAAATTTATTGACTTGGGACTTATTCTGGCCAAGCGGGAGATCACGAGGAACTGGAAGTCCAGAGTGGGGCCCACGTATCAAAGATGGTATGGGGAGTGCTTGAGATGGGCTGCGTGTGAAAGTACTCTGAGGTACCAGATGGCCTGGAGGATGAATGATGAGAAAGCTCTGGAGAGGGCGACCGCATGGGAAGTGATGGTGCAGGCGCTTCGTGATATGGATGCTGAAGAGCTGGAGGGCGAGGGTGAACTGGATGGGGCAGGCCCTGTCACTATACAGGAGAATACACACTAGCGAATGACTGATCCCTCCTGTAACACACCAGACACCTTTACACTATTGACCCAACGCAGAGCGACCACGGGGGAGGGTGGGTAGGAAGCTGGTTTGGTGGGGTGTTGGGGTACCGAAAGTTGGGGAGGGGGAGGGGCGAAAATCACAAAAGCAACCCAAAGGTATTTGCCAAATGCTACTGTCAGACACTGTAAGACGCAACAAGAGGTGATCAGGGGAGAGGTCATACGCCCCGAGGACAGGGTGGACCTCCCGGATGGAGAAGGACTGGACCATGCTAATCTTGTGCAAGCTGCATAAATACTGCTGATTGTATTGTCTGTACATTTATATTGGTGATGCAATAAAAACCTAATGGAAAAAAAAAATACAAAACTTGATTCCAAATGTCATTTGTATCGTGGCTCAAGTTGAATAGCAAATATTTAATGCCTCAGAGTGACCAAATATGGTATTTTTATAGACTTTGCCTCCTTCTCAGAAGCTTGTCCTTTAACCAATTTCGAGCATTAAAATGACTCTAAACACACATATTTTAGTTCCCAAAGTGATAATGCACATCCAACAGTCATATACAGTCAAAAGATGAAACTTTTAAAAAAAATTATAATTTCTGAACATTTTGAGAAAGTTCCTAAGTTCCAGGGTCATCGATTTTTAAATATAGAGTTAATGGCGTGTACAAAAAATTATTCCAAATCCCATTTGCATCGCACCTCATGTTAAATAACCACTTTTTTGGCCTTAGGGCAGAGGTCTTCAAACTATGGGGGGCGCCCCCCTGGGGGTCGTGGATGGGTTCCCAGGGGGGCGTTAAATGCCTCTGGAATTGCATGTTAATGAAGATGGCCTGGAAGTGCGGCGTTTTTTCTTTGCTGCATTTCCAGTCTGTCTTCAGTTACTGAGAGCTGTGATCCGAGTGCGGTGGGGGCGGGGGTCAGGAAGTGTGCTGGCAGGGTCAAAAAGTTGCTTGAAAAACACAATCATTTGCAAAGCAATAGGTCTCACATTTGTGAGAGTTAGAGCTATTGCATTGTAAATTATGTTTCTTTGCAAATTGCTGAAAACAAAAGACATTTATGTATTTTTATTTTTGCCCCATTGCAATTCCTGACCTATGTGAGGATTGCTCAAGAATGTATTTAACTAACATCCTGCTAACAGCAAAAGTATCAAAAGTGCTTCAAAACTCATTGAAATTCAATGAGTTAACAACGGGCTGTATTTATTGTAATGCATAAACATCAATAGTTAGGCCTTTATTACAGAAATTTCCAGAATCTTGTGGAAGCTGTTTTTTTCAGCTTGAATCGTGGATAGGATATGTGGTAATTACAGAACAACACAGTGTTGATAAATTCAATTATTATTTCCTATGAAGTTTACATGCACACCAAACACGGAGGGACTTGCAGGACACTGGGTGGACTGGTAATAACTGCCCTCTTCACCCTGGGAGATTTGGGCGTGTTAATTGCTTCACAGCACTGAATTCACAACCGCACAGTTACTCTAGGGAAGCACTGAGCCTACCAGCCCACTCTGGTACAGGGACAATAGGCTTCAGCAGCAGGTTGAGCACTGGGAAAGAGATGCAGTCAGAGAAAGAGGTATTAGTTATAGAGGTCAAGCTCATCAAAATACACTAAGGACGAATTTAGAGGTAACAGGGAATAGAGCAATGGAAAGTAAGAAGAGAATGATGGAATGAAAGGAAAACAGGCTTGGTCCAGGGGCAGATAGGCTGGTTCAGTGCAAAGAAATATTGGAGTCAGGAGAAAGGGCAAAAGGGTTCGTCACTAACGGAAGTTGTCAAAATGAAGGTAAAGAAGAAATTGTTAAAGTGGGTGGGAATTGTTTAGCGGCAAAGGGAATAGTTAATGTTTGTTCGTGTGCTGTGAGGACATATTAATCTGCGCGGCAATAAGCAGATGGTTGGTTTTATGTACCTGAGCTCAAACAGCCTTATGACAACAGCAACAAGGTGTTCATGGTAATCACATTGAATAGTACGTTTGGGAGACTAAATAGCTACTGAATCTGTGCTCAATATATTTAAAAAACATGGCAGAAGACCACAAAAGAAGTGAATTGTACAGCAAAATAAACCGCAACATACATAGAACTAGGTTCACTTAAAAACATAAGTGTGCAACAAGAACGCATTTGTCTTCCTGTACTGCACAATAAAGCAAAATTATCGAAAATACATAAATCTGTCCTTCAGAATAGAATGTTTGTAAGTACTAGGTAAGTACTAGTTTACAGCACTGAAGAATTGGATATGCAGTACTATGCAGCAGATGATGGATTACGTGGCAAATGCGGTAATATAAGTGGACTTTTACCCCCCTTTTTTTCTTTAAAAAAGGCCATTCATTAGTGAAGCAGGTACTGCTGCCAGGTGTGTAAATGGCCACTGTTGGTTATCAATAATTACGCAGATGCAGCAGGACTGGGGCCCATGGGTTTGAGGGGGCCAGTGCATCACAGTTATCACTGCCTACCTTTAAAAAAAGGGCATGGAAGCTTATTTTCCTTTTTAGCATTAGGACCGAGGGCACCTTTGCAGAAAAAAGGGCGACAACGTGGGGGAGCTTTATTTTTTTCTGAAAGGGAGAGAGAACCTGATTCAAAATCGGAGTGATGGTCAGGCATGTGGGGGAAGTCTCCTACTCAGGAGTGCTGTTATCAATAATGCAGCAGGGGTCCAAGAGTTTGAGGGGCTTACAACACCCCAATTACGAGGAGCAGTATTTTTGGGACCATAGATGTTTTTGTTTGATGCATTTGTTGTTTTATAAGTATCATACTTAGTGTGGTTTATGAGCTATAGAAAAAGTACTCCTGAAATCATTTCATAAGTCCCATCCCTTGCACACAGCCATGTCCCTCCCACTCGACCAATCGTTGCCTTGAATGAATGAATGAATGAATGAAGTGGGATTTATACATGCGCGACTTAGCCCAGTGGGCGTCAAGGCGCCTAACTCAATATAAAGCTGTTAACACCAGAAGACAGAAACTTACTGATAGGCCTTAATGAAGCACCAGGTTTTGAGCGCTTTCCTAAAGAGCTCAAATGATGGCTGTAATTTGATCTCCAAGGGAAGTGTGTTCCATAATTGGGGTGCCAGAATGGAGAAGGCCTTATTCCCCCATCTAACCTTCCTAGAGCGTGGAACTACCAGTTGGTTCAGCTCTAGAGAGCGTAAGCATCTGCTCGGAACATACCGAGTAAGCAGGGATCCGAGAGCGTCGGAAGGGCCAGCCATAAGGGCTCTATAAGTGAGGCAGAGAAGTTTAAAGGACACTCTGGAGATGATAGGGAGCCAATGGAGACTCTTCCTTGCCGTAGTAGCGGAGGACAGCCATGGCATAGCCAACACAAATCGCGCCGCCGCATTCTGCACGACCTGTAAACGCTGCAGAAGCCCCTTGTTGGCCCCGGCGTAGAGTGAGTTGCAATAATTCAGCCTAGAGCTAACAAGAGCAATCACAATCTGCTTGCGTGCCTGTGGGGAAAGATAGTGAAGGATTCTTTTAAGGGTCTTGATGACGCCCCAACAGGTGGCCACAGTCCTGTTAACCTGAGACTCCATAGACAGCAAGTTGTCGAAAATGACACCTAGATTCCTAGCAGATTGTGTAGGAGTGGGGCAGATGCCTAAGGATGAAGGCCACCACTCACCTGACCACATGTCCTGGTCTTTGCCAAAGACCAAGACCTCTGTTTTGTCACCGTTCAACTTTAGTGAGTTGAGAATCATCCACTCTGCAACAAGTTGCATGCAGGACCTAAAGTTGAGAGCGGTGGTACTCACAGAGTGGGTCAGGGACACCATAATCTGCGTGTAGTCGGCGTACGACACCACCTCCATCCCCTGAGATCTTACTAGTCTCGCAAGGGGGGCCACGTAGATATTGAACAGGGTCGGACTCAATGCCGACCCCTGTGGCACCCCACATTGCAGGGACTTGGCAGGAGAGAGGAAATCTCCAAGCATCACATGCTGCTCTCTCTGCTGTAAAAAAGAGTTCAGGAGACTGAGGGCCGGCCCTGTTACCCCTGCCTCCCTTAACCTAGATGTTAAGGTAGAGGGAGACAGGGTGTCGAATGCCGCTGTGAGGTCCAACAGTATTAGCACGGTAGTTTGGCCCAGATCTACTTTCCGGCGAATGTTATCTGCAACCATAGTCAAGGCGGACTCCGTGCTGTGAAGCTTTCTAAAACCGTGTTGGGACCCGCCCAAGAACCCCGAGGAGTCCAGGAAGCTGGATAGGTGACAGTTCAAATGAGCCTCCAACATCTTAGCAGGTGCCGGCAGAAGAGATATTGGTCTGAAGTTCTTCAGGAGACCTGGGTCCAGGGTGGGCTTTTTAAGAAGAGGTTTTACTATGGCCTTCTTCCATGCCATAGGAAAGGTACCATGTTCCATGGCTCCATTCATTATTTCCAGCATAGGAGGAAGAATGCTGTCCCTACAGTCCTTTAGTACTTTCAAAGGAACAGGGTCCAGAGGAGAGGCTGATTTCGTTCTATCTAGCAGAAGATTAAGACCATTTATGGAAAGCGCAGGAAAATGAGTAAGGATTTGGGGGGAATCATCAATCCAAGATTCACAATACTTCACTTGAGAGGAATCCTCGTCACTCAGGGAATTCCTCTGAGATTGTAGGGCCAGATAGATATTGTCTATTTTTTTATAGAAGAAATCCGAGATGTTATTACATAGTTCCTGTGTGGCTATCACGGGGTCAGGTGCCTGAAGAGAGCAGAGGGAGTCCACGATCTTAAAGAGCTCTTTAGATGAAGTAATAGAACTGTTCAGGTTGGTGAAATAATCCTGTTTCTCCTTGATAACTCTGCTTTTATACTCTCGCAACAGGCACCTGTAAGCCTCCTGATCGATCGGATCCCAAGATTTGCGCCAGCCTCTTTCCTTCCTTCTACATTTTTGTCTGAGGAACCTCAATGTTTCTGTGAACAAAGGGGCTGTCGGTTTTTGTCGCGCCACATATCTGAGTGAGGTAGGGGCTAACACATACACTGCTCTAGTAATAGAATCAGAGAGTTCCTGTGCCGCCTCATCCACCGACCACTGAGATGAGATGCTAATGTTTTGAATAAAAGGGGCCAGAGCCTCATTGGTGATATTTCTAAAACTTCTTTTGAGACATTTATTAGTGGTAACCGAGTTACCCTCAGTACGGGGAGTGTTTAGATACAGCGGTACCGCTAAATGATCAGACCATACTAGTTAGTCTAGGGTCATTGGAGAATACCTCATCTAGGGTGTGGCCAGCCCTGTGGGTCGGGCAAAGTACCCTTTGGAGAAAGTCACAGGCCTCCAAAGTCTTAACCAGGGAGGATGTGTCTTTAGCTTCCAGATTATCTAAATGAAAATTCAGGTCGCCAAGAATGGTAAAGTGCGATCGCCCAAAATATGGTTCCAAGATTCTAAAAAGCTCAGAGCAAAAGTTGGTTCTAGATCCTGGAGGTCTATATACAAGGATTCCAGTGAGGGAAATTGAGGGGGAACACACTATGCAAAAATATAGAGCCTCAAAGGGATCAGAAGGGACAGATAGAGACTTTACAGTACAGGAGAGTGTGGCCTTAATAAGGATTGCCAGTCCACCTCCTCTCCGTTTTACTCTGTCCAGCCTATGAAGCGCATATCCTTCAGGTATCGCCAAAAGAAGATCATGACCAGAGGAATCAGAGGCCCATGTTTCGGTCACAAAAACCCAGTCGGGTTGCCTTATACTTACGAAATCATGAAAAGCTACGTTATTTTTAATGAGGGAACGTGCGTTAATCAGGAAGCCCTGTCTGGGTTGAGAGGTCGACTGACTGACGAAGGCGAAGTGACGGATTTGAGAAAAGTCTTACACGTAGGACAGACCTGAACCTGCCGCAAGACCTCAGGAGGGAACCGATGATGACACAAGAGTGCAGGGGGTCTAAAAGACAAAAGATCCTGGAGAGAATAAACCTGGGGCGCCAAAATGGAGCTATCAGGAGCCCCAGAGTCCAGTCCGTCCTGCAGCCCGTCCTCAGTGCGGACGGGCGCAGACGGGCTGAACTCTGGCGTAACTCCGGCGTCAATCAGGCGTCCCCGCTGCTCGTAACTGCTGCGCGTCTGCATGGTGACAGCTAGGCAAGGGAGAATGAAAGGATTACCTCTCTTTTGTACACGTCTAGCGTCCTTCTGACGACTAGAGCGTGTACCCTACCTAATGGCGCCGAAAAGCGGCCCCATCTACTACCAAGATGGCGCTAATGCAGTAAATTACGCCGGGAAGCGGACCCGCTGAACAGCGGTGACTTTCACCAAAATTAGAGTGCAAGTGAGGGCCAGGCCAATTTAAAAACCAGGAAAAATAAACGAAATACAAATTAAATCCAAAACGAGGTGTGATTAAAATTATCAGCAGCTCCGGCCACGAACCGCACAGAGTGCTGGCGCGAGTCTGGTGACAGCTAGGCAAGGGAGAATGAAAGGATTACCTCTCTTTTGTACACGTCTAGCGTCCTTCTGACGACTAGAGCGTGTACCCTACCCAATGGCGCCGAAAAGCGGCCCCGTCTACTACCAAGATGGCCCTAATGCAGTAAATTACGCCGGGAAGCGGACCCGCCGAACAGCGGTGACTTTCACCAAAATTAGAGTGCAAGTGAGGGCCAGGCCAGTTTAAAAACCAGGAAAAATAAACGAAATACAAATTAAATCCAAAGCGAGGTGTGATTAAAATTATCAGCAGCTCCGGCCACGAACCGCACAGAGTGCTGGCGCGAGTCTGGTGTAGCTGTGGGCGGAAAATCCGTTCCGCTCGCGGATTTTGCGGATTTTCGGGAAATCCGCAATCCGCGAGATTTGCGAATTTCCCGCAAAATCCGCAAATCCGCGAGCAGCGGATTTTGCTCGCACTGCTCGCACTGTTCGCGTGAGTTCGCGCCCCGCGAATAAGTGCAAAATTGCAGAAATACGATCTTGGCAAAACTGAAAGTAACTACTTACCAGGTTCAAAAGTTCAGGCACATCATTAGTAGCCATTTCCTGTAGTGCTTCCTGAGGGGCCCCTCCAGAGTTCAGTTGCCAGTTGAAACTATTATGTGACCCTGCTCTGAACCTCAGAATAGTTACACATATGCCACAAAGGTCCTGAATTACAGCTAAGGGAGACAAGCAGGAGCCAGGCTGGAAGTTAAAATCCATTAATCAGCCCCTAATTCATTATTGTCAGTTGGGGCAGGGCAGGTGTTGTAACTAATTTTGCAACAATGAAAGCACTTAGCAAGTGCAAAAGATCACTAATCAGGGCGCACTAAGGAAGCAGGTGCCAGCTAAAAAAATATTCTGTGACACATTAATCAGCCCCAAATTAATTCAGGTCACTTGAGGCAGGGAAGGTGTGCTTTGCTTTGCCGAAAATAATGTACACTGGACAACCAGAGGGTGTAGTGATGAAACAGAGGGTGGCATGGGTGGGCCAGAGGGTGGCATGAGTAGTCAGAGAGTGGCAGTGGTGACAGAGAGTGGCAGTGATGAAGAAGAGTGTCCCAAACAGGCTGGACACGTAGAAACAACAAGTTCGCAAAACTTGCGACCCGACAGGTAAGTTCGCAAATTGCGAAATTGTAAAAACCCTCGCGAACTGGCAGAAACACGGGCGAACACAAAAAAAAAAAAAATCCGCAAATTCGCGGGAATTCGCGGATTTTGCGGATTGCGAATCCGCAAATCCGCAAAATTCGCGGATTGCCAATCCGCAAAATCCGCTCATGCTTAGTCTGGTGACAGCTAGGCCTTAAAGTTTTGTAGGGGGCCCGACCTCAAAACATTTTGCTTAGGGGGGGCTTGAGCAAAAAAGTTTGAAGACCTCTTCTTTAGAGCACAAGTCTTCAAACTGTGGGGCGCTCCCCCATGGGGGGGCACAGCATCCCCTCAGGCACGCACTCCACCCCACCACTTCACTTCCATTGTTGCTTTCAGCGCGAAATGCCATGTAAGGCTGAAAGTGCTTTACCCCCTGCTGCCGTGTGTCTCAGCTCGAGCTACAGGGGGCTCGGCTGGGCAGTGTCTGGAGTCTTATCTCCAGCATGCCTAGGCTGTGCCTGCCTGGCTGGATTTCCGCAGCACTCCCAATAAAGAGAGTTTGGAAATACATGTTTTCCAGGGAGGAAACATTCCTAGCAGGAAACTGACTGTACCAGGAAGGTGGTCAAAGGCAGGATTCAGACAAATGGGGCTGGAATCTTGCAAACTATTGAAGGACTGTTAGTCTTTCCTTCTTGGCGTTTTATCATCTGCACCATTTGATTCTCTAAAAGGGAGAATCTTATAAGGAGACATAAAAAATGTCACTGGCTTCCCCTCGATTTGGGAACTAGCACAATCCTGTACTCTCGAGGAAACACTGTCTACTGTTTGTAGGGAATTATGATAGGCATCCAGCTGCATGTTGCATGCAGCACACAACACACGTTTACTTGAGTTGAGGCATTTATTTACCTATATAATCTATAAGTTAGAGATCACGCTCTATGACCTCTATCTTTTTATCTCTGGATTCTGAGCACACCTGTCTGGCAGAGCTTTTTCCACCACTGTTACAACACATTTATTTACAGTTCCCCAGCAGAGTAAACATGTCACTCCTCATTCTGGTGACAGGTTAGTGTATCGTTTAGCCTACTAGACAGCACATCCATAGTAGTGCATTAGATGCATTGTTTTCAGCACATGGTAAGAACTCTTTGGTTTAGCTAGGTGCCATCTTGGAAATAAGGCTTTCCTCTCTAACAGCAACATGTTTTGCATTATGAGTAAATGTTACAAATGTAAATGCTGAATACTATTGATCATGTGTTATTTTAAAAGAAAATGTTGTTTTTTTGGTCTGGAAATGGCACACATAAGAAATATCAGAGACATTATCTAGCATTCATGCACTTCTTGATCAGCTGTGTCATTACTTCTCTTGGGCTCCCTTTGTCTGATATCTTGTCTAAGGGCAAGGATGTGGCGCAACAGCCAGAGCCGATGATCGCGGAGCTGGGGAACCAATTCATGGTGTTTGCTCAACATCCTGTGATTCTGGGCAAATCACTTACAGCCTGATTCATCATTCTCCCGTTTTGCGAGCCCCTAATAGCGATTCATAGCGAATCGCTATGAAGGACTCGCAAAACGGGATTCATGTAGAAATTGCATAAAGAAATGCGATTCCTACATATTCCTTATTTGCGATTAGCAAATTGCTAATCGCAAATAAGGAATAACTCGCCATTCATTGCTATGGGCCAAAAGTCCCATAGGAATGAATGGGGAGTATTCCTTATTTGCGATTAGCAATTTGCTAATCGCAAATAAGATAGCGATTTGAAGGGTGCCAGGGGTGTCCAAAGGACACCCTGTAGCACCCCTCAAATGAATTTTTACACAGGTGTTGCACACACACATGTCCAAAGGACATGTGTGTGTAACATGCAACTCAGAAAAATGCATTTAAATGCATTTTTCAGAGTTTTCGCAATTTACCACGAGGTCTGACCTCGCGGTAAATTGCGGCCAGAAATTTCGAATTCGCAAAAAAAAATTGGATGATGAATTGCATTTAAGGAATCTCAAATAGAGATTCCTTAAATGTAATTCCTCGCAAAATTGCGAGATCGCAATTAGCGATTTTTGCATTTGGGATGCTGAATCCCAAATGCAAAAATCGCACTCGCAAAGGGTGCATGTTTCATTTGCAGATAGTTGACCACTTGAAATTTGAAATTGGAATATTCAACTATATGTCAACTATATGTCAGGTCATATCAACTTGCTATATAATATCAGAAAGGTAAGAGCATGAAACAGTTAAATAATAAGGTTAAATTAACTCTTCGAAAATAGACCCCCATAATATGGTATATTCTTAATTTTAGGTATTAAACCATCCAGTTTGAAGCGAGTATAAAATCGGCAGGGAAACTGAACATTAAAATCCATTTGAACTGAACTAAACAGGTACTGAATTATGAATGTTTATAGAAGCTGAAACTTTAAAGGTGTAGGAAACTTTGTCTAGCTATTAGTGACAAAATCTATAGAGCTTAAGAAGAGTAACTCTGAATTACTTTTTTATCTTTTTTCTCTCTTTTCTAATTGTTCCTCTGTAGGTTTTTCTTCTAAAATTTCTCTACCTTCAGCAAAATATCTTATATTCATGATTCTTTGTCGCAAACTGAAACTGAGATATTGAATGTCAAAGATTTATGTATGGACAAAAGACAGATATAAAATGACCTTTGTACCAAATGGCATAATCAATAATATGAATACGCAGGAAATGTTACTCTCAAACTGTATTAACAAAAGAAGAATCACACCATTGTATTGCAATGTATTATTTGCAACTGCAAGATAGAGACATTTGTGTTCTAATCATATCAGCCCGAAAGAACTAAGAGTACATAGGTTTTGACGTTAGTATATGTATTTGAATATAAAGCGGTATATCATGGTTTTTGATAATTAATTGGCAATAGAATCCTGTGGCAAACGTTAACTAGTTCTGTTGAATTGTTTTAATATCAAGAGACCAAATAGTAAGTTATTTTTGTAATCCCTTTCACAGCATCATGATGGTAAAGTCCTGATGAAGACATAGTCTTTATGTCGAAACGCGTCGACAGGAAACCATCTAATTTTTTAAGATATATTTCTTCTTTTACTGTGAAAACATATGTATTAATACAATGTTATTTTATCAATTTTGATCAATGTATCGATGATTTTTATCATTTCTCTTTATCGTATTAAAAATTTATTTTTGTAAATTGAACTAGTTGTTTATTATTAATTATAGTTTGTTTGCCAATTCTAGTGTGCCAATATCTTGTTTGTGTGCCTGGGAGCGTTACTTTGCATACATTGTTTACCCTGTCCCAGGATCTTGATCCATTTCAGGGGGTCCTTGTTGTTAACACAGAAAAGCAAGAATATATCCACACATTGTCTGTCTCTGTGGAGAAAAACAGGCACACTCCTTACCTGTGTTTTGGGAGTGTTTTTACTAATCTATCCTAAATTTTGTGTTTTATGTGAAAAATAAAGCACCAATGTTATTTTTTGTGCTAGTTTTTTCTTGGAGACTTTTAGTTTAACCTTTATATTAAGCACAAACACTACAAACACTTTAGTTTACTAAACACTCTTACTTTATTTAATATTATTTATCTTATATGACCTGGGCTCTGCGGGTAGGAATGGCCATCAATGATGCAGAGTACCAGCTTCCAGAACATTTTTGTCAGAAGGTGGTGGTGGTGGGGGGGCTCGATGTGTAAAAAGGGTTAGATGGGGGGTCTCAGCCGACAAAAGTTTGAAGACCTCTGCCTTAGAGAGACCAAATGTGCTATTTTTATATACTTTTTTTTACCTACTAACAAACTTGTATTTTGAACGGTTTTCGAGTATGACTAAATATGCCATTTTATAGACTTTTTCTTCTAATCAGAAGCTTGTGTTTTGACTGATTTCGAACATGAAAATTACATAAAAATTCTTTTTTTTAGCTCTATAAGTGATGATTCAAATCCAAGGGTCATACACAGTCAAAAGATTAAACATTAAACAAAATCGCCATTTCTAACCATGTTGACAAACTTCCTAAGAGAAGGGGTCATAGATTTTCGACTTTTTTAGCCCCTGAGAGTAAATAAATATGATATTTTTATAGACTTTTCCTTCTACTCAATAGCTTGTGTTTTGACCAATTTCGAGCATGTAAATGACTGTAAAGACACTTATTTTAGCTCCAAAAGTAATGATTCACATCCAACAGTCATAAACAATCAAAAGATGAAAAATTAAAAAAAACAAGATTTTTGTCCATTTGGAGAAAGTTCCTTATGTCAGGGCTCATCGATTTTCATGAAAAAATTGAATTTTTTGTTGTGTACAAAAAATTATTATAAATGTCATTTGCATTGCGCCTCATGTTGAATAATCACTTTTTTTTTAAATGTATTTATTGAACAGCATCACATATTCACAGTCATAGATACTACAACATTATCATCCATATAAGCAGCTTAAAATATATACAGTACAGAAAATGAATATAGGTTCCAGAGACGGGAGAGTACTAGAAGCTTAGAGGAATCAACAAAGGCATAAAATACTGCTTAAACATAATAGTTTTACCTGATTATTTAGCAAAATTAAGGGCCCGATGTAGGAGCTTTAATACCGGTCGGAAACGGCCGATTTCGGCCGTTTCCGACCGGTAAATGGCCATTTGGTATGTAGGTGCCCGTTTCCGAGGGCATATGTAGGTAACTGCACATTTACCGAATCAGTAAAATTACCTAATCGGTAAAATACCGATTCGGTAATTCTACCGATTCGGTAAATTCCTAATGTAGGTGGGACTCTTCTGAGTCCCACAGGTGTTACCGAATCGGTATTTTACCATGAAATACAACTTCATGGTAAAATACTGATTCCGGTGTGCATGCACATGTGTGCATGCACACCTATGCCATGTGGCAGGCAGACCTGCCCCTAGGGCATGTATGCCTGCCACATGGCACCCAAGCCTGTATTGGGGGTGCTAGGGGGTGTCAAAGTGACACCCCCTGCACCCTTGCAGAAATCGGTAATTACCGAATCGGTAAATACCGATTCGGTAACGCCCTTTGATTCCTATGGGCTTCAAGGCCCATAGGAATCAATGGGGGATACCGATTCGGTATTTACAGAATCGGTAAATACCGAATCTTACAGATTCGGTATTTACCGATTCTGAAATACCCACATCTCCCCCCCTCCAATTTACTACTTCTCAAATACCGAATCGGTATGATTCGGTATTTAAGAAGTGGTAAATTGGAGTTTACCTACATCGGGCCCTTAATATATTTAATACTAAACAATATGGCTCATAAACAAGCGGTTTGATCCTTAACCCCGTGCATCCATCTCTCAACTGGTTCCCAAATTTTCTGGCCCCGCATTCGAGATCGCGTCCCTTTAGATGAATATATTGCTGTTTCATAATTATATATAGCCAAAAACCTTGCCAGCCACATTTGGAAGGTTGGGGAATCTGCATCCTTCCAGCTAGCCGCTAATAAAATCTTATAAACAGTTACCCCAATACATAAACATGATTCCTGGGTTCTATTCAGTCCAAGTGAGTTATCATAGCCCAACATATATAGCATAGCTGATACCGGGATCAGATGTCCAAATGATTCTTCCCAGAACGTATTCAAATAATTTTTAAGTGGGGTTAACATCCGACATCCGTAAAACATATAAATTAGATCCGCAGGTCCCTGTGCGCATCTTGGACAAAGATCATCCGTTCTTTTACCCCATTTAAATAATTTTGCTGGGGTAAAATATAAATTGAAAATCGTTTTATATGACTGAGCTTTTAAATTTGAAGACATATTTATCTTAGATAATAATAACAAACTATAATCAATATCTACATTTGGATCATTAAGCCTAGTAGCCCATGATGTTTCAGTATGTTCTATATCATCATTTATTTTTTCTAGAAGTAAATCATATATTTTCCCTATTTTTACGCTTTTAATTGTCAGAATATCTAGGATAGTAATTATTTCATGTGAAATCTCAGGGATTTTAGCATTCATGATTGCTTTAATTTGATGAAATTTAAATTGGTGGCTGTTGGGAATATTATATCTCTTCTGTAGGTAAGAGAATTGAAAATCTACAATATTTTCACCTAGATCCAAAACCGTTCTTACACCTGCATTATTCCATTTTTTGGCCATATCATCATTAACTAAACGGGGAAGAAGAAAGGAGTCCAAAAGTGGAATATATTTATTATGTTTCGGGATTGATAAAAATTTCGATATTTTTAGCCAAACTTTCCTAGAGCTAGCAATTATTTTAAATTTAATTTTTTTTAAATAACTTGGTTCTATCTGTTTTAATAAGAGACCTTGGTGCTTGTTCCCTAATAGCAATTCATATATAGAGGGTATTACTGGTGATATTATATTAGACTCAGTCGCTTTTGTATAGAGCATGGGAGCTATTTATTGAAGAAAGACCGCCCAGTGGTATAGTAACATATTAGGAAGGGCTAAACCGCCTCTATGCTGGGGTAGTGATAGATATTTAATAGACCTCCTAATTATCCCGTATTGCCACATAAAAGATGAGATTAGTGAGTCTATAGTTTTGAGTGTGGTATCCTCTACTATTAATGGTATTGCACGAAACAAATATAAAAGTTTAGGAAAAATATTCATTTTTACAAAATTACTCCTGCCGATAATTGATAAACGTAAACTCTCAACTCTTTTAAGATCTTTTTCCAACGTTTTAATTAGCGGATCAAAATTCAAATTATTAATCCTTTCAACTTTCGGTGTTAAACATATCCCTAGATATGTAGCACTTTCTACTCTCCTAGAGTCATTGTAATTTGTATTTTCAGTACAGATAATGATTGTTTTGGCTTTATTAAGTGAATAACCTGAAAATGAACCAAATTGTTGAGTAATTATTTCAATTTGTTGAATCGCCTCCGCGGGATCAGGTGTTACAATTGCCACATCATCGGCATAGGCTAAAACTTTTGTGTCAAAGTTACCTATAGAAATAGGTTTGATAACTGTATTATGAAGTAGTTTACTGATTAAAGGGTCAATGTATAGAGCGAAAAGAAGGGGTGAACATGGACATCCCTGTCTTGTTCCCCTAGACACCTTTATTACCTTTGATTCCTTTCCCATAATCTGAAGCCTAGCTCTGGGTTCGTAGTACATAGCTTGAATAGATCTAATAAAATTAGCTCCGAGATTCTTTAAGCGTAGAATAGTCCACAAAAACTCCCATGATACTCGATCTAAAGCCTTTTCGGCATCGAGGAGAATCATTGACATCTGGCCCCCCTCTGCAGACACGAAATCAAATAGTGCAATGGCTCTGCGGATGTGATCAATTGTACCCTTGCCAGGAATGAAGCTGTGTTGCCAGGGGGAGACCAGATGTTCAATCACCCCCCCGAGACGGTTAGCCAGAATTTATGTATAAAGTTGGAATCTGAGTTGATCAGGGAAATAGGTCGGTACGAAGATGGATTCTCGGCGGCTCCAAAAACGAAACCAGTGGCAACTCCCGCATCGATGTTGGCGGCCGCCAAAGCCAGAGCTGTGAAGTTGGCCAAATCAGAAGATACCCTGGGTACTGGCTCAGGGTCTGTGAAAGCTCCCCTGCCGGAATCCTCAAGCCAGAAGAAAAAGGGCGCTGTCTCCTGTGCCATCGGCCCTACTGTAGCGGATCTATTCCGAGAGGCAGGGAAACCAGTTCCTGTTCCGGGGGACCGCCAGCAGAGTGAGCCAGATCCCGCAGTCACCACACAACATGAGAAAGTGCCGGGATTTCAGCGGCAGCGTGAGCAAGCGTCGGCAGCGGTGGAAACACAGAAAGAAGCTGCTTTCGTTGGGGAACATGATGCAGGTACACCAAAGCAATATCGGGAGGAGGCTGGTGCCGAGGGCAATTTACAGATGGCCCCAGAGGTGAGAACAGACAATATTACGGAAATGCCTAAAACTAACGGTAAAATAAACATGACAGCAGAAAATCAAGACACCAATATTGGTTTAGATGTGCCGACTGCTGAGAATATAATAACAATCACAGCCTGCCCTACCGAGAGCTTGAGCTTTTCTGGGGACTCGGTACAAGAACTGGGGGCAGCAAGCAGGGAGCCTCAAACCATAGGTTTATTGGTAGAGGAAGGTTTGACAAACATAGTGGATCTTGAGGCAGAAAAAGATCCAAGTGATTTTTTTTCATTTTCCGAAAGGGGAGAGTGGTCGGATGATGAGATGATGAAGATGATATCTCCGCTACTACTGATGAAAGTCCCAGCGAGCAGTCAGATGCCCCAAACTCCAAAGCTAAGACTGCTCTAAGAAAAAGAGCCAAATGACAGGGCTCGAAAGATTTAATATGGGACCATTCAATTAACCTGCTCAACACTCCGCTTGAAACTCTCTCGAATGATCAATCGCATATATCAGCCTCAGCAGTAGGTACTATTTTACAGGCAATTGTGACACATCGAGAAGAAACACGACAGGATGCACGTAAAAACCAAGCTGCAATGCGTAAAATGCAGGTGGTAGTGCGCAAACTGGCCAAAACTTGTAACTCTTTTGGAGATAGGCTCACAGAAGTGGAGTCCCGAATTATGACTAATGAAACAGAATTAGCTACCCATCAGGGTCGCGTAGATTCCCATGAAGAGCAACTAACGGATATTAAATGGAAGCTGGAAGAATTTGAGAATCGGCAGCGAAGGAACAATTTACGAGTTTTAGGGGTTCCGGAAGGAGAGGAAGGGGGGACGCCCGATTGTTTGTCATTGATCTTTTGCGTGACACTCTTCCCGAATTAACTGGATGGAACTGGGCAGCTGAGATCCAGAGAGCCCATCGAGTACCTCTCACGATGAAACATCCACAGAAACCCGGGGGGTACCCTCGAGCCATTTTGGTTTATTTTGGAAACTTTTTGCTATGCCAATTAGTGTTTGAGAAGGCCTGACCCGAGTCTAAAAGAATCAGGAATGAGGTGTCATATTTTGTCCGCCCGGATTTCTGCCACACTACAGTGGAAAGACGCTTATCAAACCATTTCAGGATATAAAGGCCCAAGCGTACCTCAACAATCCTGCTCGACTAAAAGTGATTTGGGAAGGACAATCCAAGTTTTTTACTTCGGAAATAAAAGCCAAAGAATTTCTGGATGAAATATCAGCTAAGCGTTAGCAATAGAAAACTTTCAGAATTTAATTAAGCTATTGCTATTCAGACTAGGCTGTAGGCAACATATGCAAAATACCGGACAGATTTACTGAAAAAAAAACTGTCGGGTATGGTAGATGCACACAGAATACTGAATACTGATTGGGTGGTGGATTATAAAAGGGACATTGATGTTCTAAATGGAATATAGAAGGGTGGATTAGTTAGCGATTTGGCTTCCAAAATCTGTAGCTCGGCATTTATTTGAACCACTATGACACTAAAGGCGCCTGAGTCGCACGCTGCATGCTCATCACCACGGACTCTCACAGAGTCTGTTGTCTCACTTGGGTGGGAAGGGCAGAAGGGGGGAGGGATGGAGGGGTGGTTTTGAGGGAAGGGGGTGGAAGGAAAAATCAAAAAAATGTCAGCATCACACTATTAAATTCACAGATATATGTTTTAAGTCAGCAGTAAGGATATTTCTAAACTTATGGAACTTAACAGAAAACCATACTCAGATCAGTGTAAAAAAACTATTTGAAATGCTAGAGGATTATATAGAATATCTTCCAAAACTTTAATGGGGAAGCTAGCAATATGCTCATGGAACATAGCTGGTCTAAATGATAAAACTAAGTGGACTCGCTTGAGTGAGATTATTAGGCAAGGCTCTTTTGACATAGTCTGTCTACAAGAAACCCATTTTCCTTGGGATAAAAGAGATCTCTTAAAACTGTTTGGTTATAATCTATGCCTTTGTACATCTCAAACATCTAATACCCGTGGTGTAGCGATTATTACCAAAGTATATTTAGGCGAACCTACACGGAAGCTAGGAGATTCTCAAGGAAGCTGGGTTATAGCAACACTATCTTCAGGTTTAACCGTTTGTTCAATCTATGCCTCGAATTATGACGATCCAGCAACTATCGAAAAACTAGAGATAGAGCTTGCATCGTGGCCTAAAACACTTATAGTATGTGGTGATCTGAATATTTCATTAGGGCCAGGCTGCTAAAGCTTTGGGCAAAATACCTATGTTGGTCGAAAACCTAAGGTATATAGAGCCATTAAGCAGCTGATTCAGAGTCATGATCTGACGGATATATGGGACGTAAAGAAACATAACGATCCTGGCTACACATACTTCTCATATCCACATAACAAATATGTGAGATAGACTACTTTCTAGTAACACGGGATCTGACAAGTAAAGCTGAGATTAAAAAACTCCCAAAGATCCTGTCAGATCACAACCCACTAGTTCTAACACTAGATATATCCAACTTTGTCAGACCAGCTACTAAATGGACTTTTGATAGGAAACTCCTGGTTAATTTAGAATATGTAAGCTTTATTAAGAAATGGGTAGGAGATTTTTTTGACATGAATCAGTATAGCGCTTCTAGATGGGTTGTATGGGATTGTTTTAAGGCAGCACTCAGAGGCGAAACTATAAGTTACGTTTCTCGTATTAAGAAAGTGCGAGAAGCTAAAAACTTACAGTTAACCCGTGATCTAATTCAAGCTGAAGAAGAACATGTTTTAACGATATCCCAAGGTATAGACGGAAAACATATTCTACATCAGATAATTATTCTCAAAACTGAAATGAATAACTGGTTAACTAAGCGCTCTGCTGAGACATTTCAAACACATCGAAACAATCTATATGAAAACGGGGAGAGAGTGGGGAAACAATTGGCACTTCGTACTCGCCAGAAAGCCTCTTACAACGCAATACCCTGTATAAATATAAATAATACTCAATATACTGATCCTCACAAAATAATAGAAGGGTTCCGGCAGTATTATCAAGATCTATACTCCGAGGATAACCCACAAATTGGACTCGAAACAATTAATGCAGTAAATCAAATTATTGGAGACAGACTCAATAAATATTCTTGACAATTTATCTAACCACGACCTTGAGAACCAGATTACTATCACTGAGCTACAACTAGCACTGGCAGGTCTCGCTTCTGGAAAGGCAGCTGGTCCCGATAAAATTCCTTTGGAATTATATAAGATCTTAGGTCCAATTATACTGCCTTTTTTATTAGATCTTTTTACAGGCATACAAATAACGGGTACAACTCCAGACTCTTGGAAAGAGACAGACATAATATTATTTCACAAAAAAAAAAACTGTCGAGAATCCATCTTCGTACCGACCTATTTCTCTGATCAACTCAGATTCCAAACTTCTGCAAAAATTCTGAATAATCACTTTTTTAGGCCTCAGAGTAATGAAATATGCCATTTTATAGACTTTTCCTCCTACTAAGAAGCTTGTGCTTTGACCGATTGAGAGCATAACATGACTTTACAGATACTTATTTTAGTCATATACATTAAAAAGTAAAACATTTTTAAAAAAAAGGATTTTTTGGATTGTACAACAATTGTATCGCGCCTCATGTTGAATGATCACTGTTTAAGCCATCAGAGTGACTAAATATGGCATTTTTATAGACTTTTCCTAATACTCAGAAGTTTTTATTCTGACCAATTTCAAACATGAAAATGACTCTTAAGACACTTAGAGGCAATTACAATGTCGTGCGGAAAGCCTCTGACTGACAGTCAGAGTCCCCTAGACCGTGTCAGAACCCATCTGCCCGACTTGGTCAGATTACAAACTGCCCAACTGATTACAATGTTCGCGGTCGGAAAAAAATACGTTCAGACATTCTAAATCGGTCCCGACCGACTCTCGGAGAATCTGTGTCAGTCGGAGCCGAATCTACGAACAGCGTTTCCTACGGAGCGATTACAATGTCGGATTCCAACAGCCTTTCCGAATGAGACTCTCCGACACAAAAAGGCTGTCGGATACTGGCTTTGGGGGCCCCTAGCAGGCCCACCTTCATCCTGAGGCCTCCGGTTTTGGGCTGCGGTGGTACCCAAGGAACACCCCTGTAAAACCCTGCACTGTGTGGCAAGCACCATGGGGTGCCCATGACAGTGTGCAAGGTTTTCTGCAAACACCCCTTTTCCCCATAGGAACTTGTGTTGACAGCTGGATCACAGGCTCGATAGAAGTGAATTGGAGTCCGACTGAACGATGTTCGGAAACATCGTAATCAGAACCACTGATTGCCAGTCGGTCAGAACCGATTCCGAGAAGGAGTTGGGCGGAAAGTTTCCGCACAACATTGTAATTGGACCGTTCTAAAAGTGATGATTCACATCCAACAGTGATATTCAGTCAAAAGATTAAACATTTGAAAAATCAACATTGCTGATTATTTTTAAAAAGTTCCAAAGGTCCGGCCAGGGTCTTCGACATGTACTAAAAATTATTCCAAATGCCATGTATATCGCACCTTATGTTGAATAACCACTTGTTAAGGCATCAAAGTGACTAAATATGCCATACTTTCAGACTTTTCCTCCTACTCAGAAGCTTGAAATTGACTCTCAACACATTTCTTTTAGTTCCCCAAAGTGATGATTCACATCCAACAGTCATATATAGTAGAAAGATTAAACATTTGAAAAATCACCATTTGTGATCATTTTGACAACGTTTCTAATGGTCCAGGGTCTTTGATTTTCATCACAAAATGATTCCAAATTTCATTTGTATCGTACCTTTTTTTTTTTTTTTTTTTTTGGTTCACCTGGTAGCAATACACAAACACATCAATCATTAGTACACATATGCAGAATTTCAGTGCTTTTCACAGTTATTCCTTCATGCAGCAGATTGTTTGAATCTCCAACATATTGTTAACATTACGACACATCTAGCATAAGAAATTCGATATTACATTAAAGGGACCCTGATTCTCGTGCAGCTGGCATGCAATTCGGCAGTATAGTATCATGTTATTTTGGCTTTTATACATTCTCATATTCTACAATCGGATTCTCTGCTGATGGAGCTGGTCCAACGCCACCCGTTTCCCCCTCATTGTCTCTTAGAGGTGATTCTGGTTTTCGCTGCAAGTATTCCATTAGGGGCTGCCAAAAGTCTCTCGGCCTCGCTGCCTGTGGAAGTTCTTCTTCAAAGGTACCTAATGTCTCTTTGCAGTATACCATGTCTGATAGCCATTCTTTGAACCGAGGCGGGCGTTTACTGCCCCATCTGATGGCAATGCGTCTTTTCGCCAGCAGGAGTGCCACTGCTAGTAATTTGCGTTGTCTAGGCGATTTAAGTTTATAAGCTCCTAGGAGACCTGTTAGTGGTGTGTTCGGTATTGACTCTGTTAGCATTTGAGTTAACGCTTCCACCACCTCCCGCCAGTATGCCTCCAAGGCCGGGCACGCCCATGCTGTATGGATAAAGTCAGCCCTAGGGGCGTTACACCTTTTACATCTGTCATCTGTTCTGAGCCCATATCTTTAGAGCTTATCTGGTGTGTAATATGTCTGATGTATGAATCTAAAATGTATTATGCGTAGATTACAATTTGGCGTGAGCAGATGTAATTGTGTGCAGCTGTAATTCCATTCATCTTCAGAAATAGAGGACCCGAGTGCTAACTCCCATCGTGTCATTGCCCTGTCTGTGTCTGTATGTTGCTCGTTTTGCGACGAAGTGTATAATTTTGTTACCAATGCCGCCCTAGTCGGCGCAATGAGTAGTATCTGTAGCGCTTGCAGTGGGATTGGCTCAGTCGGGAAAACGTCATAAAGATCTCTTATTGCCGCCCTTAGTCTGTAGTAGGTAAACTGTTTTAGTGGTGCTTGATGTGCCCTTAAGGACGGGTTCTGGTAAGTGATGAATGTGTTGTACGAAAATAGTGCTCCTAAAGTTTTGAGTCCCATCTCCTCAAGAATCTGCATCATATTCTGTTCTTGTGTGACCAACAGTTTGGGGTGGTGCGCCAGTGGTAGCGCAGGTGCGTAAATTGGTAGTTTGCGCTCTCGTCGTGCCAGCGTGTGCCAAGCTCGTGACGTGCACTTTACGGGATGTATTATATGATTGGGATAAGTCTCTACCGGGTCTGATATATATTGCGTCAGTTTGTTCGGGTGGACGCTATCCGTTTCCACCGCTATATGGGGGATGTGCGAGTGGTGTTGTGTCCAGTAATGCGCATGGTGTGCCTGTGCACAATAGTAATATAGTTGCAGGTCAGGTGCCACAAAGCCTCCTTGATGATATGTCTTGGTCAGAACTTTCCAACTCACCCTGGGCTGTTTCCCGGCCCATGTAAGCTTGTGTAGCAATGTTCGTAGTTTCACAAAGAAAGCCTGTGGAAGCCAAATGGGAACATTCCAGAAGAGGTACAGAAATCGTTGCAATATTATCATTTTTTGTAGAGCAATGCGATCCGCCATTGATCACGGCAGTTTAATCCATTTTTCAATGTGATATTCCAGTCTACTCACTGCTACTCCATAATTTGCTCTTATCGCCGTCTCTGGGTCCCGGTGTACCCATACTTCCAGGTATTTTACCGGTTCAGTACTCCACTTCAGTGGATATTCTAAGTGCGGCTCCGCTGTCCCAGCCGTCAGAGGGATCACGACTGATTTGTCCCAATTTATACTGAGGCCTGAATATTGCTCAAATTTTTTATATTCTCGGATTAGTGCGTTTAGATTCTTATCCGGATACCTAATGTACAGGACCATGTCGTCCGCGTAGAGAGATATGCTCACCGGGCGGAGGTTGAATTGAAGCGCCGTTTCTGGGTGGTTTTGTCTAATTTTACAGGCCAACGGCTCCAACGTGAGCGCAAACAAGATAGGTGACAGAGGGCATCCCTGCCTCGTGCCGCGGCTTATCGTGAATGGGTGTGAGATGTGGCCGTTGATTCGTACTCTCGCCCTAGGTTCCTCATATAGCAACGCAATCCACTTCAGAAAAGCGGGTGGGAACCCCATCCTCTTTAGGACAGTCATCATAAAGTCCCATTCCACGGAGTGGAAAGCTTTCGCCGCATCCAATAACGCGGCCGCTGCCGGCAGCTCTGGGTGCAGGCTATGATACATTGTGAATATAGTTCTAATATTTTGGGTTGTGGATCTCGTGGGTATAAAGCCCGCCTGATCTGGGAGCACGAGAAGCTTCAGCAGTGGTTGTATTCTGTTTGCTAGTATTTTTGCCACTACTTTTACATCTATATTAATAAGTGATAATGGGCGATATGACGCACACTGGTTGGGGTCTTTGCCAGGTTTTGGAAGCGCTATCAGCAGCGCTTCGCGTAACGTCGGTGGGAGGGCTTCCTCCTCATAAGCCTCCTCGAGCATAAGAGCGAGCTGTGGAATGAGCAGATCTTTGTACTCCTTATAGAATTCCCCCGGCAGCCCATCTATCCCTGGGGCTTTGTTATTGGGTAGTGAGTTGACTGCCTCTCTAAACTCATCTTCCGTGATATGATGGCCGAGGAATTCCCTGTGAGTGTCTGACAGCCAGGCTAACCCGATGTCATCTAGATATTCATAGATTTCTGGTTGTAAGTGCACTATTTTCGTGGTCTACAGCTCAGAATAGTATGTGCTGAATCGCTCCAGAATAGAAGGGGTATCATATACTTGCTCATGCCTAGCATCTTCTATTTGTGTGATTAGGGAGGCGCTCTGCACTGGTTTGATTTTTTGCGACAGCGCCCTTCCCGGTCGTCCTCCCTCCCCATATACTCTACCTCCATACCGTTTGGATAGGTATTTTATTTCAGTGTGAGCATACTCATGGTATGTGTCTATTTTCTTCCTAATGTCTGCCATAATGGAGTCCTGCAGTGTGTTGGCATAGTCTGTTTCTAACATCTGGATGTCACGTTCCACCATTGACAGTTGTTGCCTGATATCTCTGAGAATTCCGGCATGTTTGCTGATGCAGTGTCCCCTTACGGTGACTTTAAAAGCCTCCCATATTGTCAGTTGACTCTTCACCAACCCTATATTATGTTGGAAAAAGTCCTCTATTGCTTGTTTCAGTTCCCCACGGAATACCTGGTCCTGCAGCACTTCTGGTCGGAGCCTCCACGTGAATTGTCTCGGGTGTGAGTGGGTACCTCCAGCACTAATCGTACAGGGGAATGGTCTGATAGAGTCTTTGGCAGGTGTTCTACTGACGTAGCCCAAGTGCTTACTTCCCATTTGGTTAGCCAGAAATCTAGTCTCGACCATGTGTTGTGAGTCAGCGATGTGCATGTGCCTTCCCTTTTACCCGGGTGTCTTTGTCGCCATATGTCTATCATGTCCCAGTCGTGCATTCCGTCACTATAACTCGGGCCGCACGTCTTCCATGTCTGTCCGCCCCTGAGGCCCTATCTAGCAGTGGATCTAGGCATGTGTTGCAGTCTCCACCCCAAATTACTGCTGTTGGCTGCGTATCTCGGAGCTTGGACCAGATTTCATCAAGGAAAAGTGGATCGTCCGTGTTAGGTCCATATTTCGTGTAAGGTCTGTACCTCCGAATTTTCCTCTAAGTATTATGTATCTCCCCGGGTCATCCGCAATTGTGTTAAGAAGGGTAAATGGAATGTTACGTTGAATCAGTATTAGCACTCCCCGAGCGTAGTTCGAGTATGAGGACATTACCTTGAACTGTGCCCACCGATATCCAACTCTGCATTCCCTCTGGGGTGCGATGTGTGTTTCCTGAATGCATGCAATGTCAATCTTGTGCCTATCTAGGTAGGCCAATACTTTCCTAATTTTACGCGGGTCCTGTAGGCCTCTCACATTCCAGGATATGAGGGTTAGTGTCCTAACCTGTCGTGCCCCGTCTGCCATTTTGTCCCCAAATACAGTTAGTCGTACATATATATCTTACAGGTCTCATTTTTGTACAATCTTGCAAGCAAGTAGTGGTGTTTTCATCTGCTACCAGGTGATTTTCAACAGTGAACCCCCCCTCCCTCCCCCGCCCACTTCGCCGTAACCCCCCTGACGAAGACATATCCCTCAGCGCTATCATGTCCTCTTCCCTCATCCGTGTATGCATAGCGCTAAAACAATTCCCCTCTGTTAGAACAGGTGTGATGTACCCTGGTGGGCGGAAGTAGCCAGGACCGAACTCCCTCTACGTAGGTGACTAGAGGGGTGGTCATTCTAACAACATGTAAGTGCACCTTTTTTGCAAACATCAAATTGGTATGACTCTCGAACTGAACTCACAATCTGCCATCAACAGGCATATCTTATCATACGGACACATGTACTTCAACAATGTATATAGAGTTCAATGCATTTTGTCTGTAAGTTACAACTTATCTGAGCCGCCTGTCTTCATCTCAGATTTCTCGATGCATGTGTAGTTCTCTGCTACAGAGCATATGGACTTCTGCGCCTTTCTCTGCCCCACACAGTTGTGTAACAGCAGAGTGTCGTAATGCCAATGGCTTTAGTTGAAGCTTGTACGAGTCTGCAGCAGTGCCACCTTACATTATCCGCAGCCCGGCCAAGGATGGCCCTCATTCCACGTCTGACATTTGTCCCTGATCTTGTTGTCTGTCCCTTGGTGATTGTCTGCGTTCGCCTCTCTGTTTCTTTAGTTGCAAATATTTTAAGGCCTCTTTAGGGTCATTAAATATCTTTACCGAGTCGTTGTCCGTGATCTTTAGCCTGGCGGGATATAACATGGCATATGGTATCTGAAGGTCCCGTAGTTTCTGCTTTGCCTGTGTGTATTTTTTCTGTGTTTCTTGGACAGATTGTGTGAAGTCCGGGTATAGAGCTATTTCCGTTCCCTCATGCCGCAATGTTCCTATTTGGCGGGCTTTCCGGAGCGCTGCATACCGGTCACGGTAGTTTAGTATTTTCACTATAATGGGTCTCGGTCTGGTATCCATCGGCGGTTTCAGGGCGAGAGATCTGTGGGCTCTGTCGATGAGGAAGACTTCTGAGAATGTCTCCCTCCCAAGCAGAGATATCAATATCTGTTCCACAACTTTTCCATGGGGCCCGTGTTTGTGGTTTCTGCAATTCCAATGATACGGATGTTGCTCCGCCGAGATTGGGCCTCCAAATTATCCTTCTTCGCAGTCAGCGCGGCAAGCTGCTTGTCCTCCCCCGACTGCTTGGCGGTGATTTGATTATTCGTATCCTCTACATCGGAAATCCTATGTTCTGCCATGTCTATCCGTTCAGTGTGCCTGTCCATCCTCTCAGACATTCGTCTACTCTATGTGTGAGGCTATCTATTTTCCCATCTATGTTCGTTAGCGCAGTTTGAATTGTGAGAAACATGGACTGTATACTATCTGTTGTGAGGCCGCCCGCAACCTGCTTTGATTGTGGGTCCACCTGAGCATCGTCGCCATTTTGTTCCTGTACTTTCTTGGGTTGTTCGAAGTTAATTATCGGCTGACTTTTGTCTGGTTTGCCCATCCTGTTCCTTTCCCGAGACCGTTTCAATAGGCTCTCACGACCCAGACTCAGCGCTGTATAGTTTGTATGGACACCGTATGCTGCAGGCCCTCGTGATGATGTCCAGCCACCGGCTCCAGGCGCGCCTGTAAGTGTCGTTCGCTCAAGTCATGTCTCCAGGCTTCTGGCGGTGTTTGCTGGTGTCAATTGTGTCCATGTGTGGCCCCCACGGTACGTAATTTGCCAACTTCTCCTTTGTCAGTTAGGTAGTGGGGCCCGATGAGTTGCGCGCCTCTTTATTGTCCTACAGGCCTCTGCTGTTCCTCATAGACTGCTGTTACATGCTGGTGTGTCCCCGTGCCACCGGCCGTGCCTGGTGTCTACGGGCCCCCTTATTTGCGTCACCAATACGTGTTCCCACACACGTGGCGGCTCCTCTACCGTCTAGCGCTTCGCCTGCTGTTGGCGCAATATGACCGCCAGGTTTCCGCCGCGTTCTTCCGCCGCTTGCTGTAAAGTGTATAATTATCGGCGGCCCGGTAGTCTTAATCGCACACTTAGTGGGGCTCAGTGTCTTGCCCTATGATCTGTGCCAGCGTCTTCTGCAGGTCTAAAGCCGGTAGCTTTATGAATTCACAACGCGCTCATCACGGCCCCATCTGGCTCCTTGATGCATCTGACGGCCAATTCATGGCGGCGCTCAAGTTCTCTCCCATTCGCGGTGCTAGCTGTACCTGGGGCATGCTGACGTGTACTGCTGGTCCCGTAGTCAGTGCTCGCACTCGCCAGCAGCGCCGGATTCACCCTTTGCGCCGCCGCGGTGGGCGGGGCTCCCTCCAGCCGAGCTGTGTGCCCTGCGTCACGGTGTGGGCTTTCACCCCAGGCCGGTGCTTCACTCATACCGTCTTCTTGTGTAGGCCGCAGCAGGTCTCCAAATCCTTGGGCTCAGGTTCTGGCTTTCAGAGCTGTGTCGTATCGTTAGCGAGTGTTGGCGGCATGTCGGTCAGCCCAGTTGTTGCGGTTTTGGTACGATGTCCGCATTTGTGGTGCAGGATTGGGATGATTTAGGCGAACCCTCGGAGGAGCTCGTTTCCAGTGCGGCCATTTCGTTCCGCGGCTAGCTCCGCCCCCATTTGGATCGTACCTTATGTTGATTGACCACTTTCTAAGGCTTCAGAGTGACTAAATATACCATTTTTACAGACTTTTCCTCCTACTCAGAAGTTTGTGCTATGTCCCGTTTTGAGCTTTAAAATGACCCTAAACACACTTATTTTAGTTTCAAATGTGAATATTAACATCCAACAGTCATTTACAGTCAAAAGATTAAGCATAAAAAAATCCCCATTTCTGACCATTATGAAAAAGTTCAGGAGGTCCTGGGTCATCGATTTTCATGAAAAATAGATTTTTTTGGCATGTACAAAAATGATTCCAAATGTCATTTGTATCATGCCTTATGTTCAATAAACAGTTTTTAAGGCCTCAAGGGACCAAATATCCAATTTTTATAGACTTTTCCTCATACTCAGAAGGTTGTACTTTAAACAATATCATGCATGAAAATGACTCTAAAACCCTTATTTTAGGTCCATAGTGATGATTCACATCCAACATTAATATTCAGTCAAAAGATTAAACATTTGAAAAATCACCATATCTGATCATTTTGATAACATTTCTAATGGTCCAGGGTCATTGATTTCCATCACAAAATGATTCCAAATGTCATTTGGATCGTACCTTATGTTGATTGACCACTTTCTAAGGCTTTAGAGTGACTAAATGTGCAATTTTTACAGACTTTTCCTCCTACTCGGAAGTTTGTGCTATGTCCCGTTTCGAGCTTCAAAATGACTCTAAACACATTTATTTTAGTTCCAAATGTGATTATTAACATCCAACAGTCATATACAGTCAAAAGAATAAACATTTAAAAAATTACCATTTCTGACCATTATGAAAAAGGTCCTGGGTTATCGATTTTCATGAAAAATTGATTTTTTTGACATGTACAAAAATTATTCCAAATGTAATTTGTATCATGCCTTATGTTCAATAAACAGTTTTTAAGGCCTCAAGGGACCAGATATCCCATTTTATAGACTTTTCCTCATACTCAGAAGGTTGTGCTTCAACCAATATCATGCATGAAAATGACTCTAAAAACTCTTATTTTAGGTCCATTGATGATTCACATCCAACATTAATATTCAGTCAAAAGATTAAACAATTGAAAAATCACTGTTTCTGATCATTTTGAGAACGTTTCTAACGTCCAGGGTCATCAATTTTCATAAAAAATTGAGCTTTTAGGCATGTATACAAAATTATTCCAAATGTCATTTGTATCGTCCCGAATGTTGAATAACCACTTTTTAAAGCCTCAAAGGGACCAAATTTGTTGTTTTTATAGACTTTTCTTCCTACTCATAAGTGTTTGCTTTCATCGATTTCGAGCATGAAAACAGCTCTAAACACACTTATCTGGTTTCCAAAAGTAATGATTCACATCCAACTTTCATTACAGTCAAAAGATGAAAAATTCGAGTAATCACCATTTTTTTAACCATTTTTAGCAAGTTCCTAAGATCTGGGGTTTAATGATTTCCTTGAAAAAATAGATTTTCTTTTGGCATGTACAAAAAATGATTCCAAATGTCATTTGTATCGTGCCTTATGTTGTGTGAGCACTTTTTATGTTATCAGAGTGACTAAATATGCCATCTTTAAAGACTGTTCCTCCTACTCAGAAGCTTGGGCTTTGACCATTTAAAAGCATGAAAATGACTTTAAATACACTTATTTCAGTTCCAAAAGTGATGATTTACATCCAACAGTCATATACAGTCAAAAGATGAAAAATTCGAAAATGTACCACTTTTGACCATTTTTAGAACGTTCCTAAGATTGGGGGTCATTGATTTTCAACCAAAAATTGATTTTTTACATGGAGAAAAAATTATTCCAAATGTCATTTGTATTGTGCCTCATGCTGAATAATCATTTCTTAAGGCCCCAGAGGGACCAAATATACCATATTTATTGACTTTTCCTCCTACTCGGAAGCTTGTGCTTTGACCAATTTCGAGTATGAAAATGACGTTAAACACAATTATTTTAATTCCAAAAGTGATGATTCACATCCAACAGTCATATACAGTCAAATAATGAAACATTCGAAAAGTCAAAAATTTTGATCATTTTAAGAAAGTGCCTAAGGTTCAAATCCAACAGTTATATACAGTCAAAAGAAAACATTTGAAAAATCTCTATTTCTGACCATTTTGAAAACGTTCCTAAGGTCCGGGTGGTTCAATTTTTATCAAAAATAGATTTTTTTGACATGTACAAAAAAATAATCCCAAATGTCATTTGTATCGCACCTCATGTTGAATAACCACTTTTTAAGGCCTCAGAGTGACCAAATAAGCCATTTTTATAGACTTTTTTCCTACTAAGAAACTTATATTTTTAACGATTTTGAACATGAAAATTAGTATAAACACTCTTATTTTAACTCCAAAAGTGGTGATTCACACCCAACAGTCATATACAGCCAAAAGATAAAACATTCAAAAATCACGATTTCTGACTATTTTGGCACAGTTCCTATAATCAGGGGTCATCAATCTTAATCAAAAAATAGATTTTATAGCATGTATAAAAAATTATTCTAGATGTCATTTTGTATCACGCCTCATAATGAATAACCACTTTTTAAGGCCTCAGAGTGACCAAACAAGCCATTTTTATAGTCTTTTTCTCCTACTCAGAAACTTGTGTTTTTACCGATGGTGAGTATGAAAATCACTCAAAACACACTTATTTTAGCTCTAAAAGTGATGCTTCACACCAAACAGTCATACATAGTTAAACAATTGAAACATTAAAAAAATCACAATTTTTGACCATTTTGAGAAAGTTCCTGAAGTCCGGAGTCATCAATTTTCATAAAAAAATAGATTTTTTGGCATGTACAAAAAATTATTCCAAATGTCATTTGTATCCTGCCTCAAGTTGAATAGCCACTATTTAAGGCCTCAAAGTGACCACATATGCCATTTTTATAGGCTTCTCCTCCTACTCAGAAGTTTTTGCTTTGACCAATTTCAAGCAAGAAAACCACTCTAAACACACTTATTTTGTTACCAAAAGTGATGATTCACACCAGCAGTCATTTAAAGTCATAAGATGAAAAATGTGAAAAATCACCATTTCACCAAACTGGATTTTTTGTTATGTATTAAAACCAATTCCAAATGTCATTTGTATTAACATTATGTTGAATGAGCACTTTTATAAGGAATTAGAGTGAGTAAATATGCCTTATTTATAGACTTTTCCTTCTACTCAGAAGCTTGTTTAAGAACATGAAAATTATTTTAAATACACTTATTTTAGTTCCAAAAGTGATGATTCACACCCAACAGTCAAATGATGAAATGTTTGAAAAGTCACAATTTCGGGCCATTTTTAGAAAGTTCCTAAGGTCCAGGGTCATTGATTTTGGACAAAAATCGATTTTTTGACACTGAGAAAAAATGATTCCAATTGGCATTTGTATCGCGCCTCATGCTGAATAACTACTTCTTAATGCCTTCAAAGTGACCAAATATGCCATATTTATACACTTTTCCTCCTACTCAGAAGTTTTTGTTTTGACCGATTTCAAACATAAAAATGACTCTAAAGTCACTTATTTTCGTTCCAAAAGTGATGATTCACATCCAACAGTGATATACAGTTAAAATATTAAACTTTTGAAAAATGACCATTTCTGAACATTTTGAGAAATTTCTATGGTCCGGGGTCTTCAATTTTTATCAAAGAATTGATTTTTTGACATGTACAAAAAATGATTCCAAATGTTATTCGCATCATACGATTTCATCGGGTCAGGCATGCCTTCACGCAATACGCCATGCGCACTGCATTTCCTCCTGTTAATTGAATTCTCCTGTCCGGAGCAGCAGAAGCTGAGTGCAGCCAGTAGCAAAAGCAGGACGCCATTTGGAAGGTAGGTAAGTCCTAGACTCCTGGCATCTGCACCGGTAAACTCCACTCTGCTGCGAGTGCGAAGTTTTTGAAAACTTCGCACTACAAACGGAGTGCGGAGTTCTAAAACTCTGTAAACTCCGCTGGCGGAGCGGAGTTAACCGCCCACCTTGAGGCAAAAGATAAAACATTTAAGAAATCACAATTTCTGACTATATGACAAATTTACTATGGTCCAGGGTCATCGATATTCATCAAAAAAAATATTTTTGGGGACATACAA